>NC_137937.1:19172554-19507554 GCF_963969265.1 Rhamphochromis sp. 'chilingali'
GCGCAGTGGTAGTGAGTCTCAAAGAGAATAAAAGCAAAGTATCTGTTCAATATGATATCCACTGATCTGACAGCCAGGTTCTCTAATGAAGCCTCATTCCGGTTTCAGAAGTCCCTTACCAGTGTGTTTCTGTACATCCATGTGAGTGGATCCACAGCATTTGTGCATGTGTGCGTGCCCCTGTTTAAGCATCATGTAATAAAACTGGGAAGTCCCTTATCAGAAACACCATAAAAGCACCTCTTTGTGTGCCTGTGTTCACTCAAACGACCTCTCCCAGTGTCAGATGTTATTGCATTCAATTTCACCTGTATGCATCTGCAGTCGTAGTAAAACATCATCCATGCAACTTGCAGCAACACACACGCACGCACACGCTCTCTCTCTCTCTCTGACGTCACAGGCTGGCTAAAGCATGGTCTGGCCATAAATCAACTCTAGATGTAGCTTTGTCCTATTAGAGCAAGGAGAAAAACCTAATTATGCTTGATCAAGAAGAACACTCTGCAGAGACAGAGAGTGGAGAGAGAGGTGAGGTAATAAAAGGAAGGACAGAGTTAGAGAGATGGGGAGAGTATAAAACAGGAGGTGAGGGGAGGCAGTAAAAGGAAGGGAACAGCAGGTTTAAAAAAAATGAAAGCAAGGAGAAAATGAAAAGTATCCGGCGAGCGGAAGAAAGCCAATTCTCTTTGTGCTGTTTTTTCTCATGACGAGTGCAGTCGACAGACAGTTTTGTCATAAATCACATTTTCCGCCTTCCACCCTCACCCATACTTGCTATGTGGTATCTGTGCATACATTAATCTTTTGACCTCAGCCTCTCCCAGCCTGCAGCCACTCAGAGCTATTAAGTGATTAATTCCCATGGCAGGGAAAACTGGCACCTTAACCCATGGTCATGTGGAGACTGTACAGTTTAGTAACTCTATTCAGGAGCTCAGCATAAAGTCACATTGTAAGCATCCTAAGAGCGCCGCTTAACTTAATTGTGTTAAGGGTATCACCATATATAGCTTGTTATTGGGCTATATTTCAAACACGGAGTTGAGTGATTCATGCTTTCTTCTTCCTTCTAACAATGCAACCTTTAATTTCAAAAGGAAAAAACAAAGCTTAATTTTTTCCTTGTGGTTCCGCCTCACTCAACATTATATAAACTGATGGGTGATGGTGTGAATGTTAACATTTTTGCAAGTACACTCACCATAGTGTGGTATGATGGCCCATGCCATAGCAGATGCATAGATCTCACCAATCATCCAGAACATACACAGCCAGCTGAGGTGCTCTCCTCTTTTCTCCCTGGACAGCACCTCGGCAAAGAAGGAAAAGACGATGGGCACAGCACCTCCTATCCTGCAAGAACCAGAAAACAGGAAGATTAATGAGACTAAGGCAGATGCATTTTGTTTTTTGCATCATTCGCATAGTTTCACGTTTATCCCACAGTTTGTACCGTCCTTTGTTGTTTCAATTCACCTGTACAAAAAAACCCCCAAAATAACTTGAAAAACTGTCAGTTAGTAATCAGTTAAATTGAGGGCTCTTTGCAAAGACCTGTAAAGTGAATGAGTAAGCAGAAAATAGCACAGCTATTGGAGAGCCTTTTCAATTACTCTCGAGAATGATGTCAATGCATTTGCTGAATTAGGCCTTAAAGGACCGGTTATACTGCCAAAGAAAAGAACGCAATAAATCACAGTCATATGTCTATGCTATAAAAAGAGTACATGCTGTCTGTCATTTTCAAGCACGCTCTGCTCATTTTAATGCATTGCAGGAATCCCTAAATTCACAGTTAGTATAAAAGTTTGCTGACAGAGTGAAGAATTACATTGGCCATAGTTCTGGTAAAAAAGTAATAATTTTTATTACAGCTATTACTATTTTATTAATAATTATAATTAGCCTGATTTTTTTCATCACTTTTCAGAGGATGGGAACAATCAGGAAAAACAGGGATTTGTCTTTGATTGTTGGACTTGCTGTGTTACCCTCCCACTGTGGTGGCATTGTGCAACCTCCGGTTTATCAGACTCACCCGAAACCCGCGACGAGACGGCAAACGAGGAAGAAGCCATATCCCTGGACGAAAGATGACAGGAAGGCAAAGAAGCCATTCGTGGACATGCAGATGAGGAGGCATTGTCTACGGCCCACTTTGTCAGACATTCCTCCCCAGAAGAACGCTCCGACCATCATTCCCAAGTACACAACACTGCCTGGAAGGAAGAGAGAGCGGCCTTATTTTTATTTTTTGTTAAAATATAGTCGATTACCTCACATCTCTATATTGTGTATGTGCACTGCAGTGTATGATTGTGTTGGTTTGCTGTGTAATTTCTTCAGTTACTAGACCAGAGTATTTGTTAATTCATTAAATGAGTAAAAAAAAAACCTATACTACTACTTCTCTCCACAAACTCCTGAGTTGTGTTCTGTTACTGGATTTCTCTGCCAATCACGGTTTATCCATAACAAGCAACATGTTTAAGCATAACTGTTCATAAGTATGTTGGGGTTCATAAGAGAGGGGAGCGTGAGACAGTGAGGCGGACATCATGGAAATCTGATGTGGTAACGAGAGAGCTGAGTGTAAACTCTGGATGGAGTTTTTAAAAAAGAGATCACAGATAGCAGTGGCTGAAATTAACTTCCTCTGAAGGTTGGCTGGGCTCTCCCTTAGAACCAGGATAAATAGCTTGGTCATTTTGGAAGTACACAGAGTGGAGCTGCTATTCCTCCCTATCGAAAGAAACCAGTTTAGGTGGTCTGGCCATCTGACCGTCACCTGGGCCAGGCGTTTATGGCATGTCCAACCAGGAGGGGCAGACCCAGAACAGGCTGGCAAGATCACACCTCAGTGTCCCCTCTGCATGAGGGGAGGGAGGTCTGGACTTTTCAGTTTAGATTATGCCCCTGCAACCTGAAGCTGAATAAGCTGCAGAAAATGAATGAAAAGCTAGACTGCATCCTAAAGTTAGAACTCCAAGTGCAGATACTAAACCCTAAACCCCGTCTGAAAAGCCTCTGCCCCTGTAACACACTAAAATAACTGTAAAACTGTAAATACAGTGTGTAAAAAACAAGAAAGAAAAACAGAAAACAGGCTCCGAACAATGAGACAAATGTGAACGGTAATGCAGGATGACTTTACAAAAAGGTCCTCTGCCCTCTTTTAATCTCTCTCATCACAGATGAGATCAATGCTCCAACAAAACAGCATTGATTTTTTTCACTAATCATCATGAATCTGCCCGGAAGAGTGGAGCCTGTTATTACTGTTTTAGTCTGCACTGTAATTGGCAGTGGAATGGTTAGCCACTTTCATGGACATGCAGCGTCTGCTGAAATTTCTTTCATTGATGTTTCCGTCCCAGGCTGGAAAAATAGCAGAGTTTACTAACAGATTATATTGAAGCTTTATCAATATCCAGGTATTTTCAGACACATAATCATAAACCTGGTTTAGGGAGGTTATTTTTATCCGTTGCAGTCACATACAAAGAGATACAACTCTGCCGCGGGGCACTTTGTTCATCCCATTACAATAATGTTAATAGCAAGATTCATTTCCTTTCTGTAATGTCTCCAGTCAGGTCTCTTCTCCTCTGCTGTGAGCAGATATCTGTTTGACTCTTTCACTTCAGGGGTCAAAACGCAGCTATCTGTCACATTTGGCAGCCATCTAGATACTCGCCTCAAGGTATCATAAATTCAATTCTAAATTTAACGGAAGTCCTCAGTCTATGCACAGTTCACATTTACTTCATTAAGGGGAGGCTAGATATGCAATGCACAGGCAAACACCCATTGGCCTCCCATTTAAATGTCATGCATCCAAACATCCAGAGGCCTTTTTATGTTTCCCAGCATTAAACCTTTCACACAAACAATACACTTTTTGGTTTTTTTTAGAGATGCAAGGAAACAAGGGAAAATAATCAATCATTCGTTCTGCCTTAAAGTCAGTTTAAATAAATAAATAAATAAAAGCAATAAAACTGCTAACAAATGAGTACATCTCTCACAGGACAGTCAATTACGTAATGACTTTATTGATGTTCTGTCCGGCTTGCTCCGCTGTATTCTACTGCACGGCGTCAGCAGCGCTCACACCAGCGGTTGGGACTGCAGTGCACTGAAGTGTAACATAATGCAAAAGTAGCACAGACATGTTCTGACTGTAAATGACACTTATCATGTTCTAAATGTGTGCTGCATCCATAATACTGTGATTTTTAAATTAATCATTAAATAAGTCATTTTAATTCAAAGATTTCTTTTTGTTTTTTATTGTCAGTTTGCTACATGTACAGAACTACGGTGGCCCCTAGAGACAAAGCACATACAAATTCCAAAGCACATGCAAACTCCAAAACACAATGGAAGTGCTCCAGGACGCTAGGGGCAGTGTTGAGCTCGATTTGCAAAATAAACAAGTTTGTTGCAAACACATGGAGTTGGATGCCAGCGGAAAACACCTGCAAGGACAGAGCAACAATGCTTTATAAGAAAGGTAATGTGCAAACTGTTGTTTGATTTGTTTTTAATTACTATGAACACTTAGTTTACGGTAGGGTGACCATATTTTAATTTCCAAAAAAGAGGACACTTGGCTCAGTCATGAAAAACTTGCTTAAAGAAACATATTTACCATATTAAAACGATGCCTTGTCTGTGCAGTTAATGAATTGTGAAATACAATATGTCATGTAGGCTTTTACAAGTCAACAAGAGCAAAAAAAATTAAAAATTAAAAGCCTCGGAAATGAAATAATGGTACAGAAATAATACCTCATCTGCATAAGAAAAATTACCAGTACTGGGTCGGTGCAAGAGAAATGTCTTTTTGCAGTTCTTCTGAAAAGATACACTTGCGCTTTGGGATCTTTTAAACATCATTATAATGATAATATAATAGGCACTTTGCTGCGCGCTGTCTGTCACGTCTGTGAGCGCAGAACAAGCGCAAAGCAGCAGTTCAGAAATGACGTTACACACATGGGTCCTCTGTCGGCCTATAGGAAAACCCGGACATTTTTATCAAACTCGAAAATCCACCCGGACGCCCCGGACTGAACGTGAAAACTGGACATGTCCGGGGAAAAGAGGACGGTTGGTCAACCTAGTTTACGGTGGAGTCAAATCTGGCGTTAGCTAACAGTCAGTGTGCTTTGCTCAGAGAGAACCTCAACACTGCCCCTAGCGTCCTGGAGCACTTCTGTTGTGTTTTGGAGTTTGTACGTGCTTTGTCTCTAGGGACTACCATACAGAACAACCGAAAAGAAGACTTAAGAATATACAATAGTGCAGTACTGCAAAATTTAAATTAAATAGAGTAGCCTGTGAGTTGTTCATGGACAGTAGTGTGCAACATCCATCTTCTTAGTGAGTCACACACACTTTATGCAGTTCAGAAAGTCAGACAGGAAGAACTCTTTGCTCCAAGGTAACAAATTTAGATTTTTTTTTCTTTTCTACACATGTTCCAAAAAGGATCTATTAAAGATAATTTTGATCGCTATGAAAGCCCAGAAATGGTGGGCTTTACTTGCCAGACATTACATTTTAATTCGGGCACAATGCATTAGATGCAGATTTGCATCTTTTTGCTGAGATGCATTTAGGCTATATATCTAATATATACCTAACCCAAATGCCAAGTGTATCATATTGGATACATGGGTTTTAGTGAGTTTTTGAGAGCTCTACAAGCCAAATCTGGCAAAAAAAAAAAAAAATTATACAAATTAAAACTGATACTTATATGTATTTTTTGTAATGTTTCAGAAGATTCAATAAAAACTCATGTTTAACTATTTGAATGGTTTGGTCTTTACAGTGTATCTAAAGCTGTGAAGCCCTGCTGTATATGCATAACACTGTGAAATACAGCTAAATTTAGAAGTGAAGACCCGTATAGACTCTGAGCACCATCAGAAGATGACAGTGTGTCAGGAGACCTCTTACACAGAAGCAAAAGGTTTTGCCCTGTGACAGTATGTTGAGATGTCAAAACACATCTCCAAGAATAATAAATATTCATCAAAATCTCAGGCACCCTCACACATACACACACACATACAGAGTAAAGCAAAGCTGCACACACAAACACAGATAATTGAGGAGTAAATCTGAGATGCTCGTTAAATTGTTAAAAATTCATTTATTTGCCTTTGTTGTTGTTAAAATAGCCAAGAGGAAGCTAGATTAAGAAAAGAAAACACAAAATAAGAGGGAATTGAGGATCGAGCACCAATATACGTCCAAAAGTAATGAGGGGGGAGATATGTAACGCAGGAGGAGAGTTCAGTCACTTCCAGATATGGTGAGAGAAAAAGAGCGTGAGGAGGAGGAGAGAATGGGGAAGGCCCTGGTGGAGTGTTTTCTGCCCTGTCACACACCAAGGAGCCCCCTGAGAGCCGTGGGAGCGCTTAGCTGCATCACGACCTCTTCTCTGATTTCACGCTTTGATGCTCTTCGCTCTTAGCGGTGCAAACTGTTTCGGCGTCGCGCAAAAACACCCATCCTGCTTTATTCATAATGATGATGCTATCGTGCAGCAGCACCCCTGGTGCATGCTGCGGCTCAGCTGTGGCACCTTTCTGTACCATCCCCCCCTCCTGCTGTGAGTCCCTGCATTACTACCATTCCCCCCCATTTGTCTTTCCCCCAGCTTTGCACCCTCCTTTGCTTTCCAGTTTCCTCTCTCCTGTCTTCTGTGCTTTCCTTCCTATTTACAGTATTTACTTTAGCTTCATCCTAGCGCCTCTGTCAACAGCTCCTTTACACTGAGCAGCGTGTAATCACATTTGTACTACATCGTGTCAGTTTGACCGGATTCGTGTCTCCTTCTTCTGCCACCTCCGCAGAAGATGAGATTGAAGCTTTGTGTCATATTTAAGTCGTATCAGTGGAGGCAGGATTTCTTCTTTCTTCTTTCTTAGAGCGCAGGGTTTAAAAATGACTCAGTCCCAATCAGTAATGATCCAACCTTCATTAACAGTACAGATTGTGATAATTCACATAAAATAGTGATGTTGTGAAACCCTGATAAAGGCGAGCAGTTGGACATGGTGACAGCAGGTTTGGTCCACGCACAGATATTCAGTCCCATCGAGCATCTCCCCTCCCTCAGTCCACCACACACATTCTCCCACACAACGTGGAGCTAGCTGGGCTATTCGAGCAGTGTAATCTCCGCAATGACGCTGCGATCTTACTGCAGTTTAGCCATGCTCAGCTGCCCCAGGACCGCGCAGCCCCATACAGCCTGCCAGCTGGCTCAGACCGACAGGGAGAAAGAAAGGGAACGATAGGAAATGAGAGGAGACAACAAGGGAGGAGCGCTGTAGAGATGGAGTTTTAGAGGAGACAAAGAGTGAAGTCAGGACTCAAAGAAGGCCAGGGAAGGACAAGCAATCAAAAGACAAGAAAGTGAAGGGGGGGGGGGGGGGGGGGGGGGAGATAAAGGGCAGCAAAAGACAAGAAAGTAGGAGGGAGGTAGAGACAGCAGAGGTGGAGAGGTGGCTATTAGATGAAAACGAGATGAGTCAAAGAGAAAAATGAGGGGAGTTGTAGCTGTGGAGAGACAGTCTAAGAAAACAAATAAGTAATGAGAGGGTGATCGGTTCCCTTTGTCTGATGTGTCTGAGATGATAGCTAAGCCTCTCCCTGACTTTGACTGTTGGTGTACTAAATACTACCATCCTCCACCTCTCTGCACCCGTCCACCCACAGCACTCTTCCTATTACTCCCATGTAACTTGGTCATCTCGCTGCTTCAAAGCCATCTCTCCTCCTCTCGTCTTCCCCCGTTTATCCCACATATTGCATCTCAGCGTGCGTGTCTTCCCTCCTGCTTCCCACTTCCCACATCCTCCACTCTTGTTTGAGGTATTTACAGTATTTCACCCCCTCCTATAGCCCAGTACTTCATCTTTCACACTGAAGTAACATTAAAAGATTCCTGTGAGATTGGAAAACCGGCTGGACCAAATTCAACTCAGTAATGGAATCAGCATCTTACTCATCCATCCTATTTGGGATTTTCTGTTTTTTTCATGCTGCATTATCCCATTATATTCAGCGGTCTTTACAGCATGCTCCTGCTTCTGCCTTCTATGGAGTCAATGAAGCTGCACTCAAACTGTGATGAAGTCTGGTAGAGCGAACCAAACACCAAACTGGTTTTTCAAATCTTTAGAATTTCTTAATTTTTCATATATTTTTGGGTAATTTTTAGTTTCTTAATCCTGAGGATGTCAGCCTCCACTTTAACTCTACTATTGTCCAAATGCCTCCTCTGAAACACTTAACCGCATATAAACAAAAATCAGAAAGCACATATATAGCAGAATGTGCATTTATTGTAATACCCAATTAAAACTTGGGTTTTTTTCTTCAGTAACATTTCTGTGTTAATAGACCTCTCTGCATTGAATCATACTTGTTATTAATCTCAGGCTCTCTTCCACAGCATGTCTTTTATCCTGTCTTCTTTCTCAAACCACAAACGGCCGTGGCAGATGGCCCCACCCCTCCCTGAGCCTGGTTCTGCTGGAGGTTTCTTCCTGTTAAAAGGGAGTTTTTCCTTCCCACTGTTGCCAAAGTGCTTGCTCATAGGGGGTCATATGATTCTTGGGATTTTCTCTGTATGTATTATTGTAGGGTCTACCTTACAGTATAAAACACCTTGAGGCAACTGTTGTTGTGATTTGGAGCTGTATAAATAAATTTGAATTTAATTTAATTGAAAAACATAAATCACCAACTACATTCATAGTAGATCAGTGATTAGGTTCATTTTTCTACTGTTGACCTTATTTTGGAAGCAATATGTACTTACTTCAACTGTGACAGAGATGAAACACATACTGAGAAGACTGAGTGTAGTGAGAGTGCACATCCACCATTCCAGAAGAGTGACCTTGAGGGTATAATGCAGATGCAACCATAACCAGCCTCATCTAAATGAAACCTAAGTAGCTTCACATGCTGATAAATCTGCCAAGTGTGATAACTGAACCTACAGACCAAGCTGTATGGACCACAGGTTAAACTGATCCTCAGTCCTTACCCGCAGACCACCAAAAAGAGGCTATTTCATGGTAAGACAACTGTGGCCAGTTAGAAGGTCCTTGATTAGATCCCTGCTCTCCTGGTCTGCATATTAAAGTGTAACTGGCCAAAAGAAGGTAACCAAAAATGCCCCAGAAACGTCCATCCACTGGAGCGTGAGTGTGTGAAAAATAAAGTAGTGAATGTGGGCTGCGGTGTAAAAGTGCTCTGAAAGACGATGTCAGTCCATCTAAGGCTGTCACTGTAAGATGAGATCCTCGTTACCCAGTGAACTTAAAAAAACAGAACTTCTTATCTCGTTCATCTGCAGATTAAAGTTCATTTTTGAATTTCTGCACTTAAAGGAAGTAAAAAAAATGCTGTGGCACCTGTAAAACATCAGTTGACACCATTTTGTTACCTCTAATTAAGTGTAATTAGTGTGTTAAACTCCGAATGGATACCAACAAGGTCATGGTAATTATGTAGGCTATGCTCAAACACTCACACACACACGCATGCACACACACACACCAATCAACAGGGAGGAGCCTCGGGCTAATCAGCAGGATGAGGAAGAGGAGGATGGGAGAAGAAAGGAAAAGCACAGAGAATGGGGGGTGAGGGGGAGGGACAGGGGTGAGGGATGGAGTCACGAACAAGGAGAAGCAGAGCATAGAGCAAAAATGCCTGCAGGACTTTGCTTGGCAAGAAAGGAAGCAAAGAGTTTACACTGATACCAAGGAAAGAGACAGAAAAATGAAGGTGCAGCGTACACAACATCTTGTGAGGCTTTAACAAAGTAGTGTTTTTGTTGATAAGATGACTCTGCTGCAAGTACAACCAACAGTACATTTTTCTTAAATAAAGCAGCAGTACAATAGTATTTGTCAAACTTTCCATCACAACCTTCATTTTCAAAGCGCGTATCAGTTTTCCATCAGGTGTTGCTGTGAAGTTGATGTATTGTCACGTCTCACCGTGGCAGTTAGTATCTAAGGGCTGTGTGCCTGATTGAATGTCCTCTCCACTCTGGTACTGACACAGTGAGTCAGCCCCTGTACACAGCTCTGTGGTGATGGATTATGCACCTGCAGCTACTGGTACTGCTGAGACTCCACCTCAACCCACAGAGCACACAGGGAATATTAGCTACCCTCTTAATCCTGACACGGAGACCATTGGACCGAAACGCCTCATCTATGTGAAACACTGCTATAGGATAAGAGTGACATACTGTGTATAGCACAAACACATACATCTGGACCTGTTTTTCAAGGCTGTTTTGAGGCTATTTTTGCATGCTGTGTACTTATTTCAAACATGTGCACAGTTGTTAATTTTATAATGATCCTGGAAAGGATGCAGCTGTACATCGTAGGGTGCTATTTAAACTCTATTCAAAGGTGAGAAAAAGGCCTTTCAGACTTATAATAACTAATTAAACAGAATAAAATACACACTAAGAAAAGGCCTTGCTGAATTAATAATGAAGCGAGTGCATTAATATCCAAAACGAATACAAAGAAGGGCCTTACCTAGCCATCCCGAGCTGGAGTTGGGCACACACATGTCTGTCTCTGCACTGGGCAGCACAAAGCCCACCACAAACACCTCCACCCCATCCGACATGAGTGCCAGCCCGAGCACCAGGAACAGCTGCCACTGGAACCTGCCGTGGCCACACTCCTGGATGATCAGCTCATATTGCTGGGCCAGCTCCTCCTCATCCGCCTGCCTCTCCTGTTCCAGCTCGCCACGGTCCTTTGTGCCATCAGACATCGGCTTCCCCAGTGCCACCTGGCCCTGCTTCTTGTCTCCTGCAGATGAGGGGATGCCCTGGTACTCGCCCTCATAGATCTCGTCCTCGTCGTCGTGGCCCTCTGTAGCATCACTTGAGCCCTCCTCATTGTCGGGGTAGCTCTCGCCGTCCTGCCTCGGCGGGTTCTGGTAGAAATCCTCATCTTCATCCACCTCGTCCTGGAATCGAGTGTAGTTGCGGTGAGAAGAGTACTCATCTGTAGCACGGTCTACCGCCTTGTTGACTTTCTTTGTTGCGTGCTTTTTGGCCTCCTTGACAATGTCCTTGGCCCCCTTAACTAGGGAAGTCCTATTAT
Source organism: Rhamphochromis sp. 'chilingali' (assembly GCF_963969265.1). Lineage (NCBI taxonomy): Eukaryota > Metazoa > Chordata > Actinopteri > Cichliformes > Cichlidae > Rhamphochromis > Rhamphochromis sp. 'chilingali'. The sequence continues at coordinate 19,183,735 of NC_137937.1, forward strand.
TGTAAGTGTCCTCCATTTTGGCTCCAAAAGTAGACCTTTGCAGGGGTGCTGATGGTGGCAAGAAGTAGAAGAAAGAGGGAAGAGAGGGGAAAAGGGGCAAATGTAAAGGCGAGTTAGAGGAATGGTGAGATCAGTGGGTCTTGGGATGTGGGAAGGAAACTCTTGAGTCTGCAGTCACCACAGGAGATAAACCACAATGGCTGTGGCAATCATGGACCAGTCTGAAAGACAGGGGGGAAGGGGAAGCAACAGACAGATTTTTAAAAAGAAGAGTCGAGAAGCATCAGAGTTTAAAGAGAAATAAAATCAGACACAAGAGATGCTCATCATGTCCGCCCACTATCATTAACTAACCTGTTAATCGTTGGCTTTTCTGCATTGCCCCAAATTTCCATTCAAAATAAAAATTCGTTCTCCAAAGGCTCTCCTAGTTTGTCCTACATCTCATGAGTTGCCCTCAGTTTTTGAAGAGATGATTATTTGAAACAGAGATGCTGAACCTGCTGACTCATGATCAGCTCTGTAAAGCAGGAGCTAATAAACAAACACTCTGCCCAAAAATCAATTTGTCCCCAATAAAGACCCGGTTCATTAAAACGGGAGCGACGATCCAACTGGAACGGCACTGTCATTTTTAATCCAAGTAAAGACGGGAGGATAGGAGGAATGACCGTGAGTGGATGCACAGACAGACACAGTGTAGAAACAATCACAGACAAGAACTATTCTCAAATAAAGTGCCTGAAAAGCTGCACAAATATATATGTACCTGCAAAAGGCACACATACCTAGAAAGAAGATCTCTCACTCCTAAACATGTCGTGCACATAAGTGAGTGTGAACACACATGGGCGCGGGGAAGCCACTTCCCATCTCTGCAGACTAGTGATGGGAGGGAGACCCCAGCTTAAACGCTAAAATGATGTATCATGATTTCATGTGAGTGCTCCGCTCTCATCATCAGCCAGGTTAAACAAATCAAAGAATTTCTAAATTTCTCTTAAATTACAAAACCCTGAATTGCTCTTTTTTTTTATTATAAAACATTTGCAGATGCTATGGAGTGCATATTTATGAGCAGGGTGGGGATGGTCAGAGCCGTCCAGTGTGTGGGGTTTCCATGTGACTACGAGTGGCTCGCCACAGCCTCTAATGAACACTGAAGCCTTGTCAGGAGGACACAAATCACAGGGCCGGTTCCAGCTCCTATAATGCAATTTTACTGGGCAAAATGACACCGCAGTTTCAAGGTGACTCTACTAATCCCTTTTGGCGCATACGATAACTTCTGTGGTTACGAGCGTGCTCCCTTTTCTGATAATTTTTAATGCCTCCATTGACACTGGTGCTTCCTCAGATAAGGACGCGCATAATCAATCTGTCTCCTTTGTCAAAAAATAACATACAAAGGGCTGAGGTTGTGGCATCAGTTTCCTAGTTTCCCCCAAACGGCTCTCCTTGAGCATTTATGCATGAAAACATCAAAAAGTAAAAATGAATTGTGAATTCCTCAGAAGGCTAACACCTTGCAAGGAGCAAGTCAAAGTTCACAGGTGTCAGAGAACCATTTATTTCTTTCAGGACTGAGTCGTGTCAGCCATCACACAGGCTCTTACCTAAAACGGGCACACGCAGGCGCTGCACGAGGCTGCCTGTCAGAGAATCAATGGAGTGTATGGTGAGACACACTGTCAGTGGTGATGAGGCTCAGAAGACACCCGAGCACAGAGGCAACCGACCTCACCTGACCGCAGCTGAAGAGACCCCGATACCGGAGACAGCAAGAGCAATCGCATTCTAGCTGGGGAAACCACCAACTCTGCCTAACCTAAGTTTTCTGTTTTATTTTATTTCTACGCGATCTTCTTTATTTTTTGCAGTTCCTCTGATATTTTATGTAGGTTTATATTTTAGGCATGTTGATTTCCTCATAACACTTGGCCATCTCAACAGCCACAACATCAAAACCACTGACAGGTGAAGTGAATATTTTTGATCGTTTTATTGTAGTGCAGTGGTCTGCTGGGAAAACTTTTGTCCAGACATTCATGGGGTTGGATACTTTGGATGGCTATGGCACTCCCCAATGGCAACGGCCAAGTGCCAGACAGCACATGGGACCCCCAGAGGTAACTGTTCCCTGCTATTAAAATAAAAAGAGCTAATATACTGTGCTGCTCTGAACCATGAGAGGGTGGCTGAAATTAGGCCTGGCTCTGGCGATACCTCTTGTCTGCATGATGGATGGTGGCCCTGCTTTTCTTAGACCTCTTTAAAATAGTAAAAGAAAATAGAAAAATCGCTAGGTCAAGTATCACTTGGCCTTTGAATTTCATCTGCCATGGACATAAAGACAAACTGAGAGATTAGTGTTTCAAGAGATTTATCCATGCGTCCAACTGAGGACAGCTAATCTCAGAAGGAGGGGGGGATTAGTGTTATTATCCAGAGTTTGTGTGTTTGATAAGCTTAATGCATTTAAACATACTGCTGTTGCTTACCATGAAACATTTGTCATAAGTGGCACAGTGATTAACCCAAGCAATGTGAATTTTGACAGAAAACAAAAAGATATTAATTACACGAGATTACACAGTAATGATGACAATAGTAATAAACAGCCTCAGTGAAAACAACCTAAAACATAATGAACCAATTATCAGCACAGTGAGGGCTTCCTACTCACATTGCACTTTGTCAAAAGGATTGATGTGAGTGTTGGAACTAATCAACCGCGAGTCCAGCGGCCGACAAACAGACTGAGCAGGCACAAGCAGGTTGTTAGTACAAAATAAAAGGATCAATTTCTGTCCCTGGATTTCAGGTTCCCTGACCCACAACATCTTGTGGAGGCAAACACTTAATGTACTTGAAATAAAATCAATAGTGACCTTTTTGTATATGTGTGCTTATTTAGTACAGACTTTGTCTCTTTCACAGTACAATGAGTAAGTAGAATGACGCAAAACAACGAGGGCTGTGGTCTCCTTCTCATTCTTAAATCTGATTTTATAAGAATCGGTTTTATAGAGTGCACAAGGCAGAAATATATTCCAAAAATGTTTAGAAAATAAAAAGCAAAAGAGGGGAAAAAGTGGCACAGCTATGAGGGCACAATACTGGCACTTCACCTTTTTGACCTGTGTATTTTGTTCACATGAAGTGGATGTATTTGGGCCCCTTAACTCAGAAGAACTTTTTTCCCACATTTTGTAAAATATTTTGAAGATTTAGTGGGTTTTTGTGCTGTTGAAGCACAATCATAAAGACCTCCCATCTCTCAAGTATGACTTGACGGAGAAAGCGACCTTCCCTTTCAAAGACGTGCGTAAGCACTGTGATGGTGTGACCGGTGGTTTGCTCTATTACCAAAAGGAGGAAAGAGAAAAGCAGGTCCAATCGCTAAAGTGGGCAGAGCCACATCATGTAATCCCATAAAAACGGAGAGTCCATGACCTCATCTGAAAGGCAGAAACCCAACCGGCCCGTGACGTCTTAGGAGATTTCATCAAACACTGATTTCATTACTGAGCAAGCGAAAGGGAAGACAGAGGACGATGGCTGTACTGTATAGGAGAAATTGTTCCTCGTGGAGTGTAAAAAAACAGCAGCTTAGAAGCACTCAAAGATCCACCACAGATCACAGATGATGAATAAAAAAAATATCAATACAAATACACAAAAATGGGTCTGCAGCAAGCTGATTATTTCCTTCTCAAACATGAAGAGCTGCCATTGTTATTATTTAGAATGACTTCAGTCACTGTTATCTCAAGCCTGGAGATTATAAAAAAGTGTCATTCCTTGTTTATATTCTTACATAATTTATATTCTTTTGACTCTTCTTACTTAGACTGAAACAATTAATGTCTCCAGAAATGCATTCAGGAGTGTACAAGCATCGAAAACCTAAAACCTAAAGACAGAAAGAAACCCCTGACTGACAGCAAAGTGTGTCGTCTCGTTTGCTTTTCTCTTTCAACTTGATACGTGTTTGATCTTCTTTATGAAATATCACATGCCACTCCTGTCTAGTCCAAACCCTGTCTGCTGGGTCGTAATGATGCAACAATTCATATTAGGTAAGGGATGCAATATGTTACACAGTTACTGGTGACGTTTTACCTTTGCATGGTGCATATGTGTGCTTACAAAAAGATAAATCAAGCCACAATCACACGCACATTTAGGGTAACATGAGAGTGAAAAAGAGGATTCTTCAGAGCAAAACTGCTGGTTTAAACTAAAATAATGATGAATGTGGTGGATATCTACTTTCACGTTAGTCAACAAAATGTTCTGACAGACCTTCTTCTCTCTTCTACACTGTGACATGCATTATCAGACACACTTTGGAGTCCTTTCTTCTTTGCAGCATACAGCAAAACAGTGCAACAGAAACTATCTCCACCTCAAAACATCTTTTTATTGCTGTTGAACTTCAGAATAGGAACAAAATTAGGAATCAATGGGTGCTTGTAGTGGAGACACAGGGAAGAGGATGTTATGAATCCCAGAGAGACTTTTGTTTATCAGGTATATATCGATTTTTAGAAACAATGACAAGTGGGCCAAACGACTGAATTTTGCAGCTTGCAATCACTTCCATCCAGCGTGTTTTCACTGATGGAGCCCTTCAGTGTTAACCCAGCAGGACTACTACAAGCGGCGTTAGGACTGCAAACAAAGCACTCTGCCACAGATTTCCAGTTCACCGGCTGTGCGCCTGTCAATCGCTCGCTGCCTCTTGAGGTACAATTCATGGATGAGTCAGTTGCCTACTCCCGCGTCCTCTCCTCTTTTTGGCGGCAGTGCAGAGTGCTTTAACTGCCCCAGGGCAGGTGGCTGGATTGCAGTACAGCGTGAACAGTCCACAGTCAACAAACCCCAAAAAAGCTCGGCTCATGCCAAGGACAACTATTTTATGATACCACAAAGATGGGCACACCAGCTCATGAGCCGAAAGGAAAACTAAACAGACTTTATTCGAGTATATCTGACATAGATTTGACTAAATCTCACAATCTAAGACACACTGAAACCGGGGATGAATCCCCACTACATCCCATTAGTTAATTATGCTCGCAGCCTACTTCAGGATAATTTGCCTTTACTCTTATATGAGGCAAATGTGAAGTCAGGGAAATAATCCCAACTTTTAACCATTCAATCATGAACTCGTGAATACAAAATAACCTGTCCCTGAGTCGCAGCTTTCATTTTAGTCAGAAATATCACTGAAAATGTGCTAATAAATTGATAGTCGCACGTGTCTGTGTGTGTGTACGTGTGTGTTTGTGTGTCCCCATATTAGATACAAAAGGCGAAAAGAGAATTGCCTAACTCGGAAGTCTTACACTCAGCATGTTTTCAGGGTGGGAAAAAAAAGTCATTACTTACCGTCATTTATGGCGAGAAAATTGGACCGAGCTGATTGTGAGCCATTGCACCGGACTCTGCTTTTGCTCTCGGGAAAAAGAAAAAAGAAGAAGGAAAAAAAAATCTTGTGGGCTTTTTACTGTAGAATAGGATCAGAGGAAACTGCCGGCGCACGACTGTTTTTCTTTTTTCTTTTTCCTCTCTCTCTCTCTCCCTCTCTCTTTCTTTTTCGATGCGGTCCTCTCTCGCTGCAGCACTTCAGGGAAAGGAGAGAGCGAAAAACAGAGGTGGTGGTTGGGGAGAGGGAGGGCCGGTGTAATCAATAATTGTATTTCATTGAGTGATGCGGGTAATTCCGTCTGATGGAACAATCTAGTTAGGTGACTGACGCGCAGCACTGCAGCGCATGAATGCTAAACAGATGAGAAAGGTTTGCGCACATTCACTGTAGGGCAGCCCAGTATGTTCGTGTGTATGCGAACTACTTGCTCAGTCTTGGGGGATAGTTACAAGACACAGACTGTAGGACTTGTGGGAGTTGACACCTGCCCATTTGAGCCGAAAAGATATGTTTAAGGGAAAGTTTCCCACTTCTTTCGAAAGACAAGTTGCAAAAATACCCCGACATCTAAATTCTGTGAACAGCAGAGATTCTTGCAACTCAGCTCCCCTCCGTCTGTTCTCAGAGTTAACCATTTTCATAAAAGTGGAGCTGTGTGGGAGCTCACCTTGGTTATGCAGAGTGGATCCTGAAGCCGCACAACGCATTTTAACGAAATCTCGCCTCTGTCCGTGGTGCTGACCGACCGACTCCTCAGCGTTTACCTCAGATAACTTCTCAGAAAATGGTCGATATGTTGCAAGCACAATCGTACTGTGAGCCACACATCTCTCTGAAAGTTATTCGCAAACATCGTCGCTAAAGTACTTTTATAGTCTGTCGCTTTCAGGACATGCGGAAGCTGTGGAAGAAAATCTGTAGTTTATATAGTCAGTACAACTGGTGCAAAATTATGATTGACTGCAAAAAAGTGCATTGTAAACACGAAGTATCAGGTGGGTTTTTTTCCAATCCCACACCTTTTATGCTGTTTGATCATTATCAGTACTTATATGCATACATAAACATACACAAGTCTGCATCCAGTAGTGGCAATTCACAAACCAAAACAACAGTCCACTAACTACACACCCTGAGATTAACACTCCCCCACGTCCCTACACTTGGTAGAAATGATATCTTCATATTTGTTTTTAAACTGTGTAGTTGATGTTTGTGATATTATGAGGGAAAACAATCAGCGCCCACTGAATAATAACATAGATTAACAATAAAATAATCTGAAGTTCTACAAATGTTGGGAACTACTGATTATTCTTGTTGGGAGGCAATTCAGCGACTCACACATACAGCTGGAGTACTGGGGACCCCTGCCAAAGGCTTGTCTGTCAGTTTTAACAGATCTGAACCATAATTAACTTAATCCTTGTCCAATACCCCACCTCTTCACCAGGTTTCATGAACTTTGGTGAAGTAGTTTATGTGTATATTTGCCAGTTCAACAAACAAACGGCACTGAGAATGAAGCCAAACAGACACACAAATACGCACACAGTCCACATCACCAATACATTTTTTATTCAACCCTTTTTATTGCACTAACACACTGTTGTCTTACTGGCATCAACTGTCACCATATTATCTTACCCAATTTGATTTGATTTTGGATTTAATCAGGCAAGGGAGAGCTTTATGAAAGGGTTTAAATCAAGAAAATGAATCATAAATGAACTTCAAACCATGAACTTTACCTTACAAAATAAGGTGCATTAAAATAAAAAGAAGTGCTGTGACAAATTGTAAAACTGATTTTCAGCTCTTGACCAGTCTTCACTTGGATCACTAATAGGGCAACAACGATGGGGTCAGGGGATCTGATCAAAGTGATTCCCCTGTGAGTGATACTCAATGGATTCCTTAAGGGTACCTTACCAAAATCTTCATGCTTTCCTGATGATCACCAATAAGAGCACAGCAGATAAATCGTATGTTAATTGCAGCGGATTTTCAGTTGCCAGGAGTACTGTGTTTTCCTGTAAGACTGAAGTTCCTTAAAGGAGTGCAGAGGCACAACTCCAGCATAATGAACTCAGCGGACACATGATACAACACTGAAATCTGATCACCTGCAGCCATGCACCGGGAGCCAGAGATGCTCATACTAGTGCAGGTCATAATTTCTGATTGTCTCTCTTGTTCTGTCACATTCTCTGTCAAACTACTGCTTCATGAACAGGTTACTCTGGAAAAGACAACACAAATGGGAAAAGGGTTTCACACTTTAGCATCGATCCCATATCTAAATACACTCTTAACTGCTGTACACAATTTTGCTTAATATTCAGGTTTCACATTTATTTTCATTTCAGCATCCCATTGCTGGTTCTTACTTTATTTGCAAGCTGCTAAGCTTAATTTGACAGTGTGAAGTAACCTGAGCAGTGAGTAAAGCCTTTGAATTCCCAATGCAGTTTGAGCAAGAGAAATGCTAATTTCTTTCATCTCATTAACGACCACAGAGGGACTAATAGTATTGATGAACACCACACAAAGGGTGTGCAGTCCCGTTATAATAATTACATAACCGATCACAGGCTGTTAAGAGATACCGAGGATCTTTAGATTAAGCATGATATAGCAACTGACAGTTCGCTGCTATGTCAGATACTACCCGCAAGTGACTCCTGGAGAAAATGAGGGAAGGGGGGGAAAGAAGGAAAATACAGAATGATGCAAGCACAGGGATATTCAGCTTTTCAGTATTCACATCGTTTGCAGCTGCAAATTACACCAACAAAACCAGTGAGACACCAGAACACCGTCCACTGCAGAAAACATCTACAAGCAAGCTCTTTGATGTGTTACATCCAGTGCATCTAATTCTTTACTTTCATTATTCAAAAACTTTTTTTTTAAATCAATCGCTTTTCCTGTTAATACGAAGGACGTGCAGTGAATAGGACAGCCTGGTTGTGCACCGTGACATGTTTGTAACGCTGGCTATGCATCATGTTCAGGACAAATGACAGAGAGTAAGATTTTAAATGATCCACACACTGTGTACTAAAACATGCACAACACAAAAACGTGAAGGGGAACACATACGCACACGCTCAGACACACAAACAAAAAGAAAAGCCTCTATCCTTTTCCTCTGAACTTGATGATTCACAGAAGCAGTGACCTGGGGTTTGGGACACACTCTGCTTTTGATCTGGACTTGAGAAGCCCCCTCCAAGCCCCGAGCCATAAGACTCCATTTACTACTGCTGTAGAGCTGAGGAGCACTTAGCTTAATGTACGGGACAGTAGAATGACACACACACACACACACACACACACACACACACACACACACACACACACACACACACACACACACACACACACACACACACACACACACACGCGGATCCTCATGGATTTCAGTATCTTTTATTACAGAAAGCATGATAAAGATGGTGTTTTCCCTGAGCTTTGGACATTTACATGTACAAACAATAGATGTGAATTTAATAAGATCCCATGCTACATGTAAATACAGCCTACTATTCGTGGTAGTTATTAGAATAGTGCCAGTGTTGGACTTTGTCTTGCCTTTGCCTGGCCTGTATGTAGAGTCTATAGGCAAGGTAAGGGATTTTTGTACCACTCTGCTTGTAGTCTGATTTCCACTGACCAATCATGTTTGATCAGGCTTTCGTTGCAGGAAGGTAAGCAGTGTGTGTGGACAACAAAAGAGTGCTTACATTTGCTGAAATTAGTGTGTCAAACACTGACTTTTTATTAGGTTTCAGAAATAATCTGCATTTGTAAACAATGACTACCATTTGAAACAGGAGGGTGCCCCAAAAACATGGCCATTGCCATACTTGGCTTGACTAAGCAATGGGTTCTTGACTGCCCACACTGATATTGACAAATATTGGTAAAAACACCCAACACTAAATTATGAACTTCATCCATCCATTCATTTTCTGCTTGCCCAATTCAGGAACATGAGGGGGGCTGGAGCCTATCCCAGCTGTTACTGGGTAAGAGGCAGGTGACTTAGACAGCTCTATCCATCACAGGACTAACACAAGGAGGCAGACAAGCATTCATACTCATGTTCATAGCTAGAGCCAATTTAGAACCGCCAGTTAGCAAGCATGTTTTTGGACTGTGGGAGGAAGTCGGACAACCTGGAGAGAAGCCACACAAAGAAGGGAAGGTAAAACAACAGGGTCATTGTTTAGTGACTACTTAACAAGGACATACGGCTTGACTCCACCTCCTCAGCTGTACTGCTGCTCTGCTACATGTGCTGCAGACCGAGATCCTGAGACCGTTTGAAGAACTATGCGATGACACAACTGTTAAATTACGTCCTCATTAGTTCTGTTAAAAAATTTACTCGGCTAAATCTGTGAGAGGACAGCATCAAAAAGCTACTTCCAGCTGCTCTCTTGTCACAAGGGGCCGCTCATTAAGTTGAATTTTACACTAGATGTTCTTCCTAACTCAGCCTCAATGGGAATTTGTAGAATTGAACCAGCAACTTTTTATTTGCAAAGCAAGATGAGCCAGTTATATTGTCCCATATATAAGTCTGATATATGGATGTGGTACCTGCTGCATCAGCTTTCCTTGATAAATTACACTGGAACAACTGTCTGCTGCTTATCTTCATCCAGATTATAACAGATGTGGACACTGATGGTAATTGCTTATGTCTTGTGGAGATAGAAGCACTGGTTAACTGATTTAGCCTCCATCTTTTGCTGTCCACCTCCACCGCTCATCTACATTCATACTGCTGACCACTTTATACTAGATTCAGCTTTAGTCATACTGCACGGATACGTTTCGAATTTGATATAAGAAAATCTGTTGACTTGTTGCATCTCATCTGTGTGTAGGTATGTGTTTAGAAGTGCCGGTGAATTTGCTACCTAGAGAGCAAAACAAAAAGACACGGATGTCATTGATAGAGAGATGTGATGGATTAGAGTGGCCCAAGGGGGAAGTCCCGCTCCATCAACATGTAATGAAAACTAATTTGAAAACAGCAGGCAGCGATGAATAACTCTAAGATGAGTTCTGGTAACATTGTCTTCAGTGAGAGGTCATTATTGTCTCATATATGGGAAAAATTGGTTGATAACATTACGATTGATGATAGAACATTAGTTGTTGTCTTCAGGAGTTATGGCTGTCTGTAAGTAGGTCTGACTGAAAATCGATCAAGGGCAGAAACAATTTTACACCAAGTTTGTAATCCACCGTTCCACCATCAGATGCAACAGATGAAATGATGCGTGCTGGACAAAAGAAAAGGGCTGTAATACCATACATTTCTGCAATCTCTTAAATTTAAATTCTCTGGGGGGAAAAATAAAAGTTGAGCAAGGAAAGGCTTGGTAACAAGGTAAACATGCAAAAGCTCAAAACATTATTTTCTCATTTCTTTTCTGTCTACCTTTGCAAGGTCCTGGATAGTCTAACGCAGCTGAGCTAAAATACCAGAGGGAAGAAAGTCAAATGGATTGTGATTATTGTCCTGGAACAGATTGAACAGGCTGTGGGAGAAGAATGTGAGCTGAATCCCATTTCAACACACAAGCCCAGGTGCATTTCTTTTACTGAGAGGAAGGTGAAACTCACAAAAGGGATCTAAAGAAAGCATTTAGGTGGTAATACCGGGTGTAATCTAACCACTTATCAACAGTAGTTTATCACTTTTTTTTCTGCAGCAAAAGAAAAACATTTTGCAAAGAACGGAGATGGTTTCAAATAAGTTGCCTAGATTTTAACTGCTGCTCTGTGTTAGTTAGATTAATTTAGATGTCAGACCTACACTTAACTTTATTTAATCTTATGCAAGATACAATTTACGGGCATTCAAGGCAAAGAAATCGTGTAGCAGACAAGAAGAGCCTGGGCAGTATTAAACACATCTACAGTTATCTGCCATGTGTTGTATTGTGCATTGCAAAAAGATGGCACAAGGGTCTAAAACTCCTTGATTTTTTTTCTTTCTTTCTTTTTATTTTGCTTTTTCTATGCAAATCCTGTCATTTTCTAGTCTTAGCCAGTCCTTGTCATTTTAACCTTCCTACAGAGAAAGACAAGTGCAGAAAATTAGGAATATACCACAGCATGACAGAAAACCAGAGAAGCAAAGCAACACCATGCTGGAATGACAAAAAAAAAAATCACCTCGAAAGAGAAACTGCGATGAACGCATCACTGAAACCTTTCAAAACATGTGAATCATCTGCTCCGAAATGGAAATAAGTAATCTGTGGGGAGTTACAGCTTCCTGTCATTCAACAGGAAACCTCCACTCCCCGCCGAGCAGCTAGGATTATCCTCTGCGCCTCACAGTTCTGGTTCAAATTCACAGCCTGTGTCAGCTGTCAAGACATGTAATAAAATGTGTGTGTCTGTGTGTGCTGAGGGTTGCCTGTGCCAGGTCTTGCTTCCAGTAAGTACAGTATATTTGATTTGAAAATGTATTACATCCAAAACTGTGCGATTCCTCTAAGTCTGTTGTTTTAGGGGAAGATTACCAAAGTCACTACTTCTTTCTTTTTTTTTTAATGTCAGGCTGCGGGTCTTATAACAATGCTGACTGGACACCTTCGGACAGTGAAGTACTCTGAGCCAGCTGGTGAGGAGGCTCTAGTCCAACAGTGCTGCTTTCAGCTCTGCCATGGCTGAGAGGTACCATATGTCTCCTCTCTCAGGAGTCCGTCCCAGGCTACTATTGCCAAGCCGTTAAGGCCTATCCCACATATGTGCCATAATACTGTTAAGTACTAATAAGTCCTCAAGTGGTTAAGGCACTGCTGCAATTCAGATTGTGAACCCTTGTCTGTATCTGCATTTGGGCTTATGAACAATAGAGAAATGACCACAGGGAGGTTCACTGGGTGGTGGTATTCCCCAATGACCTACACCTTCCTAAGACAGGTGAGTTTGCTTCCTCATGAAAATGAACTTAATCAGATAATCTCAGCTAACATCAGACTGCATTTGAAACACAATATGGAAACCATGTTGCTCTTTAAATGAGCCAATCATTTTTGTAACTTTAGCAAAGTGAGCAAACCCGAAACTTTCTAGGGGCAATTAAAGTAGGTCTTTCAAGTATTAATTTTCAACCTGTTATAAAAGAAGAGGTCCTATTTGCCTCTATCACCATGATTCCTTTAGTTTAAAACCCTGATACTTACGGCACTGTGACACTGGAGGCTAAAATAAGTGTGAAGTAAATAAAAAATATTTTCCAAAATCACAGTAAAAGGTTTTGCACACCTTTCATATTTAAAACACAAGACAAGTAGCTTCGTTCCGCTTATCGTTGCCATAGGAATAGTTTAACCAATCAGAGGCGACATAGTAGGGCCAGTTAAAAAGAGTAGCCAATCAGAGAGTCTGTTGTTTAAGAGCCAGGCTGTTTGAAACGGCAAAGCAAGCCCAAGCACCTTTCAACTGACGACTTGTGAAACGGGCAAGCGTGGTACTTTTTATGGTTATATAAAATAGTTAAGTTTCCGAAAAGCGGCGCTACTTACAGAGGTAGATATACTCACTTCAAGTAGTTTAGTTTTTTTTTATGAGCAGCTGTATTTCTGTCTCCACTTGTCCATTTCTGTTTTAGCTTTAGCTCTGATTTATTTAGCTAACGATGTTTGTTTAACTCGATCAATTAATGCGCCTGTAAATGAGTAAAATATAGAAAAATGTAAAGTTTTTTAAGCGTACAGATAAGCATATTCGTGGATTTCTTTGTGCATGAGGAAGTTTTCTGTTTACTCTGTGTGTACCTTCATTAGTTTGTAATGTAGAAACTAGCGTTTGGGCTAAAGAAACTTAAACAGAAGGCTTCAGCTGTAGCTTGAAATAAGTATTAAAGTTTCTTTTATAAATCAAACGCATCCGAATATGTTTTATGTCCATGTACGGTTTGCAAAACAAACAAAAGAGTACCAACGACTATCAATAGCTGCCAAAGATAACGGTGGTGGCCATAGCTGAAATTAAAATAAATACTATATAGTAACATACCAAAGTAGGTCCCGTCCGTATGGCCAGTTATTGATAGCTCATGCTGTGTTATTAAACTAGCACTATGACACTGTATATCTCTGTGTTTAGATGTCCTCAGACGAAGAAGAACCAACCAGTCCTGTTCTCCCCAAAGACTCGGACCGGGGCAGCTCCGTGTCCTCTGAGCTTCAGGTGAAAATGTGCTTTTATTTACACTCATAATTCTATGGAACCATGTTTCCACCACTGGAAAACTATTATTTATTAAAAGGAAATACTCATCTATTTTGTTTTTGTATTAAATGGTAAAAGGACAGATTGTCTAGAAGCTGCTCTGAAAAGGTTTGGATATTAAATTCAACATTTTACACGATTGGTGATTCAGTTTGCTGTTGTCTGAGTCCAACCATTTGAATTAGTCTGCCAACCAAAATCGTGTGTGATATCAGCTTGCTTGAACTAGAACCTTGTGTGAAAGTAGTTTTGCTGTGTTGCAAGTCCAAATGGACTCTGTTAGGTTGAGCAAAGCTTTACATAACATGGTCTTAGCATCACTAGGTGTCAAAATAGAAGAGTCACACTAAAATGTTGTAACCAAAATAAACTGACTTGAAACAATACACAGAAAAATACAAACTGTAATATGCTTCAATTGATATTTGACCACCTTGTTCTTTGTTATTGTTTATCAATTAACAGGATGAGTATGAGGAGCTCCTCCGTTATGCTGTTATCACCCCTAAATTTGACGCGCTTGGCGTTCAGTTGAAGCAGCAGAGCACCTCGCATCTGTCTGCAGCGGGTGGAAATAAAGATGGCACAAAGTTTCAACGTGTACCAGGTATGGTGGCTTCCTCCTGTATGAAGAACACTTTCATACACATGTCTGTGTAGGTTCACAGTCATCTAGGTCATCTTAGTCTAGAGAGCTTAGAAAAAGAGGCAACAAAACAAAACAGACACACAGTTCACCGGGACTGGCTGACTGAAACTGAATATGAGCCCTTCCAGACACTGTCTGCATCAAATGATCGTCTGTCAGAAAGGATTTGGCATCAAAATATGGAGAAAATGTGTGTGTGTGTATTCATCAGCTTTATATTTTCATCTTTTAAACCAGTGTAAAAGGCTAGATATCAGTCTGTCACATTGTACCCCCTATCTCTTTCCCCTGCAATACCCACATCTTAAACACTCCATCAGTTTCCTCCCCTGTTGTGACTCTCATCTGAGGTTTAGTGCTTTAACTGTCATGGAGTAGTGCACGAGGATGTAGAAAGCAGACGGGCCAATTGGTAATGATCTCCTGGCACTCTGCCCGTACTGCTCTTTAGAGTGCAGGCTTTCTCTTCTCCCTCCCTGCAGAATTTAATTAAGATATTGACATAAATGCTTTCTTGGACAAGGAGCCACACTCATCTTATTTACCACTCTCACCTTCACATTTTCTGCTCTTAAGCTGTTTTTTGTTTTCTGACTTTTTTGGATTACATTTTTTAAATCAATCATTTTAATCTATCTTTAGCCACATTTATCTATTCCTCTACCTGCTCACTGTAACTCCTGTATCTTCTTTCAGATTCTGCCATTGAAGCTAAGGATGGGCGGCACTCTAGCAGGAGCCTGAGATCGTCACAGGCCTCCCCCTTGATTGTTGGGCCACACTCGACACACTCAAGAGCCTCTCGTGGTAAAATAATTGTAAAATTTCAGAGAAACAAAATACTTATTATGTGTAACTGTCATAATACTGTTTCATATTCTCAGCCATAGTCTGCCTGTCTGTCTGCGGTTGTGCTTTTTTTTTTTTTCCCACTCCAGCTGAGAAGATGGCAGGTCATTTGTCTAGCAGGGCGTCACTGCTCTCAGATAATCCCTCAGAGAGGTTACAGGTGGCATCTGAGAGGTCCAGGCCAGATACCCCAGAACCCTTTGAGTGTGTTGTGACAGAGATGTTTATTTCAGAGGAGAACATAAACAAGATGGAGAACATTCTGGACACGTGGAGCAACAACCTGAAGGTTAGTCTGCTTCCACACAGTGTACAACTGTCCTTCACAGCCGCTCGGTTTCTCCTGTGGGCTTTTACATAGCAGCAAACAGCATTGATGCATAGATAGTTTCTGGCATTTTTGATCATAATGATATTTTTCACACTCTTCTTTCTCTGCCATTGTCATTAGAAAGTTATACTATGCCTGTGGTCAGATTAGAGATTATATAGAGGGAATGTGTCTGAGCCTCAGGATGACTTTTTGAAAAGGATGACACCTCGCTGCTCTTCATGGAACCGTTGACCTTTTAACTGTGTTTCCTGGAGACATTATTCTAAAGGAAATGGGTGTCTCCATGTGGGTGTCCATCCTGCCCTTTTCCTCTGATTTTGTACAGCTCATTCATGGAGAGCAGATGACAGCCAATCACCTGCTAAGCTGTGCAAAGCTTAATCTAAGAAAAAAGCAGTACCAGCCAGAAGGAGAAGGAGATGTGGGTTAAATAGTACACTCGTGTGTTGAGGGAGGGGTTTGAAAGTTCTTCTAAACCTGGAACTACACATCAGAACTGTAAAATAATACATCTCTGGTGGAAAACTCTTACACTCTGTGCAGTAGCATAAATCTGGCTTAAGTTTGCTGGACTTCAGATGTCAAGAACTGAGTCCAGCAAAAGAAAACTTAGAGATGAATTCTTCAAGATTTCTGTGTTGTGCAGTTGCATCTGTCTGGCACACCTGTTCATGTAATTTAAAAGCAACTACAGATATTTGTACAGATGCTCATGTTTGCTAAAGTAGAGTAATGAACACATTGTGACAGCCCAACCCTCTATTCCCTAATTAGTCAAATGTGCTGACGGAGCTACGGAAGTGGAAGTTGGCCTTCGTTGAGCAACACAAGCTGGAGATGATGAAGGAGAGGGAGAGGCATGCAGCCCAGACAGCTGGCCTGAAGTCAGAGCTAGATAGCCTTAAACAGCTATTACAAACCTATGAAACCTCCAACCAAAGGAAAGATGAGGTGACTACACGTCTGTTTATTTGCTTTATCTAGTAAATCATTTAGCTGTTTGTTATCAGGTAATTTGCAGAATAATTTGTCATTTATTTAATCACCTGTTGTTGTTTTTTGTTTGTTTTGTTTGTTTTTTGTTTTTTGTCAACAAAACACGAAAAAACTGTAAAAACACCCATTACAAAATCATGGACTCCAAGCTGACATCAACTAATGTCTCGTGTCTCTAGGAGACTAGAGTGCAAAAATATTATATTTAGTGCAATGAAAGGCAAAAAAAAGACTTTTACATTTAAGGTCCTCATATCAGTGTTTTGTTAGGCCCCTATATACGTCTTTATTAATTAATTTGCACATTATGCCTTGCATGCCTGTGTAAAAACAAACAAAAATTTAAAAAAAAATTCAAGAAGCACTCTACTTCCTTCCTTTTTTTTAAACCAATGGGCTTGTTTTGTGGACTCTTTCAGGTTATCGGGAACCTGAGCCAAGTACTGGACAGACAGAAAGAAAAGCTTGAGAAGATGAGGGCCTTCACCCACTGGAGACTCCAGCACATCGAGGCCAAAGAAGAGGTATGGTGTTTAAGAAGATTTCAAAACCTTTTGACATGATATTTTAGAAGTTGCTTGTGACATTAGAAATGCTCATCAAATAGTAAAACCCATCTCTACCTTTAAATTGTCAGAGTAACAGAGATTTTTGCTACATCCAAACTACTGGTTTACTAAATTTTGTGCTCCCCCCCCCCACTCCCCCCACTGTTGCTGTTTTTTCAATGTGAACTTTCATACAAGTGTTGGTGATTTACTTAACTCATCGGGTAATGCCATTCCTTAAAAATGACCAATTCATATTTTTGTATAAACCACGACATAAAATTCATGACGAGAACGAATGCAGCTGCACAGGAGTGACTTATAGACGTAATTATTGCCTTGTAAATATTACAAATCACAGCCCTGTGGTTCCCCGCCAGGCTCGTTCTTCTCAGGTGGCACAGCAGCACTACAATTTGCAGCTGAAGAAGAAGGTGTGGTTTGCCTGGCAGTCTCTGATCCAGAAACACTGGAAAGTCAAGGTGGAGAGAGCTTGCCGTTCAAGGGCTGAAGAGGTCTGCTCCCAGATGACTGTGGAGTATGAGGCTAAGCTAGCAGAGGTCAGTACATGTGGGACAGTGTGTCTAAGATGAGGCTGTAATGCTCACTTTAAACTGAAACTCTCTGCATTTAAGTAAATGAGCATCCCACTTTTGTTAGTATATCATGGTAAATGGACTGGTTTTCAGCTCTGTTTGAGCACTGAGTGCTATCTTACTACAAGCCACATTCACTCTTACAGACACATTCATACAAGCAGTTTTTTCTATGCCTAAACACTTTCGTCCTGACATTCAAACACTTACACGGATGCATCAGGTTCTGCTGAGTAGGGGATTGAACCATCAACTTTCAGATCATTATATAACCCACTCAGTGTTGGGAAGGTTACTTTTAAAATGTATTCCACTACAGATTACAGAATACATGCCCCAAAAGCGTATTTTGTAATGTATTCCGTTACGTTACTCAATGACAGTAACGTATTCTGAATACTTTGGATAACTTAATAATATTATCATGCTTTTTACAACTACATGAATGTACTATTACTGTGTGATTTATTACTGTTACTGAAATACCAATACCAACTAGATTTTTAAATCTTATTATAAAATGAGTAACAGTAGGGTGGACAGTAGGTAAGGCTGCACTTTTTGCAGCGATCTCGTATAGAAAACTATTTTGTGTGTATCTAAAACAGGTCTGTGGCTCCGAACCGTAGTAAAGGGACCTCTGGCTAATATGTCGGGTTCCGTGTCGGGCTCGTAGCCGAAAACTAGCTTTACTTTGTTGTCTGAGTCAACGTTTCTAGCGAGAGACAGAGAAAGGCGTTGAAAGGCTGCTCCAGCGGAACTTATTGTTTCGGAGGAAAACACGAACACAGTGTACAGTCGAGTCTTAATAGCTCACAACTGGGCTCGTCAGGCACTCTTTTTGGCTGCAGTGGTTATTATTATATTTGCATGCTTCCAGCTCCCGTTTCGGGTCGGTTGCAACTCGTACTTTTCAACTCTTTTTCTCCCTCCCTCGCGCTCACAGACACATAACAGGTATGGCGGTCCATTCTCCCTGCAGCACGGACTATACTGCCCATGAGGCTACATTCTTTAGGGCGATGACTGTAACACTCTGCCTATTGCCTTCATATTAAATCATTTTTGTGAATAATTTTAAAAAATATTTCTTCACCTCGTTATGCGGGCCACAAGTAGAGGTGACATGGGCCACGAGATTGAGACACAGGCATTGGAGCCTCTTAATGCGTGTTTTCTTTGGGTTTCCACCAGCGTGGAATTACCAAAAATAGAGAGCATAGCCTAACATATGAAACAAGAAAAGACCGCCGTGTAATCCATTTATTTCAATATCACCTTTTTAAACGGTAACTGTAATGGATTACAGTTACTCATGTTTTGTATTTTAAATACATAACGCTGGTGCATGTATTCCGTTACTCCCCAACACTGAACCCACTCTACCACCTTAATTACTGTGAATTACTTCTGTGTGCTCTCCAAATCACTGTAGAGCCCGTGCCGATGGTGAAACCAAAAATACATCCTACATAGGGCTTCATGTTTTCGTGTTTTTATTAGGCTGTAACATAATAAATCAGTTTTTTTTTGTTTGTTTTTTTAATGCACATCTTGTGTTTTTCTTCTTTTTAAAAAATAATTATATAGAAAGATAATTCGACAATTCTTTCTATCCTTTGCTACCTGTGTGCACAGCACTGTGAGGCTATAGAGCGGGCACAGGCGGAGATTCAGAGACTACGATTAGAGCGAGAGCGATATGAAGAATCCATGAAGAAAGCCTTCATGAGGGGTGTATGTGCTCTCAACATGGAGGCGCTCAGCATGTTTCACTCTACAGAAGGACGAGCAGAACAACCTCCAGCTCATGATCAGCATGGTTTGTAGTAAATTTGTGGCCTGTGGAGAAAAACATTTATCTTCGTAGAAATGTAGCACACTAAAGCATGTACTGCTAGGATGATATATAGACTGATGCTCTATACAATGTACCGTGGTTGCATCGTGGGCCTTGCCTCTGCGGTGTATTGATTTAGCGCAGTTTTGGAGATTGAAACAAAAAGACAAGATGGAAACAGCATTTTTCCAATAGAGTGCAGCCATGTGCTATTGACGTTTGTTAAGATTTATGATTGAGAGGAGGGAATGGGGTCTTTGCACTTTACTTGAAAGCCTCATTTAATGAAGTTAAATCTGTGAATATGCTCAGCACTGCGCAAAAGGTACTTTGCACAGGTTGGCAAGCTTAATGTGGCAATGAAAAATTGGTTGATAAAATTTAAAACCCTTTTGAACCATGTTAAGAATCATGTAATGAATGAATGAATGAATGTTAGTTAGTTGTATGTAAATGCTGGGAAGATTGGATTAAGAGCTTTGGACTATTACCTGACGCTTCAGTAGAAAACCTTAAACTCGGACCAGCGGTGTTTAAAATACTAGCATCATATGATTATCACCAAGATGTCCCACTGGCATGAGTTGGGAAAAATATCTCATCATTATATTTACACCACCTGTCGTCAGATTTGTTGTCTGAATCTGTTTTTGTTTTTTGTTGATACCATGGCTGCTGGACTTGGATCTTACTATCTTTAGCATGTAGAAATGAAGCCTAGCATGGGCATCTGCTCATCCATCTGCTTTCAGGTTTAATGAGTCTTCCAAACTGAAATGTATGTTAATACGATGCTGTCAGCCAGGGCGGTTAATTGATTACCCTTTCCTGTTGCTTTAAAAATGAGCACTTTTTTTTTTCCCTTTGGATTTTTTTTTAAACTGCACATATTTATATATTTTATACTTTATAGGACTTTTGCAGAAGTTATGAATCCCCAGCTCCTGCTACACCTGTGGTTTAAAATGGGTACTTTATGTGTCATCTGACAAGCAAGAGATCATTGAAATATTCCAATTCAAATACAAACTCAGGATTTCCAGTTTAAAGGGGGATTTTTGTGTAACTACAATAAAAATGAGTTATTACTGAGTCCTAATGACTCAATGAAGGTTTCTTTTTGTGTCGTAGTTCCTCTGCCTCGTGAGGATGAGCGTGGCTCCTCTGCCATGGCTCAGCTCCAGCCATATGCCACCTCTTCCACACAGTTCAGTCCAGTCCATTTTGACCACCCAGGCCCGTCGCACAGTGAAGCAGATGATGTGGCAAGTCACTGTTAATTTATAATGAAAACACACCATAGTACAGTGTCTTTCCAAATCACTCGTGGTTCTTGAAATTTATTTATTGAATGTTAAGCATGTCCTTTCACGTGGATCATTTTGTTCTTTTGATTATTTATTACTTTATGTCGCAGACAATTCTGGCTTCACATATAAATCATGTGATTGCCCTAAAAAAGAAAAATTTGTAGAGCAGTCTTGAATTTCCTTTGTTATACTTTTTGTTTAAATTAGATGCACTATGACTAACTTCCTCTAAATCCCAAATCCTGATCCTGTGTTCACTTGTTGCCTTTATTTGTAGATGGGCTCTGGTGCCCCCATGTCCCAAGAAGAAGCACTCCCTCCCACTACAGTGGTGCACAGCTCACTCCCTCTTGGGGGAATTGCAAGTTCCCACAAAAAGGTTAGTGTCAGACATATAGAGACAAACTACCAACAGCAGCTGAATCTATGTCCTGCTTTGTTGTCTGTACTGTGCCATCTAAAGCTCTTCATCAAAAATCACA
The DNA here is from genome assembly GCF_963969265.1 of Rhamphochromis sp. 'chilingali'. Lineage (NCBI taxonomy): Eukaryota > Metazoa > Chordata > Actinopteri > Cichliformes > Cichlidae > Rhamphochromis > Rhamphochromis sp. 'chilingali'. Next base: position 19,205,050 of record NC_137937.1, read on the forward strand.
TTTGTATATAACACTAAAAATATTGCTTGTTTTAGGTAGGTACTCGTGTCGTCACAGCAAGTCAACAAAAATCCTCAAAGACTGTAACGGCTCGTGTCACTGCGCGCCATGAGATCAGTAAGGTGGGACGTAGCAGCCTGCAGGTGATGGGAGTGGCTCCACCCATGAGCTCTGTGGTAGTCGAACGGCATCATCCTGTTACGCAGGTATGTGATGTGATGCATCGATACTGTTCCTTTATGAGTCTTGCAGTCATATACTTATGAATCTTTGCACAGTTTTAGCTTCAAGGTCATGTTGTTGCGTATCTCGGACCACATCTAGCACAGCTCTTGCTTTTAGACTGCTCCCTCTAGGGTTTTCAAGTGACTTTGCACTTAAACCCTACACTTAAATTTGTATTATTTTTCACATCAGCTGGTTTCTCCAGGACCTTATAGTTGATGTCTGCATTGATAATCTGACTCTCGAGGACTCACCAGAGCACCAAAGTTTTATACTGGAAACTGCAGTTTGGTCTTTGGGTTTTACCCAAACTCTTATCACCAATAAAAATTCTGTCACCTTGAAACAAAAGTTGATGTTTTGGGTGTTTTTTTTTGGTCAGTGGGGAAATCTCAGTTCCCAGTGCAAATGGTGATAATCGGACTGATCTTAAAAAAATAAAATCAGGTATGCTGGAAGCAGTCCAGGGGTGCATGAGAAGATGCCTACATCATAGGAATTAAAACAACAGACTTTAATATTTTTGTGCTGTTTGATTTTTGTTTTTCTATAAGCAAAATCACTTAACTTTATAAAGGTACCCTTTATTTTTCACGTTGTTCAAATGCAACTTTGTTTATGTAAATTAGAAAAGCAATTTAAACTTTTTTTTTGTTTGTTTGTTTTTTGCTTTCTTTTAGCTCACCATTGGGCAAGCCACAGCTGCTAAATTTCCAAGCTCCTCCCAAAAGGGCCACATGTCCACTGCAGGCAGAGCCTCCTCCAGAACGCACAGCAGCACCTGTCACACACACTCCATCAAAGTAGTTGACTGATGACACGCACATATGTCAAAGATCTTCCTTAAGACCAGCTATGCAAAAATCCAAATTGATGGAATTTTCTGTCTTGATATGAAGGATATATATATATATATATATATATATATATATATATATATATATATATATATATATATATATATATATATATATATATATATATAGATATATAGATATATAGATATATATATATATATATATATATATATAGATAGATATATATATAGATAGATATATATATATATAGATAGATATATATATATATATAGATATAGATATATATAGATATATAGATATATATAGATATATAGATATAGATATATAGATATATATATATATATATATATATATATATATATATATAGATAGATATCTATAGATATAGATATAGATATATAGATATATATAGATATAGATATATATATAGATATAGATATATAGATAGATATATAGATAGATATATAGATATAGATATAGATATAGATATAGATATATATATATATATAGATATATATATAGATATATATATAGATATATAGATATATAGATATATATATAGATATATATATATATATATATATATATGTGTATATATATATGTATATATGTATATATGTGTATATATATATGTGTATATATATATATGTATATATATATGTATATATATATGTGTATGAATGATAGTAATTATTACAGATGGAACAAAAGTTCAGAGAATTCCAAAATGAACATTTATTACTTTGCTTTAAATTGTGCACAGATAACTGTGTACTGAAGTGTACTGCAAGGCGACCATCCAACAGCACATGTTGTTTACTTGACGAAACCAAAGCTATATGCTAATTGTGTGACGCACAACGTTATTTTTAAAATAAATTATTTCACTGCAGTAGTCCTGTAGAGATGCTTCGTTGACAGTGATGCGAACATTGTAAATACTGCAGTGTTCCTCTTCATGAAATGGTACATCTTTTACTGCTGACTTGCTCTGCCTCCAGTCGAATCTTATCTGAAAGACGAACATTTGATGAAGTAAAACTTTGGAACAGGCGGTGCAGAAGACATAAATTTCTGTTTATCGCATACTTGTTAACAGAGTGTACCTGCAGCTTTCGTGTTCCCAGTGCAGATGAGGCCCTGGTAGAGGTCTTTAGCAGGGGCCTTCAGAGCCAGCTCCTCCCCATGAAGCCAGATCAGCAGCATTCTGTTCCCATGCTCTTGATAGCTGTGCTGACCTGCAGGTAAACGCACAACCCTTTAAGTTCAGAAAAAAAGGTCAACCTGCAAAAAAATACCCTAAAGATACCAAATTACAACTTGGAAAATAAGCTGTAAAAATTTCAATGTCATACTGGGATATTCATTTTTTTACCTAAGATTTCAGGGTATTTAATTAATGTGTTTGACTCAAGAAGGTTAAGTTAGATTTTCAGAGGGTTGCCAAATGCACAGCAGAAACCTGCCCTGTCAGTGTGTGAGTTATGGCACCTGTCCACTGCTCCTCGATGGCAGACACTTGGTCCTGAGTAAAGTCCCAGTGTGTTGCCAGTCTTTTCCAGTCTCCTGGTTTCAGCAGCTTGTACGCCAGGCGCCAAGCCATCGAATACAGCTCCTTGTTCTCACTGCGGCGGTCAAATTTGAACGTCAGTGCATGCTCGGTGCGAACAATCTCATTAAGCTCAGGGTTAGCCTGAAAGGGCAATTAAATCATGTCAGCAGGCTGATAAAGGCCACACTCTCCAGACAACAGAGGGGCACAGGAAGAAAATTTTGGCAAGACACTAACACGTATGATTAGCAATATAAATGTCAGAGTGAAACATTTTGAAAATCAATAATGGAGGAGAATAAGGCATATTCTTAATTAAACTGATGATAAATCGTATGTCGAATGTTTCTGGGCTCCGAATCACTTTTACAGTGAATGCTTTAATAGAATTAGAGGGGATTCAGCTAATCGAGGATGTGACACTGAATCATTCATGGTGAAAGTAATTATTGATTTCAAAGCATCGCGAATGGATTATGCTCGTGAAAGTTACAAGTATCATTTGATTATCCCCTCACCTTTTTCTGGTCATAGTATCGTTCTGCTTTGATGATCATGTCCACAATGTTTACCTCATCTGCTCTGGCTGCAACACCCAGAGCAGTCTTACCCTGCTACTCCGAATCCAGCATGTACAGTGAAAAACAAATTCAATTAGAACCGCAAGAGATTGCATTTAGTTTGATTTTTCTTGTATTTTCAATGTATCATGCTGCGACAAAGGCTTACATTAATTATCATTTTTTTGCTGTTTGGATAGCATTAGTATACAGTTTAATTTTATTAATATGACAAATGCATCTTACCCGGTCCTTGACTGTTATATCAGGCCCAGCTTTAAGAAGCATTTCCACAACCTCAGCTTTGGCAGTCTCAGCAGCAATGTGCATAGCTGTCTGGGACCTCTAACAGTCCAAAGCATGACACGACATAACGATACGCAGGAATTAGTTTGTCTACATTATGTTCATGGATGCTTTATTTTACTGTCTTAGGCAGGAGCTTGTACCTTATCTGTGGCATTGATATTGCAGCCAGCCTCCAATAGGTAGTAGATAACAGGGATGTGACTGTTCTTCACTGCCAGGTGGAGAGGTGTCTCTAGATCCTGAGAGCAATAATATTATGCTTCATAAAAGATGGATTACTCTGCCACTGCCTCCTATCTGGTTGTTTACTTACCTGATTTTGAAAGTCCGCCTGGGCATTGTACTGTAAGAGAACTTGAACAAGAGCCGCGTCTCCTTTTTCTGCAACTGTATGGAGAGCGCTGCATTTGGCCTACAAAGAGTACAAAGTGAGTGCAGTTGTACTGTCTAGAAGAATCTTTAAAAACTGATTTTGTTTATAACATATTTTTCAGGATAAACACCATAATGCATATTATATTAGTAGTACGGTTAAAAGCAGAACAGTAGAAAAGGTATTTAGTCATTTGAATCTACACAGTACCAAAAAACGCCAAGAAAATACACCGGTACACAAACAAAAGTTACCAAAGAAAACACATGATTTTCTGAACTTGCATGTTATGAACATTGATTACTGTAAGTATTTGATGTGTGTATTTTTCTCTTAGCTTGCACTGGTTCAGTAAAACTTGGCCGGGTATACTGCCTGAACGTACCACTGTGAGTATGTTAGGGTCACAACCGGCCTCCAGCAGGACCTGAGCACATTCTTCCTGACCGTGGTCTGCAGCCTGGTACAGAGCAGTCTCACCATCCTGCAGCACAAAACATCCGTCAGCAATGATGCAAATGGAAAATTCTTCTAACATAATTAACATTTTAAGTTATTATCATCATTATTATTATTATTATTAGTTATAACAAAGTAGAATTTCTTTACACTAAGGGAACGTTGGCTTGGATCATTCAATTAAATGCCAGCAAATAAATTAGTTACTGCAGATCTTTTGGGGGGTAAGGTTTTGTAATTATCTCTTACTTTAATGCATCATTAAGCCACATCAGTACTAATACAAAGGAACACATTTATCATGTTCAGTTTACCTGTTACCTGCCAAAGTTCGATCCAGAAAGCTAAATGTGTCATTATACTAACTGGTAGATGTTTGATTCATCTCAATTGATCCCAAGTGGAGCCAGCATCCAGCAGTGGATTAGCCGCTGAGCTCACACTGTCACAAACCAAACCGTGATAGAGAGGATGTTTGCACTGATTGTCTACCATATTGACTTCATCCCGAGTATCAAAGCTCTGCAGCAGCAGTTGGACGACATCCAAGTGGCCGTTCCTGGCAGCTAAGTGCAGGGGCGTGTCCCCTCTCTGGCAGAAGGGAGGGAGGGAAACAGCTTGCATCAAAGAGTGTTTGACTTTGAGCTTTCTTGCAGGTGTGACACTGAAATGTGCACTCAAGGCACACGTGAGCATAAACAGCCATATAGCCTACTCGGAAATAGATGCAGAAAAATCGCACAAATAAGTCCTCGTGCACACCTTGTTGGGCTTCATGGTGGCCATGTTGTATGGCTCCATGAGCACCTGTAACATCTTAACACACCCGTGCTCTGCTGCCAGTGCAAATGCTCGGTGTCCTGACTGAAACACAAGAAAAGAGGCTCAGGTAATCACATGTAGTGCATGCAAAATGAAATTTGCCACACAATTGTTTTGTGCAAGTTGCATACCAGGTCATCCTTGTCAAGTTCTTTCATCTGCAGGTCATTTACAATGTAGTCTACGATTTCAGTATGGTTGTTGATGGCAGCACAGTGCAAAATATTGAGTCCTTCCTGAAACAAAGAAATAACTTTTTCTGTTAAATCAGGCAGGGCGCTGTTTGAGAATTTACAATGCAAACCAAATTCATCTTGAACCGTATTTGAAAATGGAAAGCCACAGTGTAAAAGATACAGTATAACGAAAGCAAAAATGGACAAACTACAACGTGTAGCTTGTGGTTTAATTTCCTTGAAATTTAGCGCACTTGAAAACTTACAAACAGGTGCGCGAGAACAAGAGGGTATATTTAAAATTAAACAAATTATACTTAAATTCGAACGTCGAAATGCTTTATGGTTATAGCATTGTCAGAAATATGTGCCACTAAACATTACATTTTAGTTATTTATAATTTGATGTGAATTTTTCAACTCATATAATTACATATGGATGTGAATTACACAGATTAAGCTTAAATGTATTTGTGAAACTGAATTTCGAAACTTTACAAAATTAAAATTAATCAAAACTTCACACCATATTACTTTTATTACTTTTCGTTTCTCAGAACTAAAATCCAGTTCTCATAACTCAAACTCAGTTTTTGCAATTCAAATTCAGTTTTCTGGGAGAAGCATCAGGGTTTCTGAGGAAGGGCAGCCGACCACAGATTCACACACAAACTCTTCAAGCAGTCGGGGCAATATTAGGATGTTAGGCTACTCAATAATATTGTTTGACATTACCAAGGTTATTATAAACATATTACAAAACTAGATGGGGGGGGGCGCTAACTACTGAGTCAACTGCTTTCAAAATTCTTTTGTTGTTTTTATTGTAATACCTGTACTGATTTTCCTGAAACAAATGCAAAATAAACATTTTAGCCAATACAGAACTGGAATGTAACTTTAGACGTTACTATTTAAAATTGCTTAGAGGATACATTTTGTCCTGTCTTTTTAAAATGCTCTGAATTGACCAACTGCTTTCAAATATTTACAGTATAGTTGCACAGTAAACTCAGAAAAAGTATATAGTACTTTAAGGGGTATTACAGGAGATGTTGCAGGCTATATTATTAAGTGTTACTGAAAATTAAAAGTTTAAATAGTATAGATAATAAAATATCTGAATCGCAGTGTGTTGTTTTGAGAGGGTGTTTGTGCAAAATCTAAAAGGAAAACAAAAAACCCCCCAATGGGATTCATTTCTCAGTTTAAGGGTATTTCATCTCTGTTGGTTAGTGAGAAGCAATAGAGGAGAATTCTTCCTTCTACTTCACCTCGTTCTCAGCCTTCTGTTCTGCTCCAGCCTGCACTAATAATTTCAGGATGTCCAAACTGCCAAACCAGGCAGCCAAATGAATGGGTGCTACGCCGTACTGTCAGACACAGAACACAAAATGGTAGTAGCCGACTTGGAGACATTACATAACATATTGTCCTTGGCTCAAATCCTCGCATCTAACATCTTAAAATCCTCCCACCTTGTCCTTTTGGTCCACTTTGACCCTTCGCTGTAACAGCAGCTTAACAGCTTCTTTGTTTGTGCAAGCTACTGCAAAGTGAAGGGCAGTCCTATTTTGCTGAGGAAGACAAAATAATCAACATGTTATCAGTTTAATGAAAGTTTATTCAGTGATTGGGTCTGTTTGGCTAATGCAGATACTTTATCTTTTCAGACGCACCACATTCTTTACGTTGGCATTTAAGCCTTTTCCAAGATCCGTCATGGTCTCCACATCGTTCCTCTTAGCTGCTTCGATAAACTCCTTCTCAGCCTCAAGCACTACATAACACAGTAGACAAGCCTTAATACATGGCTTTTTTCATACATAATTAATTGTGTTAATACATATTAGACAGCAGGATTATATCACAACATAGAGTAAAGTGAACTAAGATGGTGAGATTTTCAACATTACTACCTACACACCCACATAGCAAATACAGTGTTTTTCCTTGGAAGGAAACTGTCACACCTCACTTCAGTGACAAACATTAGAAACTCAAGTGCTCGGTTCTTGAATCTGCTACATTTACTACACTTTCTATGTCTTTTCTGTCATATAAAGCACAAAAAGCTTGTTTATTCTTTTTACGTTTTTTTTCTCTCTTGGATACTCACACATCTCTACGTCATCAAAACTGTTGTCCGTCTCTTTGTTTGAATGCTTGTTCAGAGCAAAGTCACTGAATCCCCTCACAGTCTCTGGTCTTATCCACTTTCGAGGGTCCAGATTCTCCTTTTTAGGAGAATGTTTCTCAATCATCCTCTTCAGAGCCATAGCTTTTTTTTCCATTTGGAGGCCCTTACAACAAAGCCACACTTTGTGTATTAAACAGTATAGGTTATATCCTGAAAACAGTCTACCTCAGTTCCAGAGGAAAAAGATCGCACACCCGTAAAGAAAGCCAGTGTTATCCAATTTCAAAGTTCTGATCTTCATAGAGCCAAGAGCGAGGAAGTGTATGGTAGTGTACTCCTTACTTTAGTGCCGCAGGGCTGATCCGTATTTACTTTACTAGCTCACACCCTAGAGATCCCCGGTGATAGTAACAGGTTTATTAAACATGACACATTTCACTTTGACTAGTCAGTGGCACAGCTGTGGCTATATTATGGCTCGAGTAACATGAGGAATTTATACCAATAGTCTAACTTAAATTTCTATTATGTAACGCTGGTTAAAAGATTAACAAAGGAGTTGGAGTTCAGTAGTAGTACATGTTTGTCTAAGGAAACAAACGTACTGTATGTGTAAGGAAGCGGCGAGTCACATTTACACATTTACACAACTTGAAGTGGTACAGTTTCATGGCTGACAGCAAGAACCCGTTTTTTTCCTCACTACTTTGAAGCACTCATTGTTTGGTTACAGTTCAGGCTGTTGGAGAAGTGATTAGTGTTGAGTGTAAACAAAAAAAATGTCCCTAAAAGTGAGATTTCAGCAGAATAATTTATTGCAACAATTTAAATGATAAAAAAAATCTCTTTTCGTCATTATTAAAGGTATACACTACACAAAAACACAAATGTGACAATGTCATAATAAAATAACTTAATGAAGATAAATAAAAAATATATATCTAGCCTGACCATTAAATAAAAATGCATTAAAAGGAATTATTGGACTTGTCTTCATCTTTCATTTTGAATATCGCTTAGAGCAGACAAGCCAGGTGTTTTAGGAGCATCTTCTATGTGCAAACTTAACAAGCTTTGTGCGCAGTGACCGCAGGATGAATAAAAACCGCGCAGGGAAGCCGAGGGAATAGAAGAGCTGCGTTTTTACTTCCTCAGTTCATCCGCACTAGGCTGGAGTTTGCCCCTGAATGACTGTCACCTGAAGAACTTGTCGATGGTGTTGCAAGGACCGAGGCTTTTAACCTTTTTAGACGGAGGAGACGAAGGCGTGTCCCGTCTAAATCATAAAAAGAACACACAACAATGAATACTTTTATTTATACATAAAATTTCAATGCTACTTCAGTCACACTAAATGGAACAAGAAGAGATCGCGTGTCAGCATTCAGTGAAGCGATTTGTAAACAAGCCGTCTCACCTTTTGCTTTTGCCTTTGCTTGCTTGCTTTAGCAGAAGATGTCCTCCGTCTACAAACAGAAAGGGACACTTATTGGCATGGACAGAAAAAATAATGTATCCCCCGCTGTCTTTTCTCTGACATAAAAATGACTTCCATTGAGGAGGTGCACAATCGCAGCACCAGGGATATAAAGAGTGCAATTTCTGAGGCAGGCTTGTTTAAGAGGAAACCGGGGTGCAGTTCATTGTAGGAAATGAATAGGTGAGAAAGTGATTTAGCAATTTCCAAGCCCGGGGCAAAGGGAGCCCCATGGGGTGAAATGAGATGTCTTTTCCTGGTCTGAATCGATACAAACGTCTCACATAGTGTCACTGTCTGTAAATAACAAGGTCATAGGCCACCGACCCCTTCCCAAATACACATTCCTTCTGTTAACTCCGCTGTCATACAGCTTATAGACTCGGCTAACAGCATCGCTCCTGTCATCAGGACAGAATAGTTTCTGTCAGGAGAGGGGGTTGCTGTTAGTACCTTCATGTAGCCGAAGCATGTAGTGACTGCGTAATGAAAAACATTTTTTTCAGAATACACACACAACAAGGTTCCCTTTGTTTAATACACGCACTTACCTGTGCTCTTGCTATTTTTAACTGGAGATGGATTTATGGAGGATGATGTCTGTCTCCCCAGCTCATGTAAGACCTCCTGGTTCAGGCAGAGGTCAACGTGGTGGTTGAAGACAGCGAGGTCATGAGTCTCCTGGATCAGTTGACACACTGGGCAGACGAAGACTGGCCCTTTGCTATTAGATGGCTGAGGCTCTTGCAAGGTCGCAGTTTTGTTGTCGTCTTTAATCAACGAAACCTTTTGAACAGAATCTTTTTTTACGCTGCTCTGGCCTTTCTGAGGGTTGACTTTTGACTTCTTCTCTTGAGCCTCGTGCCGCCTCCTCAGTTTGTTCACTGCTGCACGTTCTTCGCGGTCCTTCTTTAGACCCGACTCTGACTCTGTGCCATTGTTTGTTTTTTGAGAGGCGTTGCTGAGACATTGGTCTATATGCGTGTTGAAGACATTCAGGTCGGTTGTTTCCACCTTTCTGAAGCACACGGGACATGTGAGGGTTTCTGATTCTTCACAGGCTGATGTGGATGCATGCGCCTGTACAGGACTGGGATTTTCTGAGAGATCGGGCGGTAAATGGTTGCTTTCGCTTGCTGTGGCCGGAGTCCTTGTGTTAGCAATCACTGGAGCGTTTTCCCCGCTCCCCTCATTTTTTGTGGCTGCATTAGCTGCCTCGAGTTGCAGTCTTCTAACATGAGCCCTTTGAAAGAAAGACTGCTGGAGTCCCACAGTCGCCTGGCTTCCTTCTGTCTGCCTCTGCTTACTCCGCCAGGGAAGGTCTTCTTGTCTCTGGTGTTTCTGTTCCACTAGGGGGCACATAAGTGGCGAGGTGTGGAAGGAGTAAGCATCGGAGAGATGCTCATTCCCCAGTTTTTGAAGCATCCCTTGGGAAGAACTAGAGCAGTCTGCCTTGCCGCTCTGCAGAAAGCCGACGATGCTCTTCTGCAAGGGCTTTTTATCATCCAAACTAGTGAAGGCAGAAATTCGAACACCTACAAGCACAAAAACAAATCATCCGGAGAAAACCTCTAAACGAATGCCAGCTGTGTTATTATTTCCACATGAAGCTTGTCACACATCATTTAGGTTCATTTCAAGCTAGTTATATTAATTGATATGTCAGTTTTATTGTTATATTACCCATGAGCCTCAGTCTGAGTGGCTGAGGACTCTCATTTTCTATTTCCGTTTTCAGGAGGTCCTTAGCAACAGCGAAGATCTCATCCACTGTGGCAACAGCACACGGCAGCGTCATTGCCCTGGTTTTCACCTCGAAGTTCACATTCTTGAGCTTCAGTGTTACCGTTTTACCCTTCCAGGAAGACAAAAATATATATATATACGCCTTTAAATTCATATTAGGCAAACAGTCACGGCCATTTCAGCCTGCACTCTAATTAGACGTAAATAATAGTACCAGGAAAGAGATGGAAATCTGTATAATCATATCAGTGATTGACTTGTCAGAATCCATTTTGTGAGTTTTTATGGCGATATGTTCAAAGCTGATAGTAGCCCCCTTCGGTCTCTTTAATGGTCCTCCATTTCCTGCAGCTATCAAAGCCACATCAGGACCCAGGTAGGGGGGGTAATAGTTGTGCTAAGCCATCCAGTCCTTACTGTATCGATTCAAAAGGGAATGAACATGTTAGAGTAACTGTACGAGATTCTGTTTGGAAACACAGTAAATCTAAGAAGGCCAAGTATAAGAATTGTGTGTTAGGAAGGTGTCGAGCCTCCATGTGCTGCCAAAATAGCTTCTTCCTGTTTCTGGAAATGTATTGGAGCGACAGAGCATCATACTTTCAAAAGAAATTGTTTTTTCTTTCCCTCTTTTGCTATTTCGATGATGGTGATAGAGAGCGGCGTCTAACATGTTGGTCCACAATGTGTAGGTGTTCAACTTTACACAACTTTTAAGCCATCAAATCATTCAGTGATCACTCGTGCCCTATGGAAGGAGGCACTGCGATCTAGAAAGAAGATGACAGGGGGATGACACAGCTGTAATGAAGGGGTCAGGGGTTTAGCTTTTCCTTTAACTTGCCTCTTGTCTGAAAAAAGTTGATGTATGAAAGCAAGGTAGCTGAAAATATGTTAAAGAAAATCTTCTTATACAGCGGATATGGGTTTAAAGGTTACAATAACACTGATCAATACCTTCAGACCTTCTTTCTTCATGTCTTCTGCTAGATCTTCACAGAGCTCCCTGCACAAAGACAACTGCTCCTCAACTTTACTCAGTTCTTTAAAGGTCCTGTAAATATTGATAGTATGACAGAGAAATTAGAAGAGAGCTGAAAGAAGGAAACCATTTTTTTAAACTATCAAATATTAATTAAAATTGTTAAAAAACCTCTCTGTGCTCATGCTTTTTCTTTCTTCATGCCTGTGTGACAGTAGAGACAGTCAGCTTTATCTCCTTCTTCTGGAGATCAGTTGTACTTGAGTGTTATGAAGCAAGCAGACAGTACCTGGGTATATATGTGGAGCCCAGTCCCAGAGAAACCTCCAGGAAATGATGCCAGGCTGTCTCCGAGAACAGCAATGACAGCAACGCCATCTGCTGGCCAAGATGGGAGCAGGTACTTATACCCAAAGCGTTCAGCATCTTCTCACTCACCTTTCCTATGCCACAAACCTAGAAAAGCACATAAACATGTTTTTAGCCTTTCAGCCATGTTTCACAGTGACTCCACAACATGTCTGTAAACCTTTATACTGCATTCTACTCAGAACTTCACAATTAACATTTATTTAAAGAAATCAATGAAGACAATTAGGAGGAAAAAAACAAACACATTCAGCTAACAAGCAAAAGATCCCTGGTTCGATTCTGGGAGGAGACACAGATCCTTTGAACGTGAGACACGTGGATTTCTGGAGTAAAAACTAAATATTCAGAGATACCCGCTGCGGAGACCCGTTGTGAATAAGGGAGCAACTGAAAGTAGCTTTAAACATGCTACAAATAAACTGGAGAAAGCAATAACTAAATCACCGGAGAAAGTCCAAACACAAGATAAAAAGGAAAAAATTGTAGCAATTGTGTTTCTTGTTTGAGATCACAAATCAATTTTGTTTTTTTTAAAAAGCCACTCTTCTAGCATCAAGCTAACAAACCTTATTTCAGATGGTTATTTAACACATCCAATGCTTTTTCACAGAGCAGGATTACACATGTAAGAGCCCAAAAACAAACTTCTATGTTTGTTTTTCTACTTCTAAAAACCATCTTCTGTTTACTATTAAACCCTTGAAAAACATCCAGCTGATGTATCTTTTACCAAATGGACTCCATCATGTCTGCTCACAGACACAAATATGTGACAACTGCAGTTTTAACTTTGTTCTGTTATCAAGTTGAGCCACAGACTGACTATTATGAACCATGAGCCTCATACTGCAGTGGGTTGTCTCAGCTCTAACCCAGAGGAGTGAGGTTTGCAAACAAGCGAGTCCAAACTCAAACGTTATTTGCACTTTTGCAGTTAAAGAAAAAGAAAAATACTAAAAATCTTACATTGTCAAGCAATATACTACAAGCACACAGCTCTGCTAGTGCTTTAATTTGAGCAATGGGTACTGTACTTTGCGAACTGGAAGGTTCTGGATGAAGTCCATCACTGCCTCTCTGGTGGATGGGAGTCTGTATTGTCCATTGGGTTTGTTTTTGTCACTGCACACCTTAGCCAGCATCATGTTTGGCGCAATTCCTGGAAGATTGGAAAATATCATTGGCTATTTTTTCCCCCAAACAGCTGGTAAAGCATGCACAATAATTCCCAAAATATGCATACTAGACTTGTCAGGGTTGCATTAGATTAGAATGAACTGATGAACTTGGTGTACAGTCAAACAAAAGTAATAAAAATGTAGTATCAAAATATGTTGTAAACTATCATAAATAGAGCAATAAATAAATAGATATTCGTAATGACAGCAGCTTCAACAATGGCACAGGGATCAGCGATGTTCAGTGACTGCTTAGAGCTCAGGATCTGAGATTTATTACTGTATATCCCTGTTATGCAGTTAAAATGAGCGTGTTTTAAATTAAAAGCAGACTGGTTTCTTGCTCACCTGCACTGGCAGTCAGCATCGTCTTCTGCTCAATGCGGAAGCGCATCTCTCGCACAGCCTCTTCAACAGATGTCCCAAACACCTCGAAATCACCTGCAGGAGCATGCACACCTTCAGGGCCCACTGGGCTGGGAGAGGAGCCTGGGCTGTCCTCAAACAGTACTGGGGAGAGCTCTCTCACCTCTGTCACAGCTTCCTGGGAAGGCTCAGCTTTTTTCTCATCTTTACAAGAAAAAATAAATAAATCACACAACAATTAAATGGATTCCTGATATATATAAAACTTAATATCAATGTGTTTGTGTGTATATATTAAAGAAAAACAAATCCCTACCTGTGGTCATGTCTCTGACACGAAAGTGATGTGTACGTGTGGACTCTGGCCAGTGCTGCCTCTGCTCCAGGTGGTCTGTGAAATCTAGATAAGCTTCATCCAGGCTCATTGGCTGAAAGTTCGGGTCATAGTCTGCAAAGATCTCCCGGATCTAACAGAAGCACAGACAGATGGGCACCTGTTGAGCAACAAGCCACTGAAAGAATTTGTTTGCATGTGTGTTTTTAGGTATTGCGCTTACCTCATTGCTCACAGCTCTGTACTTATCAAAGTTAAGTGGAACAATGACTAAACTGGGGCAGAGTTTCTTTGCAATGAAGCCAGGCATGGCAGCTCGAACCCCATATTTCCTGGCGTGATAGTTAGAGGTCGACTGTGAAAGGAAAAGAGGCGATATGAATGAAACAGAGAGAGTGGCTGTTCTGGATCTTAAATGGCCATGATTTCAATACTTAATCTCCGTGTAGTTTGTAAAGTAGTGAGAGCATGTGTATACTATATTTCAGTGCAGTGTGGTTTATATTTGAAATAAACCTTTAATATCTTGTTTCAGAGTTCAGACATAATTCATAGTCAGTATCTGTGGCGTGTCCATTAGCCACAATAGCAATGTTTTTAACCCACCAGCATGCTCATGGATCCTACGGCCATGGGCTTGTCCTTCAGTTCAGGACAGTCTCTCATTTCAACAGCAGCGTAGAAAGCATCCATGTCCACATGTACAATCACACGGCTTAGATCACGACTCTTCTCCAGCGCTGTGGAAACCTTTTCCACCTACACAGAGAGAATAAAATGAAAAGAAGCCAGTTGCTTGAAGCTCACCTGAGTTGTGTCTGTGTGATTTTCGGGTCACCTCTGGAAAAAGAAGTGAGCTTTGGCCATGTGAATCCCTTACATCTTACCTGAACTTGTGCTTTTTTTAACTGCTGCTCTGTGATCCGTGCCTTCTGTAGCATCATTTTCGTAATGCGCTGGTTCACCTGCTGATCTCTCTTCAGCTCATTCTCGTAAAACTTAGATCCCTGCCCAGGAAGGACAAGGACAATGGGGAGTTATAACAACTCTGTTTTACAGCTTTAATAAAAAGCTACTGTAGCTCATTTATTTTTAGGACTGGATGTCATTACACAGAGGATAGTGGACGCAAAGGGGAACAGGATACAATCTACAAAAGTGGATGGAGGTTCATATTGTCCACAGTGTCATTTGTGCCTTTTATTGGTTAAAGCTAGATACATCCAAGTAAACCGGGGAAAAAAAAAAAAAAAGAGTCAATTTTTAGATTTTGCTCCCACAAAGTCTACAATGACTATAGCAGTGAGAAACTGTCCACATACACGTGTAAGCTTTTATAATACTGCAAACTGAAACATACTTAACAATGTAATGCCTCATCTACATATTTCAAAATAACATTTTAGAACACTATTATACAAAAGCTATTCATATTACTGTAAGGAATGAATTATGACACTTATATGGTGATATAAGAATTCTACAAAAAAAATGCATCATCAGAAATAATGTCAGTTGAAGGGTGCCTGTCGAGAAGCCATTCTTAAGGAAGGCAAACTAGAAGAAAAGGCTCATGTGTGTCAAATTACACAAGAAGTGGACTGAAAATCAGCAGCAACAGGTCTTGTGGAGTGCTGAATCCACATTTTAAATTTTTTGTTCAAATTGTCATCAGTATGTATGCAGGTGGTCAAGAGAAAGGTTAAATAGTGGATGTGTGCAGCCATCTGTGGAGCACGGTGGAGGCTTTGTCGTGGTTTCTTGTTAAAACTGATTAAATTATGAACACAGAAAAGTATCATCGGATTTGAATTCACCGTACAATAACATCTGGAAAGCGTGTGATTAGCAACAACTTCATTTTTCACACCATCTGAATTAAGGCTTGTGTCCAAACACACTGCCGGTGCAGTAAAAACTTGGGTACAAAAAGCACACAATGCAACACTATCGGTCATGGAGAGCATGGAACAGTGTGGCATCATCTAAAAGGAGCCAACATCCATAGAAGAGCTTTAAATGTCTTCCAGGAAGCCTGGAGAACTATTCCTGAAGACTGCTTAAAGAAATGACAAGAAAGCTTAGCTAAGAGAGTTCAGGCTTTGTTGGAGAATAAAGGTGTCAAACATTTCATGCTTGTTAGAATTGCCTTATATGTAGTACTTCTATGTATTTTTTGTGCGTGTTTCAATATATTGCTGCCCTTATTTTCCATCCATCCTAGCAAAACATAAAGACATACAGAACGGCACGTCAACAAATTATCCATGCTTGTGTTCTAAAAACTAATCATTCGGTTATTTGCATCCTCTCGGAGACAGTTGTGTAGATGACTATCGGGTATGTGACCTCAGGTGTGTCATGCGCGTGTCTTTGATTTGTGAGCACTTACCTTGGAGGTTTCCATGATGATCTTATTGATCTTGTCTCTGTCAAGACCTTCCATACCAGCTTTGTTGTCATTGAGAGCCATTCTGGAGAGGAAGCCCTCTTCTTTGGTGGATGCCACCCCATTCTCCATCCTAATGACTTACTTAGTGCAGGTACACTTCAGGTTATAACGAACTGGGCTGTGCATCCCCACATATGTGCGGCTTTCCGGGCTGGATCAGATCCGAGTTTCTCAATGACAAATAAGAGCCACGGTGACTGTAAATTAAGTCACTGAGTTTTCTGACAAACATGTCTCTACAAGTGTTGAAAACAGCTACGGCGGCGGTTTTTTTGGCGGCACTTCCGCGTCCATACGTCATCAGCCAAATGGGCGGAACTAAAAAACCAAGAGCGTCATTTCAGGATTGTACCTTCCCTTCAAAGTTTGCTTTTACAGTTTATGACTTGGGATTGTGCAGTGTTTCTGCTGATATGAGTTAACCTTAGATTGTTATCGGTCCGTTTAAAGTACACTGGATACTTCTGATTGCCAACAAATATGTTATGAAACCCTTTGGCATATTTCACACGAGGAATTAAAAATGGATCTGCTGGTCAAGTAAATTAAGACATTAATTGATGAAATGTAGTTTCTTTTTTTTTTTCTTTTTTTTTCTTTTTTTTTATGACATCAGAAACAGCAGTATGCGACATTACGTGATGGCAGAGCTTCAGTTCATCCTTTGTCATTTTTTTTTTTTTTTTTTAAATAAATAGGACAGGGGGAATGAATGAGAGAAAGAGGGGGAGAGAAAGAAAGAAAACCAAAGGGGAGAAGAGACGGTGAGAAGGGGGGGGGGAAGAGAGAGAAAAAAAAAAAGAAAAAAAAAGAACTCCTGGGTCACCTGTATGGAGAAAAAAAAAAAAACAAACAAAAAAAACAAACAGAGGAGACAGCAAACAACAAAGAGCAACATAATAATAGAGAAAACAAAGCACCATCACAATAAACTAGCTAGTCATAGATATCAATATTTACTAAATAATAAACGATATTGTGCAGCACGCAAGATAGACAGCGCACAGTGTGCTTTGAGGCAGCAGCCAAGAAAGCTTTAGTCCGCGTCTGTGAATACCCATGTGTGCATACCTGTGTGGATCAGCATGCTTGCATTCCAAAGGTTTCTCCATGTAATGATCTGCTAGGGAGTGTGGGGGGGCCACAGCCCCGTCCTCCAGGGTGTGAAGCGGGTATGGAGGAGATCAAAACTCCAGACATCCAGAGGCCCCCAGAACACAAGAGACCATGGAAGACCAACAGAGGGGCAGCCGCGCCACTGTTCCAGTAAGAGCTGAGGAGAGTCCCAGATGAGGGCTCGCCCAGCAGCCGCGGAGCAGAAGTCAGGGGGAGTTGCAGTGACGCGCCCGTGAGCTCCGCCGGCCCCCAGCTGTGCCTGAGTGACCGAGCCCCAGGCCGAGAGGCCGGGGGCACCCCACCTCCAAAGGGGCCCGAGCGAGCCCCAGGCCCCAGGCCCCGACAAGCGGCCGCCAAGGAGTGAGCCGGTGTGTACCCGGACGCCCACCCCCAGACACAAAGAACCACCAACACACCGACACCTGAGGGAGTCCGCCACCGGCAGGGGAAGTGGTGGTGGGTGGAGATAGGCCTCCAAACCTTGGAGGGCCTGAGGTGTCCCCAGAGAGGTGGCGTCTGATACCCAACCTGACATATAGACACAGACATACAGGCACACACAGACACAAACATCCATTCCCACCCTCATGCTCTCATATGCACTCACTCCACACTCAACCAACGTGGAGACAGACATAAAGAGACGCTGTACACACAATCACACTCCCCAAGCGTACTCTACAAACCGGGTCTAGGTACCCTTGCCCCTGGAGGGGGGAATTGCACCCAGACCCAGGTGGGGTGAAATGTAGTTTCGTTGCAAACAACGAAACAGATCCTCACAACACGAATATCAAGGTAAATATTTATGTGGCGTCACATTTACATGAAACATGAGTGCTATAGCACTCACACAAAACATATTCGTGTTAACTATTCCTACCTGTGATCAGAAGTCATGCCAAATAGATTTTTTTTATTCCAGTTTTACTGGTTTCTTGTGTTAAATGTAAACCGCTTCTTTTGATTGGACTGATTCTTGCTGTGGGTAACAAAAAAATCTCCTCCTGTGGCTTGTATGTGAGGTAGAAGAATCATGTTTGTCTACACAAAAAGTTAGGCTATATACAACATTGTTTTATACATACAGTTGTAGTCATTGGAGACTATGCAGCAACTATATATATATATATATATATATATATATATATATATATATATATATATATATATATATATATATATATATATATTATACAAGTAAAGAATAATGCAACCTATTTATTAGAGTTAACCAGACATTTATCCATTATTACAGTTTTTGTTCTATACACCCAACAGTGGACAATATCTACTGTTCTATTTTTTGTTATTTCTATTTTTCATATTTTTGATCTGATCTATCGTCCCACTACAGATCACCCTATTGGGCAGAGCCTTGATGATCAAAGCCTGAATCAGCTGATTGATTTTGGTGTTAAAAATGCTTAACACGTAACTACTTTTAACTAGAGAAATGTCATTTCCCATTTTGGCAACTTTATTAATAGTTTTTCTTATTTATTCTTTCTTCTTATCTTAGATTATATACTAATTATATCACTAACAAGTTCTAGTGAGATAACTTGAAGCAAGCACACACGTTAACAGTAAATCTTATAAACCCGTTTGAAATACTTATAATACCTATTTATTTGTGATACAATGTTTGAAACTTTTGATTTAAAAAAAATATCCAGCTTTTAATTTTATTCAAACACATATAACTTCCGGTCTGGGGGTGACCGGCGGTCGTACACAGTAAAGCGTGGCTGCGGCTCCTCCCCCCTCGACCCGAAAGTCCTCCACTGCTGCTAACTGAACTGCGGAACCACAGCAGAGACTCAGTCCGCTGCTCGTCGATTTTCAGATGGAAGTTGATGTGTAGTGGTTTCCCCGAAGGCCTCCATGTCGAGCAGGAGCTTATGGACAGCAGCTAAGATAGCTAACGAGCGCAACCACAAGTTGTTAGTTAATGTAATACTAGCTAGTTGCGTCATTTGATAGCCACCGCTAACTTAGTTAGCTAGTCTCAGTGGTATACGACGTCAGTTTCAAAACAAAGCACGCAAAACGGAGAAAATCAGATCCAGCTGTCACCTCCAGAGTAGGTGGTGGCCAGACAAGCTAACTCGGTTGAAGTCTGTCAGTGACCTAAGGTATATTACGCCACCTAGACGCTGTTTTGTACTCTCCATTAATGGCCAATTAACGTTATTTTGCAGACCTTAAGTTGAAGAACGTTTCTGCAACCGTATTTTAACTCAACGAATCCAGCAACTAGCGTCGAGCTACGTGGTTGCACTGATACGATCAGATTCAACTTTTCTTGTAAACTTGGAGTTAAATGTCCGAGAAGAGTTCATCGTCCAGTTCGGATGAGGATGTGGACCCGGAATCCGGGCAGCCCCTGGAGCTTGGAGGCGTCCTAAGCAAGGTAACTTTAATTTAATCGGTGTGCAAGTGTTGCTGCACTAGATCACCTGCTGAGCGCGTGTTGCAGCTTTGTAACTGTGTACTTCACGTCTTGTGTGTTTACAGTGGACAAATTACATACACGGGTGGCAGGACCGATGGGTTGTGTTGAAAAACAATACTTTGAGTTACTACAAGTCGGAGGATGAACGGGAGTACGGCTGCAGGGGCTCTTTGTGCCTCAGCAAGGCAGTCATCACAGTAAGTATTTAAACTGGCCAACATCACAGCGAGCTTAGCACCTGTTCAGCATTTCAGTAAGTGAGGGCTCATAAGAGGATAGTTGTTTCTCTAGTAGGTCTCCCTGTTTTGATCTCTTCTTATTCTTAGCACACGCTCTCCATGTTCCTCTAAGACAGAAAGGTGAACATTAACTTATATTGAGGCTGTGTTGAGATTACAGATAGATATTTGAGCATACCAAGGGAACATTGCTTCAGTGATCATAGCGCTATCAATTGTTCGTGGCCCTTGTTATCTACTATAAATTAGCGTTTGCCCAGGGTTTCAGATGTAAGCTTTGACCACACACTGTAGAGGTTGGACCTACATTCTTCCTATTCTGGCCTCCTGTTAGTCAGATAAACTGAGACCTACCACCCTGGTTAAATATTCACTGCTCTCTCTCTCTCTGATCATACAAGTACAGAAGCCAAACAATTGGTTTTACTGTAATTTGCGCAGCTGTGTTCAATAGGATTACACGATTTTTAAAAGTACAACTTAAGAAGGTCACAGTGAGGTCCTGCTGCTTGTTGGTGTGAACATAATATCAGTTCCTATGCTTGTGCAGACCTGAATGGAGCACGGTTGTTTTGTAATTGCGCTATAGTAGCCAAACCAAGAATGTACACAGTTTTATTACACATGCTCACAAGTAATTGGAGCAACATGACCCAAACTTTTCCCTGCCTCTATTTTTTTTTTTCCACTAAAGCGGGGTCTAAGGACTCAGGAATGCACAAACAAATCTTTGCTTCTTAGCTCCCATGTAACAGCTACACACTGATACACAACTTGTAAGTAAAGACCGACACCAGAAGCTCCCATTGATTGTACATGTCATTGCATTTTCCCACCATTTATCAGTTTTAAGAGTTAATCTAGTATAAGTAATACTTAATATTTGTATATCTTGTATTAAATATTATTAAATTAATCTGATGCACACAGATGCGTTGTAAAATGTCACAAGAAGGAAAAGTTAGGATCTGACAATGACTAAGTCTTATCAGTGGACTGATAAGACTTTTCGTGAAGAAATGTACACGTTTGAAAAACAAAAAAAAAGCTAATGCCGTGTAGATACAGCTGTGCTTACGCAAAGGGGAAGAGAACGTTCCAGTCATAGGGAAAGCGTTATAAACTTCATTGTAAAGGGAAGGTTTATGGTCTGTGCCTGATGCAGCAGTGCAAGATAAACTGGATTTGTCAAAGCTATAATCATGGCTGGATGGGCACAAAGTTGCACACACCTTTATAGTGAAAATTTAAAACAGGAGCACTTTTTTCATATCCGACTGTTTCTGGTAAGGGAATACGGCAGCGCTGATTTTGTTAGGAACTTCAGTAAAAAGCATTTAAGGGTCATAAAAATCCACCCCATGCTTGTGCCCATTCTAAATATACAAGCTGTGAAATGCAATACCAGCGTTAAAGCATTACTACAATGTTACATAAAGTTTTGCAGGCTGACAATAGATGTCCAGAGTTGTGTGTTGCTGTTGTCAGTGGCTGCAAATAAGCCAGCACATGAGCAACATTCAGCAAATCTAATTAAACTTTGGCAGCATACAATTTTGTCAGCTGACAGAGCAGCTGTATTCTGAACACTGCTGAATAGGGAAAATGGGGGTGGGGACGGACAGAGATTGAACCCCACTGTGTCTTACTTGTTGCAGATCTCTTCTCAGCTGTAAGCAAATTCCAGTTTCAGAGGAAAGGAGGGAATTCTTTGTTGCACATGTTTTGGTGCCTGAGGCGGCTAGTAGCTGGAGCTGGGTGGGGTGTGTTGTAGAATGTGGAAGTGCAATAGTTGAAAGACTTGGTTGAGAAATTGACGGAAATCTTATGATGACCTTGGGTCAGGTGACAGTGTGCTGGAATAATCTGTTTTATGTAGCGCTGCTCCACTACGGTTGTTAAGGGCTACGACAGCAGGCTCAAGACATCATCTTCTAATTAAAATCCGTCTTTATTCCATGGCATATGCATTTCTGTGGCTGATTAAGTCCATATGTGTCTGGAATGTGTCATTGTTAGTAATCCTTTGCCACAGACAGAGAGGTGCTAAAGTGGGATTTTGCGCTTTCCTTAGAAATGTTATTCATTAAGGGAAAATGTTATTGAAATTTGTATTTTGATATTCAAATTTCTGGTTATTTTATTTTCTGACTCATGCACTCTAATAACTACCCATGCGCTCTGCCTTCTCTCTGCACAGCCTCATGAGTTTGACGAGTGTCGTTTTGATGTCAGCGTGAACGACAGCGTTTGGTACCTCAGAGCCGAAGATCCCGAGCACAGACTCCAGTGGATTGAGTCGATAGAACTACATAAGGTGAGCAGTTTGGTGATTTTTCTCTTTCTTCTGCATATTTTAAAATAAACTTTCTCCTTAGCTTCTTTCGAGATCATTGTTTGCCTGTCATACAGACTTTCTTGGGATTATATTATTTTTGCATGTGAGCTGCATTACCTTGACAGATTAATTTTAGGTAACATGATTTCAGTTCCTGTTGTCATCAGAGACAGCAGGAGCTTGTTGAGAATCAGAAAAGTGTTTCTTAAGCAGTATTGTGTTAGCTTTTCTTCCTTTTTTGTTGATGTAATCACTTAAAAATAGTTTTGCTGTCTGTGTTGTTGGGTTTTGTTTTTTTTTTTTTTTCAGCATTGGAGTTGAATTTGAGTTCAAGGCTTGTTTCTTTCTTTTTTCCCTTTTTTGAGTTTTATCTGTTTCCTTTCTTAGTGAACAGGGTGTGTCAGGGCAAGAATCAGACCCATACACACATACTGAGAGCTCTTTACCCTGGGAATGTGAGGAATCTGAAGAGTGAGGGGTTGATGTGGGGATGTTGTTACATAGTAGGCAGCTGTTTTCTCTGCAAGGACATCTGGTTAATGGTATATCACCTCTGAGCATAAAGTTTGTAAAACAAATTGGATATGGTTCAGGTAGTGTCTGAAAGGTTGTATTTAGGTGTGTGTGTGTGTTGGTATTTTGGACCTTCATTTTATAAGGCTGAGACTGTGTAACTTCGGATCACATGACTTCAGACTGTTGATACACAGTTGCCCCAAGGCCTCTACTTGGAAGCGGATTGTGGGGTTAGTCAGGGAACTTAAGGTTTAACTCTGAGTTTTGGGGCAAAAGTTACAAAGTTACCGGAGGTATTCATTTGATTGTGTGTCTCACTCAGTGTCTCGGCTGATTAAAGCACTTGTTGACCTTAAAAGATTATTTTCAAGTAAGTCATTTAAGTTAGTGGGTTTTTTTTTTTTTTATACTTGTCCTTTACTTACTTCAAGTAAAGTTTAAGCGTAACAGCAGGTTATACATTTTAAATTCGATACATTTTTTTCTAACCCTATTCCTCATTGGTCATCTGGAGAAAACACTGTCTCTTTTATGTAAACACGTTCACAGCTTCCTCCCCCAAAACTGTGTGGTCTGTGTAAGACGATAACCAATGTCATGACACCATACCACATGGCGTGATGATAGTTGTTAGGCACATGCCTGCAATATCATCTGTAAAGAGAACGGGGTGGCAATGGTGGAGCTGCCAGTTCTCATGTTCTCTGGCAAAAGCCATATGAGCGGCATGGTGCACAGGTCCCACTAAAGGACACTGGACCCTCATGCCACCCTCATAGAGTCTGTTTCTGACAGTTTGGTTAGAAACATGTACACGAGTAATCCTCTAGAGGTCATGTTAAGGGCTTGCTCCATCTGTTTGTCATTGCATAAAGGAGCAGATCCTGCTGCAGAGTTGATGACCTTCTACAGCCCTGTCTAGATCTCTTGTTGTACCATCTTGTCTCCTCAGAAGTGACAAGGAAAGAGGCCACCAGCTGGAAATCTATTTTTTTTTGGGGGGGGGGGGGGGTTGTTGCCTCTCCGGTGCATCTATTGATACTTTGACTTGAACAGCATGCTTCCTAACTGGACAGACTGACATTCCTGAAGTTGAATGGAGATTTGTTGTTAACTTACTACTGCCTTTCTTTAAACTGCAGTGCATTACATCGGTGGTACATTCATTTCATGGTCCATGCCAAAATGATGTAAGAGACTTGTTTTTATAGTGGTTCTTATTGTAGCGCAGTGAACACGCACCATTCAAAAAACATTCACTTTTTCATGAATTCTCATAAGCCGTGCTTCTCCACCGAAGAGTGCTGTCAGTTCACTTTGTGAGTCCTGCTGGATGGTTTTTAGTGTGGGTGTGAGTGACCTGAGGTCAGCAGTCCATTAACAAGGGTGTGAGAGTATTTCAAAGTTATGTCTGAACTGTAACCCACAGCAACCTCAGTGAGCTTAATGAAGCACCACCTCAGCATTACTGTAGTGTTTGTACTGCTCCCAATTGGAAAAAGAAGGACTTGCATCATGCAGTGTACACTATGTGGAATATTGTTGTCTGTGTTTCCTAGGCTAACTAGCATACACTAAAGTTTCTGCTGAAACTCTAAAACATGTGCTATAAATATAAATATTTCATTTGTAGGTTCTTTTTCTATCCTAGTCCTCAACACTTCTTCGCAACAATAGAGCACACACATAACAGCATCTTTCCAGCATCAGTGTGATAGCAGTGCATTTCAGTGTAAATCGTTGAAGGTCACCCTTTTCTACTTTGTGGCGTTCTTTTTATTTTTTTATTTTTTTGTGTGCCACTTTTATAAATTCATACAGGGCAAGTTAATAATCAGTATTTAACAACTCTTAATTTGCTTTAATGTGGGGTGACTAATGATTCCAGCTTTTAAACACCCCAAAAGCAAATGGCTATTATATGTATATCACCGTGGCAAAATTAAGCTGGTCAGAGGTAGTTTTTGTGCAAATCCATTTGTGTTTTTATGTGTGGGTGTGTTTGTGTTGGTGGTGGGAAAAGTCGTGCTAAATGTGGGGACGTTAAGTGCCGCTCTCGATGAATAATACATTTGTTTAATCGCCTGTTCTCACAGCAACAAAATCAAGAGGGACACATAAAACTCCTTTGCACAGAGAAGGCTGATCCATTTAGGAATATTCAAAGGGGTCATATAAGGGAGGGGGGGGAATACTTACTGTTTTATTTGTGGGTTTGCTGCCACTTCTTTGGGATGGTTTTGAGGACTGTCTGAACTTCACTGGTCCCTTCACATCTCTTTGTAAAGGAGAGATAAAAGGAAAGAAGTAGATAGAAGTAAAGCTCCAGACAAGTATTATCCCCTGCCTCCCACTCTCTGCTGCTCTCTCTCTCTCTGTTATAATATACAGTATGCTTCTTCACTCGCCCACCCATACTTTATTGGTTTATTACACAAACAGCCCCAGACAGCCTGCGTTTCGCTCTAATGCATACATGCATGCACCCTTCATTTTCACCCTTCTCTCGCTCTTACTCTTCCATGCAAACACACACAATCACGGTTGCTTGCTCAGTGATGGATGCCGGACATAAGGACGGACAAGAGGAAAAGGTTTCACATATCAGGGTGTGTGGTCTGTTGATGGTTGTGTGCAGCGAGAGTGGAGGGCATGTTGGTGTTTTTGTCTTTGAGCCCATGTGTGTGACTGTAAAGGACTGACTGACAGGGGACTCCGTTTCACTACCAAGGAATTTAGAAGACTCCTTCCTTTGACTGAGACGGTGCAGCTAGTGTCTGCCTCGTCTCTGTTCGCTACGGAGGAAATGACTGCTTTTCTCTGTTCTTCCTTTGCTTTTCTTGTAGCTCTGTTCTTTTACTTGATGAGCTGAGCTAAAGCCTGCATGGCTTCTCTTCTCCTCCTCCTATTTCCTTTTGTTTAATAGTGAGGTGTGTCCGGGGAAACGGGAATACCGGATTAAAGCTTCTGAACTGTCACAACATTGGGAGTGTTGGGGGAAGTGGCTGGCCATGTTGAGGCCAGCAAACCGCCGGGACTGCCGCAGTGTCCTGCTCTGCTTTGGCTGTTGGAATGGCCGGATGGTGGGCTTTTAGCACTTTGGCATGCTGCTTGCTCCCTGTCACCCATCACTAAAATCTTTAATTATGATTCTAGTTTTATGGAAATAAAAATGATGTGATCCATCTCTTCCGTTGCCCCCACTGCATAAATTTTATTGTGCTTGCATGTAGTGTTTTAAATTGAGATATAAGAAGAACTAGTCTCTTTAATGAACTTCACTGCATGCCAGCCTTAGTCACTATTAGTAGGAAATTAGACCGAAACTGCATAGCTCATAGCTAACCTCAGATGTATCGACAATCTCTGAGGAGTTTACATCACATTTACCCTCATTTCATCAGCATCAACATTATAAAACCTTCAGATCAGGACGCCATTTCATTCGTCGAGAATGAGTGGAGTTAAGTTTGCATGGTTGTCATGCAACATAAAAATGCCAGTCTCTGGTCACAGGTTGGTCTCGTCATTGCTTCATTGCACTTTACTGCTTTTTCTGTTTGTACCAAATTAGCAACACTGTAAAAATAACATCTGTCATCTGCACAAAATGGTAATTATATATTGTCAATCAAATGTAATAATCTGCATTAGCAACAAATGCAGAAAAGAATAAATATATTTTAGATTGAAGGCTCTAGTGTTTAGAAAGCATTGAGGATGTCGCATTTCACTTAAAACTGGATTTTTAGTTGGGATATTATTATATTAGCAGTTTAAATCAGCTTTTACAGTATTTATTTATTTTTGCATTTATGTATTTGTTTTTTATTTTGTTGTAAGATATCTGTAACACTTTTTGCCAAAACTTTATTAACCCATGTAGCTCTTAAGTGTATTCACTGGCTTTCTTAATAAGAATTAATAAATTTTCATGTTTTGTTAAAGTCATTATTACTCTAAGACATCCATCAGCAAATACAGTTGCTATGGCAGTTATCTGGATATTGATATTTGTGGCTCGGCATTGACACGCTGAAGCTTTGCTCTCTGTGGGTAGAGATTTAGAAAATCTTCTCTTTTTTTTTTTTTTTTTTTTTTTTTTTTTTTTTTTTTTTTTTTAAGTTATGTTTACATTTTGCTGGCTATCCAGTGACAGCCAGCCCGAAAGCAGAAGATTGTTTTAAAACAAACAGTTGCTTTGACTTTGGACTCTCAGTGTATTTGTGTGTGTAGTCTGTGTCATTACAGTGTACAGTTCAATGAATGTTGCTGTGGTTAGTTAAGTGAAGGTGCTTTATTGTCACTGTTTTGAATTTAAATTCGTTCTGTGGTGTTTTTTGTGTGGTGATAATGTGTGTCTTGTATGAAAAATACAAATGTTGTAAAAGGTTAATCACAACACTGGTAGAGGGGAGGAGTAAATCTGGTTGTTACTTAAATCTTGTCTTTGTGTAGCTTTTGAAACAGAGAAGCTATATACTGCTTTGTACTAAATACATGCTTTAATATGTCAGTTTTATCGTGTTTTGAGATTGCCTGTCCAGCTCGTTCTCACTAATGTTACATCTCGGAAACAATTCACCACAACTTTACGAAGTGTTTTTGGACATAATTCAAGAATTCATAAGTGAACAGCCTGTTTTTACAGCAGCCATTTTAATACGAAATGATAGATAAACACACATGAATCACATAAATTAAAGCATTGTACCTAAACAGTACAAACCTTCAGTGGTGTTTTAATCACCTATTTCATGTGAGAATGGCTGCTGGAAAAAGGTTTGTGACTAAAATTTAGACAAATATCTGCAATAAATTCATGAAGTATTGACATTTGATAACTAAGAGGTCATGTGCAGACAGATACAGATGTAAACTGCAGCTTGACTGCTTGCAGAAGGCATGCAACTGTGAAGCAATAACCATGATGTTAATATCACAGCAAACTCTTTATTGAGTGATTAAGTTTTCTGTTGCTATGGTTTTAAACACTTAGATCGTTACCTGGTTGCCGCTGTTTGATGTCGGTTTTCTCAGTCTCTCACCGTGGGATATTACAGCAGAGGAATTCACGTGGGCGCTCTGTCAAGATTGTCACCTGATCCCTCTTCAGTTTGCTCTCTGTCGTTAGGAAATTTTTCTGCATGCCAATTAGCCAACGGAAATAGCTTGCAACCATGTCTTAATTTTGAAATCAAGTGGAAAATTGGACATAAAGCCATGACTAAACCTTGGGAAATCACCTGAGAGTCTTAAAACATATTACCACCATGGCAAAATAATGTTTCCGTTTATGCTGTGTAAATGGTAAATGGCCTGTATTTATATAGCGCTTTACTAGTCCCTAAGGACCCCAAAGCGCTTTACATATCCAGTCATCCACACATTCACACACACATTCCATGTAAGGAAACATGCGCATTTAAATGAGAGGCTTTAATAATATGGGTTATGAAGTTGCTGTCTGTATGGACACTTTGACAACTGTGTGTGGCATGTACAGCTTTAGAGATTTTTGGCTTGGTATTAACACTTACTAAACTAAAATATATATATTACATATTTATATAGATCTCTTTTTACTTTGCTGACTCAGTAGTGCAGGAATCGTGAAGTCATCAGTTTGCTGTTGCAGAACGGATGTCATCACTGCCACTCCCTAAATCCTGGTCATAAATCAATTTTGTCATTTCAAATGAAACGATACACTGCATGTTAGCACACACATCACAATAGTTACAAGAAACCCTTGTGAAGTTACTAAAGTAGCTTGACAGTTATTTCCATGGTTACTCAGCCACCACGCATTGGGCCTAAAGGCTGGGTTTCTGCATGTCTCTTCGTCAACCTTGGCCAGTCTCTGCAGACTGTGAGGGAATGTTTCTGTGTAGGTGTGGGTCCTGCTCGGGTCCAGCTCAGCATTAGTCAGGAACTGAGCTCCCTATGTCTAACTTTGATGATCACCAGGTTTTCTTATTATATTGCAGTTTGTTTAATGTGCCTTTTTACTGATCTTTTGTTCCTTCCTCTTTGTCTCTTCACCTTTTTGTTTCGTGTCTCTCTTGCTGTCCTCCCACATTCCCACGCACCTGCAGGCTGAGTCTGGTTACGGTTCAGAGACGAGTCTGAGGCGTCATGGTTCCATGTTGTCTCTCACCTCAGCAGCTAGTGCCTTGTCTTCCACATCTACATCCTCCTTCAAGGTAAATCATCGTCATCAGTGACTGAGTTGAAAGATCTGGTTAAGCGTGACATCTCGTTTTTCTTTTTTTTCAGTCTTTTATATTATCTTTTTCCTGTTTGCATCTCTTCGTCTTCTCCCCCCCCCCCCCCCCCCGCTCAGAAGGGGCACAGGTTGCGTGAGAAATTTGCAGAAATGGAAACTTTCCGAGACATCCTGTGCAGACAAGTAGACACCCTGCAGAAGTACTTTGATTCCTGTGCCGATGCCGTTTCCAAAGATGAATTTCAGAGGGACAGAGGTATACCAGTTGTTGACCTTGCATAGCATCAGATTTACTTCAAAAATAGATGTACATTTGTTTTGAGTTGCCTCTGTTTGTAAAACAGTGATCTCTGGAGCAGTGTGGGGGAGTTGGCTTTGTTGTTTACTGGCACAGCAAAGCAGAACATTAACAGAGATCTTTTTTTTTATCCGTTTCATGCAGTATGAGAGTAGGTAATGCTCATTGAGAAAGGATTCAGAAATCAATAACTTAACAAGACATTATGTGGGTTTAAATTTGCTGTCAGGTTTTTTATTTGTACTATGTTTATTGAATTTGTATTACAATGCAGACACAACCCTAATTGTTTATTTGCACAAAGATATTTAATGTGTTACCTGCAATTATGTGGACGTGGATTATTCAGTAACATGAAATAGGTTTTAAAATATTATAAGTTATACACTAATAACTATGCAGGGCAGGGAGATGAAGCTATGACTGCTTGTTGTTTTCTAACTAGTAGAGGATGATGACGATGACTTTCCCACTTCTGCGAGACCTGACAGCGAATATAATCACAACAATAATGGCAGCAAAGAGAAATGTGAGTCTATCTGTAAATACTCTTTGACTTTCCATTGCATTACTTGGCTTGATTATAACAAATTCAGTGTAAGTGTGAACACCATTGTTTATTTTTGTTCTTGCTTTCTCTCTTCCTCTCTGTGCCAGTGTTTTCTCCTGCCAGTCCTAAAGGTATTAATGGGATAGACTTTAAGGGTGAAGCCATCACTTTCAAAGCCACCACAGCAGGCATCCTCTCCACTTTGTCACACTGCATCGAGCTGATGACGAAACGAGAAGACAGCTGGCAGAAAAGACTGGACAAGGTACGGCTTTGGACAAAGAGTAAAGTTTCCCCAATGGGCGTGTCTGCAGCCACCGCTGTGGGTACTGCTGCTGACTGAGGAGCTGAGTGTTGCTTCCATTTCCCTTAAAGAGCTCGATGTTATCATTTGGGCTCTGTCTCTGAGGTTGTGATGCAACACTCGGTTGTCTAGACTTGATACTTACAGTATTGTAACATTTATAATTAAAAAGGTGCAGTTTTTGTTTTGGAAAGGTTACAAGGTGATTCTGTATTAAATATATAGCTTTGACTAAATAGTGTAGACTTGACTCTTTTGGAGTTATTAGTTTAGATGTGCTTCTTCAATCTTTCAGTCTTTATTTTTCTTCAGTCTGTGTGCGTCTTCTATTAAGTGACTCATTATTCTGGGATTCTGCTCTTGCACTTTATATTCTATGGGAAATATTAATGAAATAAACTGCTTGCAAGATGCTTTGCAGTTCAATTCTTCATCCAAGCACCTGCTGTAAATGCAAAGCAAATCTCATTCATTACAAAAGGAGACTGGAGACTATGCTCAGGCAGCAAGAAAAATCATTTCAGCCGTCCTTATAATCCAACTATCCACTGAAAGGTTTAATGTGAACTTGCTACCAAGCATCATTGGCAAATATGGGTTGGTAAATACATGGATAAGTCAGACTTCCTATAACGCACTCATATTCATTAATATTCAGTGAGTGGCCTGTGTCTTTAAAGGAATGCTCTTCAGAGCTCATATAATCCGACCTCGTCAAACCAGTTCTTTTCCCTGTGTAAGGTAGGTGTGCTCCTGCCCAGCCCTCAAAGCCGGGAAGCCTTTTACAGTTAGAATACCTGAGTGACACTACCTCAAAGTTATCAGTGTTTTGATGTATATTAGCATACACTCAGAGGAACAGGACACACCTCACCTCACACTTGAAGTTTACATTAGAAGATGAGTACTCGGACTTCAAGGCAAAGTTTGCAAAAGCGAATGTTACAAAGGAGGACGACAGAGCTGCTCAAACACCAGACACAAAAATGGATACCTCTGCAGACCCACGGCCATTTCTTTACAGTAGGTCTCTGTATGTCAGGGTCCTGGTTGTCCACAACTTACTGCAGTATCACATTCTGGTTATTTTGTGTTTTCTGGAATATATCTAGGCCTCTCTTTGCACTTTGTTCAGTTTCTTTGACTTTGTGTCTTATTTTTCTGCATTTAATAATATCTCGTCAGAGCTTAATTGTTTTGTATTATAGATGAGCCTGTTTGATTCAGCTTACCTGTTGTTGTTTTTTTTGTAATTGCTGTACGTCAAAACTTTGTCTTAAGTATCTTTTTTCCTGCAGTTCAAGTTGTTAGACTGTATTTTTGTTCATCTTCTTTTGCAGACAGGCGATTTACTGCATTCCTGTTATTTTAAGTGATAGATTTTATTATAACAGTGACACTGGAATATAGTCCAACTTCTTTAGTTCTCTATTCAAGCAATCATTGAGATTATTTGTGTGAAATGACAGTTTTTGTCCCTGGCAAATAACATTATAGACACACAATTAAAATATTTAAAACTTGTTTAACAGATGGCTGAATAATGGGGTAGTTGACTTCACTTTTATGATTTTTTTTTTCTTTTTTTTTTTTTTTAAATCACCTGTCATGTTGTTAATTTAAGCATAGTGTTTGGTGTGACAGGAAATGTTTCCACACAAACTCCTGACAATGTTATGAGAATGAGGCTGGGACATTGTCTGAAGTAAGACATAACACACAACAGGAAACAGTGTATTTCTGTCCACACACTATTGGAAAAAAACTCTGTTTGGTTTTGGGGAGGAAGTTGCTTGTATAAAAACGACACAGGAGACCTTTCTCTTGCGGTGAATTAAACAGGCAATTCATGTGCTTGGCTGGAAATCACACCTTTTTTTTTTTACCAGGTTAAAAACTGTTTAAAGTAGAATCGGACTGCAGTGGACGGTTGTGTTGTCACATGCCCTTCTGCTGGATGACGTCAAGAAAAGGCTAGGGCTACAGTGCTGGTTCAATGGGTTTCTGTGTTTACACGCTCTACGTTTTTATTCAAAGTTTCAATACAGCTGAACTAACCATAACAGCATCTCGTGTGTGTGTGTGTTGTGTGTGTGTGTGTGTGTGTGTGTGTGTGTGTGTAGGAGCTGGAAAAGAGGAGGAAAGTAGAAGATGCCTACAAGTCTGCTGTGAATGAACTAAAGAAAAAGTCACACTATGGAGGCCCAGACTACGAGGTACAATGAAATCAGATAAGCTGAATGGATTAGATAAAAACTAGATGACGACAGTAGGAAGATTTCCTGATGTTGCACATCCCTGTTGTTTTTAATCTTGGGTGAGGCTTTTCTCACAGGAATCACAAATTCTGACATTGTGTGCTTGTTATTGTTTGTTCACAGGAGGGGCCCAACAGTCTGATCAATGAAGAGGAGTTCTTTGATGCAGTGGAAGCTGCACTGGACAGACAAGACAAGATAGAGGAGCAGGTGTGATGAAGACCTAAATGGGCCTCGCAAAGTCAGGACATGTTTCAAAAACATGAATCTCCAATAAATTAATCTATAAACAAGTGTCTATTTCTGTTTACTGTTTCCCTCAGTGCCAGTCAGAGAAGGTCAGAAAACCTCGACTAACTCTGGCTTCCCCTAGTGATGCCTACTCCACCATCGGTACACACAGATTTGCCAACAAGGTGCGCAGCATATTTTTATTGTCACTATACCTTTCACCCTATTCCTATCCCACTGTGTTGTAATTTAAGGCTACAAGTTGCTGCTCTTTTCTTTGCCTAATCATTCCTGTAAAAATCAAAGGCAGCTTACAGCCGGTGTGAGCTGCCTACTTGGTGCTGACTCCTGAAAAATTACTCATGATGTGGTCATGTGTCATCTTAACTGTTTAATGTCTTAACTGTGGGGCAATCATTTTGTGCCCACTGCAGTGTTTTTCAAGAGCTAACATGATGGCTTCATATGAAATCCTACTTTAGCAGGTTGTGGTTGTTCTCCTCTGCTCTGCTGCCGTGGTGTCTTTTTCAGTATTTGTTGTTTATTCCTTTCTTTTTCAACCCTCTCTCCGCTGTACAGCCCTATAGCCACTCTTCTTCCTTGTCCTCGATCGAGCTAATCAGTGCTTCAGATGACATTCACAGATTCAGCCCTCAGGTACTGTGCTTGGTCAGCTAAGAGCAGCCTGCTGCTTTCCATGACAATCAGAGAGAGCATGAGCAAACGGCATGTCTACTAACCATTCGCTCCAGGTTTTCACTAATATTTTGAGGATTATAGTATACTAGTGTTTATACATTGTGCTGTACATTGACCCATGAGGGGGGGGAAAACCTACCTAGTCAGAGTTGAAATTTCCCGAGAGAGCAGGTTGAGTTGTCCTTACCACAAAGTAGGTCTTCTGTGCATGTTAGGAATTTGGTTCATTTCCTCCTCCTCTCTTCACTGCACGCTTCTCCTTCCACAGCATGAACAGGCATGAATCCAGGCTAGCTTTGCACTATATTTTTAACTCATTGTTGAGATGTTAAATAACACCCCAAGCAGTATCAAGTGCCTAATATTTATTTGGCTACTGCTTTGTGGATAATGTATTTGCTTAAGACATTCCTGTGATTCTGACACACCAGTAGTTTTCCTCATGCCTCCTATGTTGTTAAACAATAGCAGCATAGGTGGAAGGTGTGTTGATTGGTCAGGGCTGTCAATCATTACACCTGAGCATAGGAACCTCAGGTTCCTCTCTAACTGTGCCTTGTTGGTAACAACAGGAGAAGACTGCCTAACATATCATTAAATCAATATCTGACTCTTAGGTGGAGGAAACTGTGCAGAATCACATGGCTTACTCCATCCAGGAGGTGGGGGGCGATGCCAACTGGCAACTGGTGGTAGAAGAAGGAGAGATGAAGGTGAGGAGAGAGAATGCTGTGAATATTTAAATCTCATTGATGTTTTAAAAGTTATTATGGTGATTTAAAACTTTTAAAAGCCTGAGAAAAATCATCTTAGTTTTTAGTAACGGGTGAAGTTGTTAGTGTGTTTATAATATTCTGTCTGTGGTGCTGTGTAACAGGTATACAGGAGGGAAGTGGAGGAGAACGGCATCGTCCTGGATCCCCTCAAAGCGACACATGCTGTGAAGGGGGTAACTGGACATGAGGTCTGCCACTACTTCTGGGACACTGCAGTCCGATTGGACTGGGAGAGTAAGATCTGTGTTTTAGTCCAACATATTATTACTATTTGACTCTCGTTGTGTTATTGCCATGACCTGATGTGAACTCTCCCTCCCACAGCCACCATTGAAAATTTCCACGTTGTGGAAAAGCTCTCTGATAATGCCATCATTGTGTACCAGACACACAAGGTATACTGAGTACATGGTGCCTTTTCATCAGTAGCATTAAACCACCTGTTTTTGATTGATTTGCCTGCTGAATTTTGTCTTTCATGTTTTAGAGAGTGTGGCCTGCCTCTCAGAGAGATGTGCTGTATCTGTCAGCCATCAGGATGATTCCACCAAGAAATGAAAACGACCCCGACACATGGCTGGTCTGCAACTTCTCTGTGGACCACGATGACGCCCCTGTAAGATTAACCCTCTGAGGCTTGCATTGTTTTCCATCATGTGTTCATATAACCGCCCAACTCTCTGATACCATTCAGCGACTGAGTGGTGTTAAACATGCTGTTGTGCCTACACTCTGGCACAGTGAGTGATTACATATCAGGCTCATTGAAATCTTGGTATGCTTCTGAATGATGAAACAGTCCAAATATAACACTAAGTTAGCAGTGCCAAGAGAAGTGAGGACTTTGTGAGACAGTCTCACAGTTACTGCCTCAATTCTGCTGCTATAAACACACAGTAAGTTTCCAGGATAAATTTCCATCTCGGGGAGCCATTTGCTGTCATAAACACGCTCTTTCCTGGCAAATGTTGAGATGCTTAATCTGTCTGTGCCTGCCTGCAAAACACTGGAGTACAGTATCTACAGCATTATATACTGTGGTTAGTTTTCAATGATAAGAAACTTCCACCTAAAAACAGAAAGCAAATTGGGATAATAGATTTTCACTGTTAGATTCTGAAATCAACACTTTGTGTCCGCCTATCAAATCAGCCTTAATCAGCCTCTTCTGCATATATTATGTTAGTATGCACACTAATGTAAATAGCAAGTAGATTGTTGTCAGAGAGTAATTAGGTCTGGATTTGAGGTTTAATGCATTAACTGTGTTTTTGTCAGACAAAGACTGTTTTGAGCATGTTTGTATTTGTTTACATCAAAGTACTGTGTTTAGTTCATTAAAGCTTTTACAAACATTTTTTTTTTTTTTTTTTTTTTTAAACAAGACTTTTTTGGGGCGAAACGGAAGAACAGCATTAATCTTACTCACCCTGTCAGTTCATCTACAGTAAGAGTTGTGTTAGCTTGGGGGGTTGTTTGTATTTTGTTTTTGATTATTATTATTGTTGTATTTATTTGTCTATTTTAACTTTCAGCCCACAAACCGGTGTGTTCGTGCCAAAATCAATGTTGCCATGATCTGCCAAACGCTGGTCAGCCCACCAGAGGGTGACAAAGAAATAAGCAGAGACAACATCATGTGTAAGATCAACTATATTGCCAATGGTAAGTACCTCTGAAGATCATCTAGTTTTGATCTTAGCATATGTGCCTGAGGCAAGATCAACGGCCAGCAAAACAAAACCTGTGTAGCAACAACAATCCTGCTATAATGCAACCTACTGTAAATGCCAGAGGCTCCAACCAAACCTCAAATCAGTTTTTCAGTTTTACTCAGTCTGCATGTGTCCCTACACATACAGTGGTGGGAAATAATTATTGTATTATTATTATATTATTATCATTGTAAATGTGCGTTCTTGAGCAGGGGGATTTCTAGTGCTGTGAGATTTCAGTCCATTGCAGTGTAGTGTGTTGCTGATGGTGACTGTGGTCCCAGCTGCCTTCAGATCACTAATAAGCTCCTTCAATTTAGTTTTGGGCTGATCCATCACCTTTCGCGTGATCATCTTCACATCATAGGCATAATCTTGGAGCTCCAACCTGAGGATGACTGTTGGTGCGATTATTTAGAAATTGAGAAATGTATAACCATCAGTCACTGAGCTTCTTGCTGATGGTCTTGTAGACAATTCCAGCCTGTCTGCAGGTCTAAGATCTGGTCCTTGATACCCTCTGGCAGCTCTTTGGTCTCACCCATGGTAATGGAGAGGTTGGAATGGATTTTGTGGACAGGTGTGCTTTATACACCGAGCAAGCTGCTTTCTGTAAATGACTGACTGATTGTTATCAGTGTGGGAGACAGAAATCTGTCTGGATTGTAGAGCATCAAATACTTAGGAGTCAATGACGTGCAAAATGATCTATAACATTTATGTAACATGTTTTTCTAGATTTTTTTGCTTGATATTTTGTCTCTCTCCTTCAAAATGAAACTACCATAAAAGTTAGAAATTGTTTGTTTCTTTGTAAGTAATCAAACTCAAGTTCATTATTGCCCCACTTTATATGAAAAAACACTAGGCAATAAATAAGAAAAGCACACATGGAATGTTCCAGCTGGCACATATACATACCGTATTTCCCGGACTACAAAGCGCACCTAAATATTAGCCGCACAAGCTAAAATCAGGGGAAAATCCTGTTTTGTACATACATTAGCCGCACCTGACCAAAAGCCGCAGGTGTTTCAATGTTGACTTATCATATGTAAGAGAATATGCACAAAGGGAATTGTCAGGAAAGAGATGGCTGTTTGGAGACATCACTTTTATTAATATTTTGAAAAACAAGTTATGGGTACATATTTGCACATGTAGTACATAACAATAACCTACAGCACACCAGAAAAATAGATTCGGCCTACCTTTTAGGCTCAGGTGCAGTGACACAGCTTTAACAAGAAGAAAAGTCAGTCATTCACCACCATCTTTCTCTTCTTCCTACGCACTAAAACCACCAAAGTCCTCTTCTCCAGTGTCGGATACAAACAGGCTCATGATGGCTTCGTCATCCACTCTTCTTCTCTCCTTCGTTGTCACTTTCAAAACCAAAGAAATCCTCATTGTCAGAGTCGAACACCCTCAGAAGGGCCGTGGCGGTGTCCTCCTCTCCATCATGCAGCAGTCCAGCCCTTCAAAATCCGTTGGTGATCGTGGATGTTTTCACACTTTTCCACGCTGTCAGAATCCACCGGTGGAGTTGGGCATAACTTGCTTTTTGGGCATAACTTGCAAGTTTATCGCCGCTCATCATCCACGACTCCCGCTGAATGCGTAGCGCTACTTTGAAGTTTGTTTTTCGCGCTACTTCGTACGGCACTACGTTGCCTGGCGGACGGACATGTGACTAACATACCACTCTTGAACCCCGATCCTTCCGCCAGGCAACGTAGTGCCGTACAACAGCGGAACACACAAAACAAATCGTCTTACGATATCACAAAAATCATGGAAAATCCATAGAAAAGCCGCACCTGACTAAAAGCCGCAGGGTTCAAAGCTTGTGCAAAAAGTAGCGGCTTATAGCCCGACATTTACGGTATATCAGCTGGGTTGATCCTCGGATTCAGTTTAAATGGTTCAGACAAAGAAATTATTGTTGATTTACATATAGAGACAACAAAAGGCCTTAAAAGAAAAATTATGTATCGAGTAGTTTCAGTGTATCTGGATCCAATGTGACAATCTTTAGCTTGGTAACATCTTGTGTCACAAGTTACAAATGAATATACACCTTTATCCTCATTTGAAACAATCTGATAACAGCATTTTTAAACTTAGTACAGCTGCTCTGACACATGGATCACACAGTCTGGGTTTCTTTGAAATTTCAGTCCAGGCTGCCTCTTCTCTAAGAGGCTGTTACATAAAGGAGCGCTGCAGGGGGAATCTTGAGCCAGTTTATTGCCAGGGATGCTGAGCAGTTCAAAGGATGTTCATTTAATAAATCTTACATTTCCTTCTCCCACTAGAGGGCACCTCTAAACAGTTACAGCTCTCTGTGCACTGAATCACTGAGTTATTGTTAATTGTTTTATCATAAGTCAGCAGGAACACATTGGTTTTTGTTTTCATCTTTGTCTTTATTCCCTCACTCCTGTGTGGCTGCAGTAAACCCCGGAGGCTGGGCTCCAGCATCAGTACTCAGAGCCGTGGCCAAGAGAGAATATCCCAAGTTCCTCAAACGCTTCACCTCCTACGTCCAGGAGAAAACTGCTGGGAAGCCTATCCTTTTCTAAATTTAAACAGGTAACCACAGAAACACTGTTATTAGCAGCGGGATCTTCTATACTTAGTTGTATTTGTATTCTTTTGTTTTGTATCCTGACTTTATTACACTATTTGAGATATCTCCTGGTTGATGTCGTATCTGTTATTTTGAATCAGCCAGCAGATCCATACACTTACTTCAATTTATTCTTTGTATTCTTTTAATCCTGCTCATTTCAGCTTTCAGAGGTGCCAAGTTCACCTGCTGGGGAGACTGCGTTGTTGAAGTGACTGTTGAAGATCACATGACCATTCACGTGTCACCGCACCATCAGGACGTGCTGCTTGAAGATGAGACTGCTTTTGGCCCTAATGGATCAGTAGTTATCATCTTAGATTGTAACCTGTTGGTCATGGGTTCGTTTGTACGTAAGCTGAAACATTTCCTAAACAGTCTTCAAATTGTTACCGATAATTTGCTTTTTGTTTTTTATTTGTTTTTTTTGTTAGGGTTCTTTTTTTCTTTTTTTTTTGTAAATTGTTTTGTACATTTACTATGATTAAACTTTTCTTGAACTTTTGGGGGGTTTGCTCTAATCACTAGTATTACAGCTACTTGTTTTGCTGCTGCTAAAGTAACTACCATGAAAGAGGAAAGAGAACAGATACTTACAGTGAAAGCACAGATGAGGTGTGGTACACTATTTCCTCTTTCTTGCCTTTTGCTGATCCTCTTGTGACGACTCTTTGTAGTTTGATGGGGGGTCAGAGCCTAAAGCTTTGAAGTCTTTACATTTCTAGATTGTTATAAAGTAGCTTTCAGAGAACACCGTGGACACAATGTATTGTACAGATAAAACGGTAAGATTTCAAATAGATTATCAATTGTGATAAATGTGAATTGACTCTTAAATGCTTGAATTTGATGACAGAAATGGGCAGATTAGATACAACAAGAGTGATGAGGAGCACTTACTAAGTCTAATTGACTTGTGTTGGACAATATTTTCAACTATCCAGATGATGTCGTTAGTTAGATGCTAAGTTGCGGTATTTGCATGTATTTGTCAGTCAGCATGCTGTTGCTGACAGATATTTGCAAAGGACCGGCCCTAGTGTCTGGTTTGAAGATTCCTCTCTTTCTTTGAGAGCTGAATGAATACATTTTGTACCCTCTAGGTTTTCTCATCTCTATTTTCAGACCCTGGTGAGGCAGGGAAAAGAAAATCTTTCTGTTCACTCAAGAGTGTCAGATTTATAAATTACTCCTGCTTGCTTTTAAGCGGAATTGTTATTAAATGTTAAATAGGATTATCATTTTATAATGTGTTCCTTATGTTCTCAGTCAGATGATTTTACATTTCAGATGCCACACTACCGTGCAGTGGTTTCCTGCACTTTGACTGATAAACTACCCCCAGTATGCCTTAGACGCCAGGAGTTCTGGCTTTCTCTACTGTTCAGCCACCAGACGTGCATTTATCAACACTGAAATCAAACTGGGTGGGGTTGGGAGGGGGAGGGTCAGCATTTCACATCATCTTACCTCAAGGTTTCAATTTCGACTGTGTTCAATGCCATCAATAGTTGGGAGTTTAGCAGTCAGTAGATCTGCATGGTTTGAAAAAAGAGATTTGAGGTTAGGAGGGATCTGGATAATTGTTTTGCAGATAATGATAAGAGCTAAATCTATGAGCGGTGTCAGCTGAAGAATGCATTTAGTCTTTTTAATTTTGATATTTTTGTCAGTAATCTACACACTTTGTATATTTCTAAGTTGTACATCAGAAGTGTTATTTGCACTAAATGTATTGCAATTTGACAATGTTCTGTAAATTAAAATTAATATACAAAAAACTGTAAGTGTTTTTGGTGTTTTATGGTTTAGTTTAGTTTAGTTTTTAAGTTATTACAAACACAGACCTGGAGTCAGAAAAAATGCACTTTATTGTGTCACGAAAGATCTTGAACTTGATTAAAAGCGTTGCCATCAGTGTAGGTGTTCCATAGGGATCCATTCTTGGACCTATTTTATTAACACTTTAAGTGTGTGTCTGTGTATAATCTATATCTCTGTGTATATAATATTTTTGTGTTTTTTACTGTCAGCTGCATTGTATCACATCTGTGTAATTTATGTAGAGCGTTTACATTTTCACACCACCTTCCAATGTCAGGTTTACCAAAGTAGTCCTAAATTAAGT
Organism: Rhamphochromis sp. 'chilingali'; assembly: GCF_963969265.1. Lineage (NCBI taxonomy): Eukaryota > Metazoa > Chordata > Actinopteri > Cichliformes > Cichlidae > Rhamphochromis > Rhamphochromis sp. 'chilingali'. Next base: position 19,245,878 of record NC_137937.1, read on the forward strand.
TTTGCTTGTTACAAAATTTTTTGTTTCTACTATGGTTATTCCACCAGAATATGCTTGAATATTGTTACTGCATTCCTGAACAACACTAATTTTAGTGGTTGTATGTGATACTTGATTAATTTCTGACTTCTCAGAGACGTTCAGTGGCTTCAAATGTGGGTAAAAAGCTTGAATTAAGTTCAGTTAATGTAGTCATTTTTATTTTAATCAGGTTGTTTGATTGTTTTTTGACAGATTTCGAAAATATTCTTTTTTTCTTCTTTTTATAAAAGGTAGTTATTTTTTTTTTAACTTTCAGCTGTAGTCTGTATTTTACTTATTCATCAGTCCTTAAACACAATCATGGCAACATTAGAAAGAATAACTACTGACATCTAGCGGTGAATACTTTACACTACATACACTTTAATGCAAGTTAGCTCCGGTGTTGGTCCGCCTGCTGAAAATGCAAATCAGATCGCATCCAAAGGAAAAAGAGACTGTAGCCTGTGTCCAGGCAGCAAGAAAAACAGGAAAAGTCAGTTCCCCGGTCCTTTCCATGATCCAACTATCCGGATAAAAGCGGCTACTGTAAACATGTTATGAAATTCAACTCCTACAGTCACTGCTCAGTAAACATGAAACAAGTGGACAGTTTGAGGTCCTGTAACACTCTCTGTTCATGTTGACACTGATTGGCCTGTGCCTTTAAAAGAGCTCCTCATGTATGTCCTGATCTCAGCTGATCTCGACAAACCAGTTCTTTCCCTCCTCCCTCTCTCTCTCTCTCTCTGTGTGTGTGTGTGTGTGCGTAAAGGTAAGCCGGGAAGTATTTCCTGTGAGTTAGACTACCTGAGTCAATCAACCACAAACTTATCAGTGTTTGGTTATGTATGTGAAGTTTAACTGCGGGTGTGTGGGGTAGAGACATAGAAACAGTCACAGAGCAAACACACGAGGAGCGGGACACACCTACCCACACTTGTTCAGAGAGTAAGTTAGAAAATGAGTACCGGGACTTCGTTGCACAGTTCACCGAAGCAGTCACGGAAAAGTAAGAAGAAACAGCTGCTGAAGCAGGAGACTCAAAGATGGATCCCTGTGCAGACCTGCAGCCATCCAGTTACAGTAGGTCTCTGTGTCCTGGTTATACGACACATTCTATTTATTTTGTGGGCAGTGTTGTCTGGAATGCCGACACCTCCCTTTATACCTGTTTGTTTGTGTTTGGTTCCTCTGACTTTAATAGTATTACTCTGTTGTTAGCATTACAGTTCACCGGTAGCCACACTTGATTTGTTAGTTTATCCACACAGCAATTAAAAAAAACAAAGTCCAGATACTTTAGCTAGTTTGCTATAATTCCTTTCTTCTAAGTCATAGATCTGAATAATACTAATTGGACTGGGATAAACTATTGAATATAATCTAACCATTTTACTTCTTCGCTGATTAGCTGTTATGTGGAATGGCAGCATTTCTTCGTGTAGACAAGGAGAGATAAGATCCAAACGGATTAATGGACAAAGATACAAAGTAGAACAGAAACAGTCACGGTCACGTGGAAAGGAAATCAAGTCCTGTGGAAAACTGAGTGCATCCCCCAATCAATAGCTTCTAGAAGTACCTTTAGCAGTAATAACCTGAAGTCCCAAAATGATTTCTGTATGACTTTATCAGCCTTTCATATCATTATAGAGGAACCTTGGTCCACGCTTCCTTACAGCGTTGCTTCAGTTCAGTGAGGTTTGCGGGCATTTGTTTATGCGCAGCTCATTCTGGACTTTGACTGAGCCATTGCAACACCTTGATTTTTCTTCTCTTTTTTCCAGTCATTCTGCTGTAGATTTGATGCTTTGCATCAGATAATTGTCAAATTGCATGCGGGTAAAGCTTTACAGTAGCTGTGGGACAAATACTTTTATATTTGACTGAAGAAGACTTTGTTATAGAGAGGAGTTCTTGGCTGGCTGTAACGTGGCCAGATCCTGTGGCTGTAAAACAAACCCCAAATCATCACACCACCACCACCACTATGTAGGGCTGCCACAAACGATTATTTTGATAGTCGACTAGTCACCGATTATTTATGCGATTAGTCGACTAATCAGATCATCATCCACTGGACGTAAAACTACAGCTTATTGCACCAGCAGCATATGCTCTTATATAACTATCATTAGCTTACAGCTTTAAGCTTTTAAGGTGCTAACTAAAAATAAAGACAAGATGATAGTTTATTCAATTTTAATGAAATTTGCAGATTGTTTCGGTGAAGTTTAATAAACTCCTTGCTATCTAAAATATAACAGGACAACGGAGTATATTCTCCAGCATCTCACACTTCTGATAATCAGCTGTCTGCTTGACGTTTATTCAGCTGTGTAAAAACTATAACTTTAATCTCAGACAAACCGATTTACTCAGGAACAAATAAAATACTAAAAAAAAAAAAAAAAGCCAAACAACAACATTTTTAATTTATCTAAGTGACTCATATATATTTAACCTGAGTAGCGAAAGACGGCGGTGGGTTTGAAAACAATTTGCCGGGAGTCCGGTGTTCTCACAGCGCTAGTGACCTAGCCCCCGGCTAGCTATCGAGCTAGTGGGTAACAGACGTCTCCGAAAACGTCGGAGCGCTTTTGAAAATATGTGGTGTCCTGATAAACTGAGCCGATATTTGAGGTTTACACAGCTACATTCTCGGCTGAAAATATGTTAAACGTTTATTTTGTGACCCAGAAAGAATAATAAGAGTAATATTAAAACTAACTAGCTGCCGCCATTGTTGGAAACTGAGCTGGGCCGCGCTATGAATTCTGGGACACAGCTGCTTCTTCTTCTTCTTCTTCGGGGTTTAACGGCAGCTGGCATCCTTGTACATGCAGTGCTGCCATCTTCTGTTTCAGTCCGTTATTACACTCTTAAATCCTGCTACTTATTCCTGCGTCTTTTGTGATCTTACAAAGCTTCAAACGACGCGTCGACTATTAAATCAGTCGTCGACGATTTTGATAGTCGACGTAATCGTGACTAGTCGACAAATCGTGGCAGCCCTACCACTATGTTGATGTTTTTTATTGATATGCTGTGTTTGGCTTTCAACACACATAGTGCAGTTCTTCATGGACAAACATTCCCACTTTGGTCTTGCCTGTCCAAAGGTCTTATTAGTGATTTGTTCAGATAAGCTGTGCAGCCATGTTCTTCCTTTTTTGTTTAGAGAGAGACAAGAAGCTTTCTTGTGGCAACCCTTCCAAACAAGCCACACTCTTTCAGTGTTTTTGCACTGTCGTGAACTTTAACTTTTAACATGCTAACTGAGGCCTTTAGACTGAAATGTAGCTCTTGGGGGACTGCATAGAGGCCTGTGCAAAACTTTCTTATGATTAAACACTCAAGCTATAATATTATATTAATTACTGTTCATTTTAGGTCAAAATTAGGCTGCCTCCTCCTTGCATCTTCACTGTTACACCTGTCTCCCTCTCATTCACACACACATATTAGGTCTTTCTTCTACTGTCTTTCATGTCTCTTCACTCCAGAGGATACCTCCACCTCCCCAGGCTCTCTTCCACCTGCTCCCTACTCTCATTATAGAACACATTGTTGTATGTGAACATCATAGTCAGAGCAAAATATTTACTATATTTTATAAATATTTTGCTCTTTTACAATGTTTTTCTTTTTTTTACTGTACTATACTGCTGAGTGACTGTCTTCTGCTCGTCACATACATTTCATTGCAATGTTGACCCTGTGCTAACTTGCATATGACAAATAAAACTGAACTTAAATGAACTCATAGTCTGCAGAGACTCTTCTCTAAACTCATATATCAGTCTGTCCATCACGAGAAGGGTCTCAGAGCCCAGCAACACCACCTTGAACCCATCTGTCACCCTCCTCACTGCTGTCTCAATGTTCTCATTCATGGCCTCCATAAACCCATTTCTGTCTCCTTGATCTTCTCATCTTAACTCATCTGCTCGTTCCCTCAGAGCCAGTCAAGGACGGTCTGGAAAGTTCAACTACCTTCAGCTTCCTCCGGTCATGAATATTCCAGCATCGGCACACACAGATTTGCCAACAAGGTGCGAACCATATTTATGTTTGTTTGCTCTGTGCTATTCACCCTCCTCCTGTCCACCTTTGTTAAAATTTAAGGTAACAAGTTGCTGCTCTTATCTTTGTCTTATCATCCCTGTACAAATCAAGGTCTTCTTGGTGCTGATGACGCTGACATACCTGACCTTAATCTTAATCACATCATTTTGTGCTCACTGCAATATTAAAGTACAGATTCATATGAAATGCTACTTTTTTGGGGTTGTTATGTGTCTTCTGCTCTCCTGCTGTGGAGTCTTTTTCAGTTTTTGTAGTTTATTCCTTCTTCTTTTTAAAAATCTTTCTCCGATGTACAGCTCTATATCCACTCTCCTTCCTCGTCCTCGATCGAGCTAATCAGTCATCTGCTTCAGATAACATTCACTGATTCAGCCCTCAAGTGCTGTGTTTGGGAACGTCACGTAAACGCCTGCTAAACCACTCCCTGCAGGATTTCACAAACGTTTCCTGTGCTCCGAGGATCAGAGTCAGGTTGCGCTCAGTATATAGCACCACCTGACTATACAGGAAGTCAAAATTCTGGGAGAAATCAGGGACCGTGACGCGTTGTTGAGGTTTTGAACACACCCAAGCAATATCAAGTGTGTAATATTTATTTAGTTGGATAGTAAATTTGCTTAAGACATTTCTGGGATTCATGGCTTCTCTTATTTTTATCAACACCTCTGTTTAAAAAAAACTAAATACACAGGTAGAAGGTGTGACGATCGCTCAGGCATATAAATACTGTAATGCTATAATATCTGACTCTTAGGTGGAGGAAACTGTGCAGAATCACATGGCTTACTCCATCCAGGAGGAGGGTGGAGGTGCCAACTGGCAACTGGTAGCAGAAGAAGGGGCGATGAAGGTGAGGACAGAAAACATGAATTATTTCTGTTGTTTGCTGTGAATATTTAAATCTCATTCACATTTTAAAATGTACTGCAGTAGTAACTTATTTGTGCTACAGTGAAAAAATACGCCGCTGAAATACACGGTGATTTAAAACTTTTAAAAGCCTGAGAAAAATCATCTTAGTTTTTAGTAACGGGTGAAGTTGTTAGTGTGTTTATAATATTCTGTCTGTGGTGCTGTGTAACAGGTATACAGGAGGGAAGTGGAGGAGAACGGCATCGTCCTGGATCCCCTCAAAGCGACACATGCTGTGAAGGGGGTAACTGGACATGAGGTCTGCCACTACTTCTGGGACACTGCAGTCCGATTGGACTGGGAGAGTAAGATCTGTGTTTTAGTCCAACATATTATTACTATTTGACTTTCCTTGTGTTATTGCCATGACCTGATGTGAACTCTCCCTCCCACAGCCACCGTTGAAAATTTCCACGTTGTGGAAAAGCTCTCTGATAATGCCGTCATTGTCTACCAGACGCACAAGGTATACTGAGTGCACACTGCACAGTGAAACACAATGCACATTTCATCAGTTATATTGCACAGCCTGTTTTTGATTGATTGAATTGATCACGTGTCTCCTTTGTTTTAGACAGTGTGGCCTGTCGCTCAGAGAGATGTGCTCTTCCTGTCAGTCATCAGGATGATTCCACCGAGAAATGAAAGTGAACCCGACACATGGATCGTCTGCAACATCTCTGTGGAGCATGATGATGTACCTGTAAGATTAACCCTCAGAGGCTTCCCTTGTGTTTTTAGCGCTAGACTGTTGTGCTGTGTTCATTTAATTAATAGATGATGTTCAGGACATTTTGTGCCATTCAGTTTTTTATTTTCTGTTATTTCTTTTATTTCTTTTATTTTCTATTTTCTGCTGTGCTGAATGAATATAGCTGATATTTGCCAAAAGATATATTTTTTAAATTTTAGAATAGTTGTCTCAACTCCTTAAATTAGCTTAAAATGGTTAGGCTATGCACATCCACATTTGATCTAAGGCCAAAAAATGCCCCATTGAAAGCTATTGAAATTCGCTTCAATTTAAAATGTTTAGATTTGTCCACCAGATGGCGCTACTCTTCTGTTTTCTGCAGGGGTGTCTTGTCACTGAACTGATAAGTTAGTGCCGCTACTGATGTTGGATAATTGTGTGTGTGTGTGTGTGTGTGTGTGTGTGTGTGTGTGTGTGTGTGTGTGTGTGTGTGTGTGTGTGTGTGTGTGTGTCCAACTTAAAGTCTTCTCTTTCTTTTTTTTCCCAATTAGTAATTGTTTTGGTGAAAAAATCTGACACTGTACAAAAAATGCATGAAAATCAACAGTACGGCTAATCATTAACCCATCTCACAGCCTAACAAAAATAGTAATAATAGTCGTATAATCATAATAATAAGTTTTTTTACATGTATATTTCAGGCTGAAGTAGTTTTAAAACTACAGCATATCAGCATTAGCACATCAAACCAACTGTCAGACACAGTGGTGGAGGAATGATGTTTCGGAGTCACAGGAACCTGAGCACCTTTCATGAACTCATGAAGTATTATAGAGTCAAATCTGACACTGGCAGCTAAAGCTTGGGTCACGCGACAGGACAATGATCCCGAGCACAATCATGTGAGAGGCTCATAAAGTCATACACAAGACAATTACTTCGGGTTACAGCAGAGTCCCAGTGCTAAGCACTTGAGTTAAAGGCAGCTTTACTTCTTTTTAGGTTTGTGAAGGTGAAACATCTTTCCTTTTGACATGATGACAGGGTGAGTCAAAAACTCTCAGGACCACCCCCAAGGTGACAATCAGAACAGAATCAGAACACTTTATTGATCCTTAGGAGAAATTATTTTGGTTACAGTGCTCCAGTACAAACAGTAACAAAGACAGACATTACAAAAAGTAAGAAATACCACAATATATACATACATATAAGTTACTTATTGATAAATATCTGAATAAGAAAGAAGGGAATGTGCAAAAGGGGTGTAGCTATTGCAGTATACAGTGTGCTAAGTGGATGAGTTGTACAGGGAGATGGCCACAGGCAGGAATGATTTCCTGTGTCGTTCAGTGGTGCTTTTTGGTAATCTTAGTCTCTTGCTGAACTTCTTCTGTGACTGACCAGCATGTCATGGAGTGGGTGGGAGGAATTATCCAACATTGCCTTTATCTTGGACAACATTCACCTCTCCAACACCACCTCAAGAGAGTCCAGCTCCATCCCCACAACATTACTGGCCTTGCGGATCAGTTTATTGAGTCTCTTACCATCAGCAACCCTCAATTTACTCCCCAAGCATACCACAGCATAGAGGATCGCACTGGCCACAACAGACTTGTAGAAAATCCCAAGCATTGTCCGGCAGATGTTGAAGGACCTCAGTCGCCTCAAAAAATAGAGGCGACTCTGGCCAATCCCAGTAGAGGTTAAATATTTGGGCCTTTATGACTGAAGAAGACTCTCTGATGAGATGTGAAAAATCTTAATGAAAGTAAAAACACGTCCAGTTGCCTTCAGCTCGAGTGCTTAAGCGTGCCATGACCTGGATGACTGAAAACAGACATAAGCACTGCTCCTGGTATAAGAACAACTCTTACATTTGAGGTTTAATACATTATGCCTGACAAAGAAAGCTGGGTAAACATACTGCTTATGCATATTTTTCTCTTCACACCTCCAAGTGCTGTAACAGTGCATCTAGTTCATGTTAGTATCAAACATCATCTTGTCAAACAAGGCCTTATTGAGTAAATGGGAGAACAATGTTAACCAAAGTCTGTCAGTCATATCAGTTACAGTGAGATATGTGTCTGTTTTGGGGGATTTAATTTGTTTTTACTCCTATTTATTTATTCATGTATTTTTCACTTTCAGCTAACAAACCGGTGTGTTCGTGCCAAACTTAATGTTGCAATGATCTGCCAAACGCTGGTTAGTCCACCAGAGGGCGACAAAGAGATCAGCAGAGACAACATCTCGTGCAGGGTCAGCTATGTTGCCAATGGTAAGTGCCTCTTAAGAGCATCTGGATTTGATCTCAGCAGACAGCAGAACAAAGCCTCTATTTAGTCTTACAGTCCTCACATGTATCACTAGATTTTGTACACGACAGATGAGAAAAGCACACTTTGAATGTCTGAATGTTTGGTTATTCAGTCTAATGGAAGCGTTTGTTAGACCGTCAAAGAAAATATATTAGAATTGGTTATTCATTCGTTTGAATGACTGACATGCCATTCTTTGTTTTGGCCCTTTTTTGTTTTTGTTAAATGAATTTTGGAGTTTTGACACGAGGATGACCCAGCCTGGGGTATTACTTTGAAATTGTAGTCCAGACTGCAACTTCTGCCCCTGCAGACAAGCAGGTTATTACATAAAGCAGCGCTGCAGGATGAATAAGCCAGTTTATTGTCAGAGATGCCGAGCGAGTCGAGGGAGTTCATTTAAAAACATAAATATTAAATCACCACGTCCCGCCAGAGGGCATCCCACACAGCTGCCTGTGCAGGTTTATTATTAATAGTTTTATCATAAGTCAGCGGGAACACACTGTTTCCTGATTATATTTCTCTGTGTGACTGCAGTGAACCCCGGAGGCTGGTTTCCAGCATCAATCCTCAGACCTGTGGCCAAGAGAGAGTATCCCAAGTTCCTCAAACGCTTCAGCTCCTACGTCCAGGAGAAAACCGCTGGGAAGCCCATCCTTTTCTGAATTCAACGAGGTAACCAGGACCCCAAGCACAACTTGACTGGCAGCTACATCTTCTATAATTATAATTAATTATATTTGTATATTTTTGTTTTATTGGGTTAATTTAATTACCATGCATACCATCTTTGACCTTTTAAGTTTAACTAAGTTCATGATTTTTTTTCTTTTTTGAGATTGGATTGATTTTATTGAAGTGAACGAGGTAAGATCTACAGAATCTGTAATTATTCAGATGCCCCTCGAGCTTTAAAACAAAAGTAGTTGTTTATGATCTTAGCTAGATCATGCTGGTCATGGGCGCTTTTGTATGTAACCACAAGAATTTCATGAGGTGATTTTTTTTTTTTGTGTAAATTATTTCGTGCATTTCTATTGATTATCCATTTCCTGACTTTTTTTTTGGGGGGGGGTCTTGCTCTAATTGGTAATATTACAGCTGCTTTTTACTCCTTTTTTGGTACTGCTAAACTTCACTAAAGGTCAATTAATCAAACAAAAAAACCTAAACTGATATTTACAGCAAAAGCACTGATGAGGTGGGAACACTTTCACTTCTTCCCTCCCTCTCGTGACGACTCTTTGCAGTTTGATGGCCTAAAGCTTTGAAATCTTTAATATTGTTATAAAGTAGCTTTCAGAGAGCACAGTGGACACGGTGTATTGTACAGAGAAAACTCTAGATGTCAAATAAATTATCACTTGTGACTCTTAAACACTTGAATTTATTGACAGAAACAGTCAGAAGAAATATAGCTTGGGCGATGAGGAGCATTTAACTTTGGTTTGGTGCCTTTTTCATATGAGTGTTAAAAGGCTTAAACTAAAACCATACCTCTGAAAATGGTCGGGTACAAGGAATGGACTGAAACTGTATTTAAAATAAATTAAAATTGTATTTTTTTTATTTTTTATTTTTATAAAAGCAGCCAATGTCTAAAGAAAATCTTTGGAAGAGCCCAGAGAGCCATTTCTGAAAACCACTTTAAAAAATTACAAGAAAATCTGGAGGCAAATGTCACGAAATGAGGCGTGGCTGCAGACGTTTTGCACAGTGTTGTAGCTACATGAGCAGAATGCATTTAGTGATTTCAGTTTTGTCTGTATTTTAAATAGTTTGTATATTTTTAAACTGTATATGAGAAATTTTATTTGACAGTAAATGTTTTGCAATGTTCTGTAAATTAAAGTTAATATACAGCAGAACCGATCGTATTCTTTTCCTCACACTGGCGTGACAATGAAACTGGTTTCTGTGGAAAGCCGCAATAATCAGCGTTGGAACAGAATCAGGTCACGGCCGTTTCTACGTGGAGTTTACGTGTTACCACCGTGTTTGCATGCCTAGGGTTTCTACCCATACTCTCACTAAAGACCGCCACTTCCTAAACATCCACAGCTATGACCTGCAAACGCATGACATGAAATGTTTTGAGCATTCACAGGCAGACACAGAGTTTAAATTTTTTATTTATAGGAGTCTCTTCTTTATATAAATACGCATTGTCTATACATTCAGCGATGAAAGTATATTTTCAGCAAATGGTAAAATATTGGGATTTACATAATAAATTATGGTCTCAACTGACGTGATCGTGGAGTTCAAACACTTATAGCTGGATATGATTTTGATGGAGCGGTACTGGACCGCCACCGAGTGTCTCAGAACTTGAACTTAAAGAGGACACACTTATTCAGTATCAAAGGATATCCTGAGTAAAAGCATCTTCAGTCATGACGCAAACCTCATGAAACTAGTAGTTCCACATCAAACAGAAAAAAAAATATCTACAGTGTTGCTTCATTGTCTTTGTACATGTAGTGTCAACGACAAAACAAGTGTGCATTTGAATAATAAAGATTTTTTAAAAAGTGCATGTTCACACATCTGTGCTTCTATCAGGTAGCCCACCCGCCTAAAGCAGTGTCCTTGGAGAAATCTGTCTTACAGAAATCATAACATGGCAAAAGTGCCTCCTGCTCCGGGCTTCAGACGAGGCCTGGCCGCAGTCTTTGCTCGCTTCACGCTCCTCTCCGGGCGGCACAGTTAGGAAAAAATGCAGGCCGCTTAAACTGGATCGCACCTCGGGTTTGGCCTCGGCAGCTTCAGTATCTAGTCTGTTCACAGGAGTCTTTCCTGGTAGGTGTTGGATGCGGCTACAAAACCAACTTGTGTCCTTCGTTTGACAACGCGGCGTCCCTCCTCATTGGGGACAAAGATGCCACCATAAATTCAGTGTAAACATTTCTCATTTTAACAGCAACTAAAGCAGTCGCGAATCGTAAAAGTGTCCTTCATGTCTTTCTGAACAGCAGGGAAAGAAAAAAAACCCAAACCAAACATCTAAACACATGAATGGTTTGCATCTACAGTCTCCTCAAATATGCTGAAGTTGTTTTGTAGGCCTTGAAAACAGTACACACATATAAAACCTAATGGTGCCGCGGCATTGACGCATGTTCCCAAAGCTCAGTCTGATGTACAGCACGTGACACGGTATGTTGCATGGTTCCTCGCAGATCTCCTTCACTTTGACTTTTCGTCCAACAACCAGTGGAAATCTCAGTACTTTTTTTGATGTGTTGGCAAAGACAAGTGGTAACATGGATCTAGCAGCACTGAAAGTGAGTCAAACGCCAGCATGGCCTGTCCAGTGGGGGTGTGGCGATTGTCTTATGCTTGGCAGGAGAAAATGAATGTTTGTAAAGCTGCTCCTTTCACTGTGAAACAAAGAGAATAAGTCAGTATATCCAGCTGAAGCCTAGTCAATATTTAAACAAGAATAACCTGAAATAAATGAACCCACCAGGTAGACGTCAAGAACCGATCCGTCATCTCGATCCATGTCCACGTCCATGGTGCTCTGCTCCGACGTAAGGCAGATGGCACTGTCCTCCAGGGTGAAGGTGGAGCTGGATGCGACGTCATCCCTGAAAAACACGGTCGCACGTTAACTTGTAGACGGACCTGAGAGCTTATCATCTGCGTCAAAGCCCCGGTTAGAGCAGGGCAGCTGTATAAACAGTGCTGGAAAAGGGATTGGAAAAAACCCCTTAACAAACGAACCGCAGATTTATTGCGGACTCTGACGTAAAGAGACAAAGAAACCTGTCTGGTGTCGGGACGTAGAGGCTCATTGTCTCAGAAACGCCAAACGGGAGGTTGAAATTGAGAGGAATTGCTGGGAGAGAGAGTCCTACAGATTTCTCAATGTGGAGTAAGAGATACAAGTGAGCTTTAAAAGAGATTTCTTCCAGGAAATTACAGACCTAAAAAGTTAACTCCTTCATTTTGGTTTCCACTGGAGGGAACTTACATCCACAGAAATTCCAATTTTCTATCCTTTCTAATAAAAACTGTAGCATATTGCACTCTGACAGAAAATATGTTCTTTTTCATGCATGTACGCATTCAACGAATGAGATCCAGCTAACGCGCAGCCCACAGATCTTGGAAATTCCTTGCAGTAGTTGAATTGGACGAGGAGGAATGGGGGGAGGGACTTATTAAAAATGGATCAAAAGCGTAATGCTGAAATAGAGTGCTATTAGACTGAATCCATACAGGAGTCAGATAAATGGATTTGAACGTAGCTCGCACATTCGTACTGCAAAATTCATCCTGCCTTTAGTTGCAGTCTCTGGTTCACCACTAGGGGGCAACAAAAGATCGTTTTCCCTTATATGCACATCAGCAGACTTCCTGATAAATTCAGGAATGTGTTTTTGCCCTTTTCTAACATATGACACACTATGTTAGGGGTTCAAAGAGATGTAATCCAATTAGAACAAGAGCAGCATGTTGCTATAGTTGTAGAGATAACAGATGGATGTGAGACATACGGATAAGCTACAGACAGATAGATAGATAAGATAGATAAGATAGATAAGATAGATAGATAGATAGATAGATCACTTCAAAAGTGTGTTACTAAAATAAAAGGCAGAGCGGCTGTCAGACAGGGATTATTGTTGGCTGATATACAGTCTCCACAGCGCCGCTTGTCCTCTTTTGTCACCGTATTTGTGCAGCGTAATGGCACAGAGTAAGAGTGTGTCAAAGCTGCTGTTTAAATATTTATAAAAACAGTTGACAGAACAATGTCAGGGCAGCAGCAGGTGACTGATGAAGGGACAAGACCGGGCAAGTCACACAATGCAGCCTCAGAAAGCAAGCTGAACTCGACACTGTTGGACAGGAGGAGCACTGAAAGGTGGAAGGGAAGAAAAAAATGCAAAGGGCAGGGGATGCAGGGCTTAGAGGCTTTTAGCAGGACAGGAAATAAAGCTTTAACACACTTTCTCTCTCCACACTGGTAAAAGTCACAATGAAACCTGTTAATGTAACACTCTGATTGTGTTAAAAATCAGGGTTTCAACTATTAGTCAATGCTGTGCCATTAAAGCATTTCATTAAGGGACGCTTGAGCCATCCAAAGTCATTCCTGCCACAAGAGTCCAATCAAATAAAAGTTTTCCTGGCATCCACTACAACACCACGCATCCTGATTCATATGTTGTCTATGAAGCGTGCACGTGTACTTGGATGCATGCAGGCAAACTAAGTGAGTAACATGTTCCATGACGCACGTCACCAATAAGACCGTGTGACGTAGACGCACAGGTAACAATAAGGCGGGAGTGCCCGAGCATGTGCGTGAGTGTACATGTCAGGCGTGACTTCCTTCTTTTCTTCGTGGCCTTGCGTCATGGTTTAAGGTGATCAGCTTAACATTTCAGGATCATGTGAGTGTAGGAAAACAAGGAAACGTCAACACAGGAGACACTGTACCTGTCCTCTGTTTGGTTTTCCACGTTTACAAAGATGGAGGAGGTGGAGATAGTTCCCATGGAGGAGCCCTCGTAGAAGGATGGGTTGGCTGGGACAATGTCGGGGCGCAGATATGAACCGAACACGGCTGAGGAGGAAAAAAGAAAACTAAATTTTAAACATGTGACGGTTTCCTATCTCAGTTTTAACTTACATGGTGCCAATAAATACAAACAGTCATCTAAAGATGCTTCCTAGTGACGGGAAAGGCCCCACAAAATCACAGAGAAAAACCTAACGATTCAGCAATCTAACTATGAGCAAACACTTGGCGACAGGAAGAGCGAGGGCGAGGGCGGCCATCTGCCACAACAGCCTGATGTTAGAGCGCACCATAAAACAGTAAAACAATAAACACTCCTGTGCCTTCAGACTTTCAAACTCCACAATCCAGGTAAGCGCATTTTGACCTCTACGGTTGGGCGATCCCACACATTTTACAACTTTAGGCTGAGTACTTCGGCTCCAGATAAGTGTGGGAACACCAAACGCTGTAAAATCAGAGTTCCCCCTTAAAAGGAAGCATTTCCTGGAAGCTGAGCTGAATAAAATCTAAAGCTGACACTGGATGTATCCTAGGAAAAGTGAGTATGTTTTTCCTGTAATTCTGCCGTGTCTTTGCAGACTTCAAAACCTAATCATCGACACAAGGCAGCGAATGAGAGTTTAATGCAACTGATTAGATTAGGGTGTCAAACATAAGGCCTAGGGGCCAGAATCAAAAAGGCGAAGACTCTGATCCAGCCCACGAGACATCTTTGGAGATTGTGAAGCAGAGCATAAATTTTGGACTTTTACCTGTATTTTCATACATTTTACAGATGTCCTACTGATAAAGATCCCCTCCCACAGCCATTCATATGACACCAAAGTAATGAAGTAATAGATAAATGACTGAATGACATTCAAGTTCCTATAGACATTTCTGTGAATTAAACATTACAGGGCAGTCTGGGGAAATGAGCTACTACAATTCTGTACTTTTACACATTTTGTTTTTACCATTAAAGGCCAAAGAGTCGTAGTGACAGATTTCTTTCATTAACTACAGCCGAATTTCTTTATCATGAAAAAAAAAAACCAAAAACGGAGACATACTGTTAAACACACACTTTTTTTCTCATATTGAGATGGAAATGGATTAAATATGTAGATAAAATTCTTTACACTGACAGAAATGGGATTTTCGCTGGTCCAGCCCACTTCAGATCAAAGCAGCAGCATGTGCGACACACTTTGTTTAGATGCTTCTGGTTAAACTGACATACGAGCCACTCCCTTTAGAGTGAAAACCGATTTCCTGCCCTTCCCGAGACCCCTTCAGTGACCATAAGAGCGAAGGGAAGTTTAACAACCCAAACGGATTTATAGTTTGTTGCATCACAGCTGGAGATACAGCTGGGGCAGGGCTCGATTAGAGGAGAGGACAAATGACCCCCGTGACTTATCTTTCTGCTCCACACCCACATTTCTTCCGGTGTGCTGTTGGCTAAATAACTCGCCTTATCAAACACAAAGATCACACAGATGTAGCTGCTTTATCACGTAAGAATGTAGGGGGAGCTCAATCTAAGGATGGTTTATACACAGTTTGTACACACAAATACTGTAACTGATGTAATGTTAATAGGAAGGTAACCTCTGTTTATTTCCATCAAAGCCAAACAATACATCAACCACTGACTGCTTCCTCCTCTTGGGAAGTGCTGAGAGGACAACATTTTTATGGCTGAGTGGAAGCAGCTCTTTAGTGGCCTCGAGTGTTTCTAAAAAGCTCTAATAAGCCGCAAAACGAAGCTTGAAGAGGCAGACGTGGCGAGGATTAAGGTAAAATGTCAAGTGCTTTTTATGATCTACCAATCCCACCCCCACTTCCTTGGCACAGATGCTGATCTGTCAAACTCTTGTTTTGTGTACCTTGTCCATCCAGGCTGGCGAGGCTGCGCGCTCCTACCAGCCGGTCCCTCCTGTCCTCCTCGTTCCTCTCATCCGCTTGCGATGAAAGGATCTCCTGTGAGCACGACTTCAGAGCAGGGATGGAAGTGCGGGTCCTCTTTGAAGGGGAGAATCGAATTGCTGTGGAGCCAAAATTTAAAAAAAAGGAGCACATGAGTCAGGTAAAGGACCACAATCTGATATTCAGGGACTTGGAGGCGAGGGAGACAAAAACTGCAATAATTAGGGGGAGATAAATCAAATCAGTGTTCACACAGAGGAAAACTTCAATGCCCTGCTTCCAAAATTAGAAGCTATTAAACTGTTAAAATGCACAATGACGCTGACACAAATGTCCCCTAAGCCACTTCTTATTCTGCCTCCTGAGCAGGGCGTGAAATAAAATCCTTTCCTGTCATCTCCCTCTGTCGGGACTTGGCAATGGTTAACAGCGCAGCTAAATCCTCAAATCAGTGCCTCAGCCATATGTATTTCCACAGAGGGGGTCCGACATGGTAACATTTGTTTCTATATTTGATGTTCCAAAACAGCTTCCTGGTTTCACCTACAGCCACACCCAGGACACTGAGAATAGATGCTACGGATAAAACTATTAAAAAACTATTTTCCTATCTCGGAGTTTACGGATCATGTGCTTCAAAAGCTTATCCAATAGCCAACTCTAAAAGACCCAGTGCCATTTCAGTGACATCAAAATACCCAGTAATTCATAAGATAAACTGCCTACAGTTTCATTCCTGTTACCAGAGCAGGATTTCCAGCTTTCCACATTTTGTTTCCTCCTTTAGTTTCACATGACCATGATCAGTCAGCTGACTTACGCTGAGTCTTCCTGAAGACCCGTGTGCTCATGAACTTCAGGAAGCGGCTGGCGTAAAACCCGGGCCGGTGGACTGAGACGGAGTCCTGAGGACAAATCAGAAAGGGAGGAAAGAAAAAAAAAAAAAAAAAAAAAAAGAAGTCAGGTTTTTATCAGACAGCCACGGGTAATTTTAAAGAGGACGTAACAAAATAAAAGGCTCATTCATAAAAGCTGCTCCATCAGATTTGAGCAGGCTATCAACTTACACCATCGTACACCAGGGCTTTCCATGAGTGCTCCAACTTTTTAATGAACCTGCAGGAGAAACACAACAAAAAGAGGCCTTGTTACGAAGGTTATACAACAAATTCCCCTTTATGCCCGATCAAACCTAAAAGGTTTCACTTTTCCCTCTGGGTGCAGTGCAAAGCTTTGCTCAACTTAAAGTTCTGCCTTTAAGTTAAGCAACATTTAGCTTTTAAGAGAGCAAAAGTACACAAACTCTGCCTTTTCATCATATCTGACCTGATCTGACTTCGCCTTCGCTGTCAAGAGTCTGATGCCGACAAGGCTCACAAAGGTTTATGCGATGCTTTTAAAGCACCACGAGTAGGAAAAGCTGATGACCCAAAAGGCTGTTGGATCTCATAAGACTTCGTGGCACAAGAAGTCAACATATTAATCTATTTTCTAGACAAAGTAAGAAGGAAAGGCAGTAAAAATCCAGTGTTTTTCAGTTTCATTAGCATCAGTACCTGTATGACTGTAGAATATCTATGATGCCCAGGTAGATGAGCAGCTTTTCATCTTTGTGTGTCCGGGCTGGGATGCCGCCCATCCTGAAAAAGAAGACAGAAACCAAAACATGGCAGCATTTAGAAAGCAGCTGTAGTTCAAATGAACGTTCAAACGTGCCTCTGCACTTTTTACGAGTGTTTGTAAAAGAGGCTCCTGCAGTATTTACATTTGTGTGTGTGTGTTGCTGTAAATATGCAGACCAGTGTTTGTATTTTTGTAGCTATGGTTATGCGAGAGCCCGACTGTGTGTTCGAGCGTTCTGTGGAAGGTTGTGTAACGTCTGCGAGGGAAAAAGTGGACATCAGGAGACAAACAGAGGAGGTGTGCGTGTGCATGTGTGTGTGCATGTGTGTGTGCATGTGTGTGTGCATGTGTGTGTGCATGTGTGTGCTTCGCCCCCCCAGGCTGAATAAACTCACGTGTCATCAGTGGTGAGGGCTTCAGCAGCCTTGCCATCTCCTTGAATGGACTCCATGGCGGTGGAGTAAAGCACCCTCTGAGCCACGGGTCTCCTCCCATCACCCCCTGCCTGACCCTGCTCGCCCCCCTCTCTGTGGTCCAGGACGTGCACGCCCAGCAGAAGACTGTAGTCCATGATCTTGAAACTCTCAAGCACCTATTGCAAATTACAAATAAAAAGAGTTCACTCAATATCACAATCTGGATATAGTTACATGATTCAATCTCCCACCTCTCAAAACTTTGAAAAGTTTTCTACTAGACTCTCATGAGGAGGGAGTTGTTTCCTTCCTAAAACACTTTCATCACCCAGCTCAGTCAAAAGTGTGTCGGGTGATGAAAGACCAGAAAGCCAGCAACAGGAAATCTCTGCTGAAACCTGTTCAGAGCCAAATACACAAGGTGTTTCACCACAGAGAGCCAAGTGTTACACACCGACCCGTCTGAGGAGCCTTTTACCAAGCTTCCCATAAACCCTCTGACTTTATGGGAACCCAGCGCTCAAGAAAAGCCACCCTGTGGCAGGAAAAGGGCAGAAAGTGAGGTGGGAGCTTGTTCTGGGAATGGGATTGAGGTCACTGCCATGTACTGAGGCTTACTTTATGACCCAGACTGAAACAAACAACCAAGAAAAATAAGACAAGCTATGGTAACGGTTTAATATTCTTAGCTTGAAGCCATTTGCTTTTGCAAATACAGTCGGCAGAATAAAAATGACACACATCTTCTGATGGGATCGAGCTTGCAGCTACGCCACGCCTACCGCTGAACTCTGCCTTCGTTTAAGGTCAAAACAATGCCAGTTGAGCTTTCGAGTCATAAATCGCGCTTCCCTCGACAGCTTTAATGTGTCTATATGGGATGAAAAATCAGATGAAACAGGCTGTCTAAACATGAATGAATAAACCAGATAAATGCTTTAACACTATGCATTCCCACAAAGATTTCTATATTTACTGCAGAAAAAACCTGACATAATCAAAGACAGTCATGGCCCAGAATCCAGAGCAAAATGAAGTTATCTATAGTCAGAAGATTTTATTAGTGTTCATTGTAAATCAAGTTAGCATTTGCTGATATTTAAAGCCAAAGCGGCACACACTCATGCACACAACTGCAAGCAGACTTAATGAGTGACTCAAAGCAAACACAGGGCCTTTTCACCGATCACCCCCCACCCCTCTCTTTTTTCATATCAACTATTTGCATCCCCTCGCTCAAACTCCCCCAGCCTATTCAAACAGCAACCATTTTGAATAGAGCCATACACATCACGCTGCCTACAGAAAGCCACGACCGAGCATCCGGGCCCCAGTTTTCCCCGACGGACAATCAAAGCATCACAGCAGACAGAGAACACCCACGTTTGTGTGTTATTTATGCAAAATTTCTCCTTGTATTTTTTAATCTGACTTATTCTGAGGGGCATACCGGTACAGTCTTTAGTTCCTGCTTTCAAACACAACCGTTCTTGTCTCATAGTGAAAGTAATAATAATACTGCTCTAAAGCTCCCGTGAGACGCCAGTTTTGTCATAGCAAAGCTTAATCCTCAACAAAATTCGATTTTTCTCATCATAGTCTAGCCTAAAGCGCTCCTCCACCCATTCAGCTCTGAGCCAGTAGAGCCGCCCGACTTTGCACTAATACATCAATAATACACAAATACATGTGTTCCCTATTCATTGAGCAAGCTGAAGCACTTTTTCCAAGTATACACCGACTACGAGTCCAGTTCAAGAACGCTTGGTTTGTCGCAGAAGTCGTGATGGGGCAGAAAGGAACAAACACCAACCCGCCACCTGAGGAGGTCACAAAAGCCACAACTCAAATCCCGCAACACACTGTCAGTGTTGGTAATTTAAGATCTTTTCTTCACAATGGGTAAAAAAACGGTATGAAATGACACAATAAAAACTGAAAAAAGGGCTTGATTCAGAAAATGGCCTTGATTAGAAAGAAATCTAATTTAACTTTACCCTTCGAATGATTCAAACATAACACATTGTGATCTGAAACTTTAAAAAGAAAAGTCCCACAGGGGTGTAAAGTAGGGCGTAATGTTTTCATATTCGTACTGCTCTCCATGACGTCACGACGCCACGCAACGAGTGGCTTCAATGACTGCTGACAAAACGGCTGTAAGAGCAACACACTTCCTGACCCGAGTGATCAACTGAGCTTCCCTCTCTGTAATATTTGTTTTCACTTGTCTACCACACTCTGCTGTATTCTTCCTATTTTCCACTGACCTGTTAATTCCACAAACAACATTATTTTCCATATAATGGTTAATTTAATGGCTAAAAATAAAGAGAAAATAGATGAAATTTGCTCTCTGTGCCCCAAAACACTTTAATCACATTAATCAACCAGTCGACAGCCAGAAGGGAATCAATGTCTAACCAGAATAATTGCAGACAATCACATTTAATTCACCTGTTAATAGAAAAAAGAAAAACATCTATTTTTTTACCCTGTATTTCCACACAGCGGTCATTATAATTCAAAATTACTCCCATTACAATCCATCTATCACATGTTCATGCCTGCATTGCACTAAATCTTTCCATTTCTATCCTTGTTGGTGTCTGAAATTCAAAAGCTTGGATTTTAAAATACACTTGCACCCGCTTTATTAGGTACACCTGTTTATCTTCTTGTTAACAAACATATCTAATCAGCCAATTAGATTCCTGTGACTCAGTGCTTTCAGGAGCTGAGGCATGGCGGAGACGACAAGCTAAAGTTCAAAGTGAGCATCAGAATGGCGAAGAAAAGCGATTAAGTGACTTTGAACTTGACATGGTTGCTGGTGCCAGACAGGCTGGGCAGAGTTTTTTTGGAAACTGCTGATCTGCTGGGATTTGCCTGCACAACCATCTATAGGGCTCACAGTGAATGGTCAGAAAGAGAAAAAATATCCAGCGAGCGGCAACTGTGTGATGCCATCATGTCAATATGGACCAAAATGCCCAAGAAATGTTTCCAGCACCTTTGTGAATCTATGCTATTCTATGGCACTTCTGAAGGCATACAGGGGGCCAAACCAGTACTAGCAAGTGTATCTAATAAAGTGGCCAAAAGTGTATATTTCTTAATGCTTTTTTGGCCTGAGTTGCCCACAAGATGACAAAGTGTTGACAGCCAAGCATGTGTTGTGAAGAAAAGTCTCCTAACAGCTTGATTTCATCTTCAGCATCACAGTCATTATGTTTGCCTCACTGCACAGTCACTGTAATGTGACAGCAATGCTCTTCACCACGCACACACACACACACACCCACCCACCCACCCACCCAGAGTCAGACTGGTAGATGCACACACACTCTACAATAAACCCTCTCTGTCTCACTCTCTCTGTAGAGTAGAGTTCAGCATGAATTATTAATGCCTCGTGTTGTTTTGGCATTTGGGGGAGTATCAGGGGAGCTGGAGAGTAATGGAGAGGAGAGACTTAAGAAGAGAGCACATTTCTCGTATCGGTTATTTCTGAAATGTCACAAGCATTGCTCAAACACCATTTCTTCTTTTAACTAAACTGACTTTCCACATTCCCACATTCCCTGCAGGATCTGGAAAAACAGCTGAACATTACTTTTTTTATCATAGCTATTAAAGGACAACTCTTTCTTCCACTTCCTCGTTCCCTCCAAAGCCCCCTATGCCCCCTGTTGCTTAGCTTCTGCCGACCCTTACTCTGCGTTCTGGTCCGCAGCCTCTCCTGCGGTGACGGGGTTAGCTGCTTACTCATGGAAATGGACAGAGATTCTGCTTAGAGGGCACTTTGCTTCCCGCTTAGGAGGCAAACGCAGGAAGCCATGACAATAAACTATACAGCACAGTCTCTGTAACAGCTGCTGCAAAACAGTCCAACTTGCATACACCATATAGGTTTTATAAACTATATACATTAATTTTATACACACACAGACAGCCAGTGCATCTCTGTTGTACTTTGAGCTTGTGAACTGCTTGCGTGCGCTGCCAGGTTAAACATTAAGAAATCACTGAATTAGCCAGAAGGGAGGATGTCGGTGTCAGTGTGCTTAAGAAAACAGAACTTTGAGGAAGTCAACACACTGGTTAATGATAATGAGAAACACTCTAACCTGAGGAGATTACATAAGGCTCTGAGTTTATGGTAGCCTGACTGTAAGTCAACATCACAAGACCCAGATTTACCGCAAAACTCGAGATAATGTTTGACTTAAAAGGAGGGAAAGCAAGAGGTGATCACACCTGTTCATGCAGCAATCCTGTAAGAGGAATCAATTTCCCCTAAAGAGGAACAAAAAACTACAAACTAATGCAGCAAAAGATTTTCTGTAAAACTGAGCTACCCATGTCATTACTTGTTTTCTGAGTATACAGAAATTAGAGGACACAGATTGTGTTACATAATAGGCTGATTTAAACACACAGCATCCCACTATTCATTAGCTTTAATTCTTTCAATAAAAACATCATGTTTGTTTCCTCTTCTTCCAAATAAAAAACTGAATCATTTACCTGAAGTTTGGTGTAAGGGAAGTCATTAAGTTGTTAGCTATATGGAGCCTCACGAGGTTGCCAGGTCTGGCAGGTTGGCACGACTCAGCAGGAACTTTGCCAGGAAGTCTTTCTTTTGCTGTTCCCTGAACTCATCTGATGTACCCATCAACACTTGCTGTAACATCCAGGTCTATTTCCAGGTTAAATACAGCAGGCTGTTAACATTTTTTTTCCCCCCAAAAACAACGATTGAGGTCTAGATTTTCTGCACTTTGAAATGGCCCTTAAAAACATAAGTGGGCAATTAACTTTCCCAAGAGACCACATGACAAGCTGGGGCTGTTGTGAAGCGACACACCAAAAAGCCCAACTCAATTTTACTTATTAATTTTCTTTCTTTATAAAGTGCTACTAGAAAGAGTCGTCATTACAGTTAGACGATGAAAATGTGACACAGTAAAAACGTCAACATTTAATCACCATTTACTCAACATTCCCCAAAACAACTGTGAACTGTATGCGCATATTTTTGCACAAGACTTAACTTTATACAAAATACTGTTGCCATCTTGCTTGTAGGTAAATGAATTAATCTGTGTTTTTTTATTTCTTTTTTTTTTTTCCAGTGCAGTAAAACTAGCTGGCTTTGGTCTTAAATAAGTGCATTAAAATCATCAGATTCAGTGTCTAAAGTTGAAATGTGAAGGACAGTCACAGCGACAGCAAATGCAAGATCTGCCTTCTATTCTGCATCTGAGAGCTCTGGAAAGTCTGTGCCTTTCTTCTCATAATGCTCTTGACTTTCTGGTCTGAGGTCCCATACTCTTTCCCCAGGCTGAGCCACCTGACAGCTGTGTGGTAGCCTATGTCACCATATTTAGTTTCATGTTCCTTCAAAAGTGCAAAAAACAGTTCAGCGTTCTCGCCCCCAATTAACTCTATTAGTTATGAACATGGTTAATTTTTAGCACCAAGTTACACACCTCCTGCTGTATCGTACAATGCTAACATATGAATTTCAGTTCTGGGTTCAGTTCAGTTACTTCTGTCTAAATCTGCCTTCAATCATTTTTAAAGTGTCCAAATCTGAAATTTGTCAGATTTGGACATAACGTCTGCCAGTTATCTGTGAACAAATCACTCCCTGTTACAGTCCCTTTCACTAAGGTCATTCCTGCCAGCTCCTCTGTAATATACTTGGGATTTACCTAAAATAATAAGTAACTGGCCTGTGTAATTGTCACTGGGTGGGATTGACACAGCCCTCACCCAGAGCCAAAGAGAAACACTCAAAATCATCTCTGTGTGTTTAGTCTCAGAATGGCGATTCAAATTGTACTCCTCAAACACACAAATGAGCTCTCCACAAGCAAAGCACACAGTCTTACCTCTGACCTCAGTAAATACATACTTACATACATGTCTTGTTAAAAAAAAACTCTACACCCTGAAACTGTCTTTTTATTTTATTTTTAGTGCGAGCTGACATTTACATATCGTATCATATCTCTCATAAGTGTTTCCACGAACATGTTCACAGTGAAGCTCCATTTGTTTGCACACATGTACATATATAGATTTTTAAAAAAAACAAACAACAAAACCCCAAAGGTGACTTTAAAATAAAAGCACAACTAACTAGAGGCTGTCCGATGCCCAGGTCTGCTCTAACCTGATTATCTAGCGTTTGATCATGGTGTATAAATAGCTTCACAAATATGCCACCTCTCTGTGTTTAGAAAGGGTATTTTCCAAATGGAAACTTCTGCTGTAACCGACAATGAGCCAAAGGTTATGTATGCTTAGTGCTTTATTAGGGTCTTAATTCAACATTTCAGAAAGCTCTAATGTAAAAAAGCTTAATATACAGCCATTTGTTTTATGAGTTTATGGTGCACAACGCCTGAATTGTTGCCTTGGGAGGGGAACAGAGGCTGCAGACATCAGTACCACTTAAGTTTTGTGTCTTTTGCTTTTTAAAACCTAGAGGCTTCTTATTTAATCACAGCTATGGCCCACAAATCTGAAAATTTACTGTATACGATCCATCAGGCTCCATGACTAGCAACAATTCTTCCTAACTAATGTAATGCAGACAGACAAAGGGATATGAAAGGATGAAGTTTATGTGTTTGCAGCATAACGTTTTCTTTTTTTAAAGATTTGGTGAATCGCCAGAGCACAGCTCATGTCTCTTATTAAGCTCAAACTATCCTCCTTCAGTTGAACAATTTCACGGTGTCTGCATTAATACAGAGAAGAATGTGAGCCTTTAGATTGGAAGACTATCTTTGGACAGGGCTCTGAGTCTCACGCTACCAGGATCATGCCTTAATCACATTCAGTGTTTGGAGAGCTGTCACGTAGTGAAACATAGCCGTGCAAGGAAACAAGAACAGAGACCCGAGGCAAACTGAAAGTTTAGCTGAACACATTGTCTTTCTCTCTGTGGCAAAGACAAGGAAAATTCTCTTTTCAAAATATTTCGTCCCATCTAGGATACGCACTTATTATCCCAAAGCAGTATATAATGTGATTAAGTTACAAGGATGCATGTTGCTGGTGTTAGAATACATACCAACCCTTTAAAAAGATATATTTTCTCACTAGACTAAGATTTCCAGCTTGAAAGGATTTCACCAGGAAAGCGCCGTGCTATGAAACCAAAATGAGATCATCCTAGACTTCCTTATTTGTTGTAGGGAACAATAGAGAGCTTCCTGTCATGATACGACTGCCATTTCAAAGCCAGTCTGTGAGAAGAACATCCATAAAACTACCTACCCGACAGTCTCTCTGCAGAGTCTTCATGAGGTTGTTGTACGTCTCGGTGTCAAAGTAAAGCCCCTCCTCGTGCATGTCTTGAAAGTCCAAGTCTTTGTAGGTCGGACAGGCCTTCTCTCTCTCTTTCCTGGACGCTCGTCTCTTATAGGTGGATCCCTTCAGGTCGTATTTGTAGTGCATTTTGACAGAGCGAGGCAACACATTGTTCATCACCACCAATCGGATGTTGATGCCTCCAGACTGGATGCAGTACAGGCCGTAAAACTTGGGAAGCAAAGTGCGTGGATTCTGGTTCAAGTTCTGTGAATTTAGAGAAAGCACAGGGGTCGCAACGACGTTGACTTTTGTAGACTGGGTGCATTTTTTAAAAGATATATTAATGTGTGGGATAAAAGGAAGCAGTTTGGTAACTAATTTGTGCATGGTCAGAATTATATTGCAGATAACTGTGACGTACCTACCCCAGATAAGGAGCTCTGTTAGTGTTTGTAGATAGAGCTATAAATTGTGGACCATCTGTTTAGTATTTATACTACTATAAAAAAATCTGTAGCTCCGCTGATTTAAAAAAAAATAAAAAATAGACCTTTGCAGAGGACTTTAAACTTGTGCAAAGAGCAAACTTCTGTGTCAGACATATCTGATTTTCATGCCAAGAAGAGTGCTGAGTCTTCTGTTACGGCTCAGAGCACAGCAGTTTTCAGTGGAATGGCACATAGTGCCCAGTGAGCGTGCTTTTCGATTTTGCTATAACATTCAAGGAGTTGTCCAAACTGTCTCCCAAAGTTAGACTACTGAGGGAAAACATTCAATAGACAACTCAAAATTTTGTGAGTGTATTTTTTTTTCCACATTAACAAAGTCTTGGCTCAACACCTTCAATTCTTGCCGGATATGGTTCCCTGCGACTTTACCTTCTTCTCCAAAAAGAAAACATTCAAGTGAAGGGTTGCCGTTTTGACACAGTGGATCAGATCTAAAACACACTACTGGAGCACAAGTTTAAGTGGTCAGAACAGCACTTCTATGAAAGGATATATCTAAAAATAGCAAGCGGTGAATAGAAGTGGCGAATTGCTGCAGAAGAGGACTAACTGGAAGGGGAAGACTGCGTATGGTTTAAACTCCATATGTGGAAAACTTGGCACCATGTACACTCCATGCTTCACTGATGTCAAGCAGAATGTGGATGCAATAAATAAAAACATGAATAACAAAATGAACTGATCAAATTTTGGACTTTTATCTATGCAACTGCCACTGTCCTCAGTCAAGTTGAATTGCTATTCAGGCTCCTAGTGCAGGAGCTAAAGGGCATTTTCACTCCATCTCATTTTTGCCTCTGACGCATCTCATGAGTAATCACTCATTTAACACCGAGCGGGTTTTAGACACCAATCAGCAACAATTTTCACATGCCATCACGAACTGTAATGAAGTAACATTAAACTTCTCACCATGTAGTATCCAGGTAGCAGCCTCTGGAGAAACTTGGCCTCCTTGTGCTGAACGGTTTTAATGATGAACTCATCGTCGCTGGTCAGGTAGAAGAGAGAGCCGCTGGCCCCGGGGTTGACCAGCTCAATCAGAGGCTCGTTTACCAGGGAGTACTGAGGAAGAGAGCCATAAACATTTCATATCTAATACATCAAATTCACAAATCAACTCTTTATGGTATAGCTTTGCACGCAGCAGAGCAGGAAACAGAGGTCCCTCGGCTGGTGCCACAAAATTGGAGGGCCGCTTTTGTAATGAAAAATCAGCCCCAAAGTCTACAGTTGTTCACATGCTTATCGGAGAAAGCTGTCTACATTTGTTTTATTGTTCCATTAATGCCAGCTCTGCTTCACATCAGTCTACTGTTTATCTGTTTGTCAAACTTTATAGGCGCCCACGGACATGTGAATCTTCCTGCTAAGAAACGAGAGCCTCTGTCCCGCAGTGCCCATCTACATACAAGAACCCGCAAGACTGTAGAGAAGCGTTAGATATTAATCAGTGCATTATGAGAGCCACATTTTCAAAAGAGAGAAACACTGGAGGCATCCACTCTCCCTCTCCAGAGACTCTTCCACTTGATGACCATCCACAGTCATGTTGCGTTACCAGCACAAACACATCCACACTTTATTGCATTTGCACTGAGGCTGGCTGTGTATGCGTGTCCACATTCTCTCTTAATTAGACACCGCAGTGTGGCCTCCGCCTGAATGAATTCATCATCACCTCAAGGACATCAGTCATTAGCACTACTCCTCAACGCTGGCGGGCCTTATGCCATCAACCCTCTTCGGCCTTGAAATAACTTTTTAATCTCCGACTCTCTTCTGGAGCTTTTTGTCTCTCATTTATGCAGAAAAGAATCTGGCCATCAAAAGGAACAATGTAGCCTGATGGGTTTAGGAAAGACTTCGAGGCATAAGGAACGCAGGAAGATGCCGCCACAGCAGGATAAAGGTCAGAGGAAATCACACCTTTTTGAAATCTAATTTTATTTATATACAGGTAGAGTATCAATTTAGCATTAAATTAGAACTGTCAAGCGTTTGAAATGAACACCAAAGACTTCAGCCAGGGAATATTTTCACAGACAAAAACACGTGCAAACGAGCAAAAACAAAAACATGAATCACACAAAATGCTTCTGTCTAAATGTCAAAATGTGCACCTGTGAGTCTGCATGTGTGAGGATTACAGCTGTGCTAATGAGGGCACATGCTCTGTCATTATTAGCTCCAGTATCTCCACCACCCCAATGTTTTGCCTTGACTTCACCCTCCTGGGGACTGCAGCATTACTGAACCTATTGGATTCTACATTAGTCAGCATTTAGTTGGTGGAAAGAAATTCCAGACAGACAAAAATAACGAGGAATTCTCTCTTCTTTATCAGACTTACAACTGATTATCTATGTCAGTTTGTGACGTGTGCATGTAAGAACCAGGTGAATCTCGCTGTAACACAGGAAATCTCAGCCTGTGTGGTTGTTTCTTTGGCTGCCCACTCCTCCTACACAACCAGGGAGATGACAAATCAAACTTGGCATGTAGAACATCTTAAAAATGCATCTACGTCATTACGTAGACTGGCAACCGCCTAGCAACAGCCTTAAAATGATGCGATTTCAGCATTTATGCCCCTGTAACACCTTACGTTGAATGTGAAGTTATAGCACCTAGCAAGCAGTTAGCTGAGCTTTGCATCGAGGCTGGAACAGGTAAAAAATCAAAATCCAATGTCATAGATCTCACCAATTTATAAAAATGATCTCTGTTTAATCTCATAAACAGCAGTGAGTTTATGCGGGTTATGTGCAGGGAAATACTGGGCAGGCAGTCAGTGACAGGAAGTGACTCAGCATATTTTCTTAAATCTCCTTTTTTTTTTTCCCTTTAAGTCTTGAAAGCAAAAACTTAAAATGACCTTTTTTTACCCCCTTGAATAGGACCAGCAGGTTAATTTCAGTTGCTGTGCTGAGAAATGAGAGTGCACTAGATTTGCTTCCTGCGGCATGGCTCCATACAAATGAGGTGGTGATCCAGACGGAGCTGAGGTCTGGATTATGAGCATGAACACAAATAATGACCTGCAAGGTCTGCCAGGTTTTTAGTCTTACCAGGTAGTCATCTGGCTTGATGCCGAACAGATCTCTGAAGTAGCGGAAGGCCAGCGGGGCGTACGTCTTGAAGCGGAAGTCAGGATAGTGATGTGCTGGAGTCAGGTTGCTTCCCTCACTGGTAATATTTGACCAAGACAAGATGAGACAAACACACAAACGGGTATATTAGATACATCTTTCAACACTAACTGACATGAAATTTAAAAAAGAAGCTTTAACATTACAAAAGGAAACATGTTAGTGTCAGTAACACAGATGCATTCTCGCGCCCCCTGGAAAACTGGCACTACCGCGGGAAATGAACACCAGCACCTAATCTTTGTGCCTGGTATCTACGCTATTGACTCTGGGTAATTTTATCAGAGGGCCCTTGTATTTTCTTCCATTCCTGCTTGAACAGGCTTCAGTAAGTCCTCTATGGGAACCCAGATCCACCAGCATTGTGCTAACAGAGATAGGTCTGTATAGAGTTCTTCGCCTGGAGACTGAAGATGGCTCTAATTACTGGATCGAACAATACCAAATAAAAAACATGCACTTCAGCTCAAATGGGGAGAAAATGGCTCAAATAAAAAGGTTTAAAACCAAACAAAATGAGACACAATAACCTGCATGTTTTTTTTGTTTTTTGCCAAGCGTGGAGTGGGAGACGTTTCCAGACGGGCTTCGACAAAGGCTGACCCTGTTTCTAACTAACCTAACCCATAATCCTGTAAGCACATTGGATAAGGGTAGCGTGAGTCAGCCGTCGAGTCTTTTTTTAAAGCTAAACTTTCATTGGAATCAGTTTTGTAGTTGCAGAAATAGGTTAATAAAGGTTTTGTTTCCCAGGGCACCTCTAAATCTGGTTACTTGGAAGCTGCTCTGGGTAGAGAGGCCCTTTTGTTGTTCCCTGCGTGTGCTATATTCAATGACACGGAGGCAAGGCGCAGGTGTAACACTATATCTGTGATCACGCAACAATGGCATTTGAATGGTTTGTTTAGTGCGCGAGGACAACGGGAATCATTTGCCACTGATTGAGAGTCTACTTAAAAGAAAAAAAACATTAAGCAACACAAGCGCCCGGAAAAATTTCAGTCTAATCAGGGATTCATCTCCCTCTCTGTGTCCGCGTGAGTCTGCGGAAAGGTGTGAGACAAACTGAAAATTAAGCGTGTGGGAGTCAAAGCGACATCTCCGTTTCCATCGTTTAGTCACTTGTTCAGGGTAGTCCTGCGGTGGGAGGAAAGAGAAGGGTTTGTGTGCTATTACAGAACAGAAGATAAATGCTGAGGGAAAGCAGAAAGAATAAAATAGGAAACTGTTATGTCAGAATAAAGATGTAAGACATTCATTTTCTCCCCTCACTCATTACACTCTGTTTGTTCTGTCTTGTGTAATTTTATTTTCTTCCTAACAACATGGCCTAGATTCTTTCTCCCCCTGTGAAAAAGGTGGCCCTGGAGACTGCCACCACTTTCATTTTAATTCAAACTTGGGCTGGATGAAACAAGCCTCATTTTAAACCAATTGTCGCTCGTCATTTTGCGCTTCAGAGCCTCAGCTAGTGTTGCCAACTCCTCAGTAAGGAAAATCGCTATTGGTTGTCCTAAAAGTCGCTAGAAGTCGCTAAATGATGTCATCGCTTAATTTGCATAATTGGTCATGCTAATCTAAATTGTAACCTATGTTGTTGGAGAGAGAAATAACATCGTGGAAGAGACATAAAGTGAGTAAAAACCGTCCTAAATGCATTTAGAGTTTATTTAGAACTACAAATTAAATTTCTTTTAGCAATTATTGTTTTTTTTTATGTCACAATTCCAGCCCTGCTTCTTTACCCGGGCTTGGACCGGCAAAAGTGACCCGAAATAGGCACTCTGGTGGAGTTACTTTGTGTGTGTGTTTATAAGTAGTTTTAAACCTTGTGATCCACAAAACAGCATAAGAGTAAAAGAGTAAAAGAAGAACTGACTGCGTTACAGCACCCGCTGCTTGTTGAGAGTAAAAGCGATACGCGCTTTCACGTCTGTTTTTAGCGACTTTTTTTTAGAAAAAAAGTCGCTAAGGGGTCTGAAAACTCGCTAAATATAGCAACAAAGTCGCTAAGTTGGCAACACTGGTCTCAGCGAGAGATGTGGAGTTTTCATCAAAGTCTTGAAAGTCATCAGGGCCTTTATCAGTCAAACACAACAAGAGCTTTGTTTGGCTGTTGCTGAGGAGCAGGACTGGTGTGCGTGCCAGAAGGAGGTTTGCATAAACCATGCCCAGTTTGCATATCCTGGTGCAGCATCTCTAAGGTAAACCACAAAGTACATCCTGATAGGACTGTAATTCTCCTCCTGACGTCCAAGGGTTAAACACAACATTGAATGACCTTGGATGTATTTACACTGGGATGGACAAACAGCAACTAATAGACATCTTTTGCTCAGCTGCTCCTGATTTAATTTGTTTTTGTAGTTCCTCTACAGCTCTAAAAGAAAACAAAAACTGATAAAGTATGTGCCGCAGCATCAGCTGTGTGTTAATAAACCATATGTGTGGACATAAGGCAACACTTTCGATGAATTCCTCGTCCTGCTTTAGATTATATAAAGCATTTCTTTGAGCTGATGATGTAATTTTGAAGATAGCTCAGCGGCGCGCCGCCGTACGTTTTGCTCTGTGGCAGTTAAGAGGCACACAGTAAGCTGATTCCACAGTTCTTGGCAAGATAATCCACTAGAATAGTTTTATCCCTGCGTCATGACTTAGACTAGCAAAACTGTTGATAAATGATGACGCTGGCAGTTTGAGGTGGTACCACATTTTCTTTGGAGTGGATTTCGAGCGCATGTAGTTTCCACCGAGCGGGATTAATAACAGCGGTTAATGTTTTTCATTCGAGATCCAAACATATAATATTTGCGGAGGCCGTCCAGGCGAAGCGTGCCCTTCACTCACTTCCCATTCATTCATTCACAGCCAACCTACACACAGTCTGTTTTTACGAAGCAGCTCTCCTATTCACCAAGTCCTGCAGATAAATAACCTTGAGCTTACGCGACAAGGACGCAAACCTTCAACGCACAAAAACACATATGCTGAGAGAGTGTTTCCGTGAATGTAACACTGTGGATGTGCGTGTGGGATCACTGACCTGGGCAGAAAGACACTCTCCACCACATAGAAGTCTTGCATAAGAACATCTCTGTCAGGCTTGGAGGTGAGGTTTCCCACTGTATAGCCAATACCAAGCTGAATGGCTCCCTTTAACGCCGAGGATGTGGTCTGGATGGGAAATTCGAAAAGAAAATATCACATTAGTCTAGCCGTGGCACACTTGCTCCCTTGTTTACCCTTTGATTTGATTTGAAATATGAGAATTTCCACACAAACACATCCAACTGCACTTGCAGACTTGGACACAAATCCAGTTTGTGTTTTTATTGCATGACACCTCTAAAACATATTTCCCCAAACCTGAACAGAGGTAGCTAGTATAAAGAAATGCATTATGGGTGAATCTTAAAAAAAAGAAAAGAGAGAGATGTTTCCATAAGGAGTGACGTCTACAGTACAAGAAAGAAAACAAATGTACCCAGCACTTGACTGACTGCTGGCAGCTGGCTGTGGGAGGGTCACGACATAATGTGCTGCAGAAGGAGTTAAGGGACTCGAGTGGCTCAGAAGCAAAAGCTGACTCTAAACAGCAGCATTTCCAAGTAAATGTTAAGGGATCGTGCTCATATTCATCATAACATGAAAATGTTACCAAACACACTCCTTTACCTTCTTGTAGGTTTTCTCTGAGCTCCGATTCCCTCCTGTCCCATTTTCTGTGGCCGTAGACATCTAAAAGTGACACAAAGTCATTCAGGCAACAAACTATAACACCGTAATTCTTGTCAATTGTCGTATCACTCTAAAATTTACTGAGCAGTCAAAAGCATACCTTGCTTAATGAAAAGCTGTGCCTGACGAGCAGCAATCAGGGCAGCAGCTCTTGATTGTCAGGCTGAGCAATCATCAGGAGTTGTCACAGGACCTTCTGTAAGAGAACGGGTGCCCAGTAAGTTACTATAAAATATTTTTAAAAAGGCACTGACATTGCATTAAAGTAAGTGAATCTTGCTGATTCTGCTAATCTCCACCTGATAAAAAAGGCACTTTAACTCTGATAGTCACTCCTGACTCATGAGATGTACATCTGTGTTTTGTAATAAACATCAGAGTTCTGCTCGAGTGCCGTGTTGGAGAAACAGTCCTTTCCTGCCTGTCACTTCAACACCTCACAAATCACAGCGTGCAGATACAGAAATCTTGTTACACTTTAATATAATCGCCGGCTTCTCTGTTTTCATATTGCCTCCATATTCAAGACTTTGTACGTGCAGAACAACACCTCATAAAGGAGTGGAGCTGCACAGCGTGTCACTGCCCGGCTTACAGCTCATCCAAGTCCTCCCTGAGCCACAAAGCACCAGTCTGTCTTGTTTCTACGTATGCTCTCCATGAATTTTCCACTCCTCCTTAAAATGTGTCTGTTTTTCTCCACTAACACTCCCAGAGAAAATGAGACAGAGTGGCGTAAGTCATTTAAATGTTGCCTCAGGACACACTGAGAAGAAGTGAGGAGTAAGAGCACTTGCAAAAGTTGGACTTTGACAAGCTCTCGCAAGGCTGCAGTCACCACATCACCTGCATATAAATGCGCCTGCTGTTACTGGAGCTTTGAGTATCGCACAATGTCTTGCTGCCCTCATGCCCTGCAGTCACCTGTTTTGTGACCAGCTGTCACATCATCATCACATCATCGCCATGCAGTGGAACACTAATTGAAAAAGTCTTGTTTGTGTTTGGTTCTTGCAAAGTAAAATCCTCGCAATATGTTGCACCTTTGTTGGAAATAGTCTCCAAATGGAGTAAGGTGCACTTGGACGAAAATACGCTCACACGCAGAGATTCAGATATTGAGAGTGTAGCAGACACTCAGCTCTTATCTCCAGACTGGCTCCTAATCTGCACACCAGCTTCTCTGTTGCTATAAACACATAAGAGACAAAAGCACAGACCACAGAGACCATCCTGGCTAGAGGCTTACTCGGTCTTATTCTGCCTCTGTGAATCATTCATAGCTTTTATATCACCTTAAAAACAATTTCCTTCCTTACGAAAAGGACACGAGCACATTCGCTCACACAACAAACCCAATATGGTTTTTTGTGCGAGCTCCTGTTTTTTGTAAAGCTCACGTCTGTCATAAAATCCTGTTATTGATCTCGAGCCTCGTCAGTCAGTGTAATGAGGTGTTGATCCACCTGAGCCTTTACACTATGTGCCCTGAGCCTGAGGAATGTTAATAAGCCCGTAGGCAGGCCTGTCTGGCTCTCAGCTCAGCACCGGCCTGAGTGTCAGTGTCAAAATGAATTGTGCGGACCTCTCTTTCGCTCTCTCTCTCGCGCTCCAGCCACCTCTCCCTCACCTGACCCCACAACCCAGCTGGTACTCTAACAGACTGCTTCGAGAACAATCCACGAGAGGCCCGCAGCTGCAGTGAACAACAGCAGGTCTCTTGTTCACCTCTCAACAAAAGAGAGGCAGACAGATGGTCGGTAAAAATGAACGGAGGATCCTAATCAGGAGCGTCTCACCGCTGTCAAACACTCCCATCCCATGGTAAATGCCACTCACACAGGACTCTAACGAGGAAAACAAGAGTACACTGTACACGTGTAACACAATACCTCGTGTTTCACAATTACATTAGACGACCTCGCTAACACAAAAACGCAGCTTTGTTAAATCAATGCCTCTGGTAGACAGTGGATGTGGATATTTGTGGTCTTGGGCGAGAACCAAATGGGGAAAGTGATCCAACGGGTCAATAAAAAGGAAACTTAGTACATGAAAGCCTGAGTCTGAATGGAAAACTCACACAGGCGTGTGCATAGGGAGTTGATATTTCGATGCCTTTGTGAAAAAGCAAGTAAGGTCAAAGATAGCCTATGTTACGATAAGACTTTGCAATGACCTGAAGAAAATTCCTAAGCAATGCAGGAAATGTCATTCCAGGATCAGCTTTCAACAACTTGATAAACTAAACGCAGACATTAAAGCCATTTAGTAAAACATTAAACTTTTTCCCTGACTTACCACAACTTCATTATGAAACGTTACTTTTCGAGCACCGTGTCCTTCCCTTCTTGTGAAGCTTTTTTTGTTTTTGTTTTTCTTTCTAAAACTTTGCATTTACCTCTCATCTCTCCCTGAGCCTCACTGTACGTAAACAACTCCATTCCCACTCGTCCCTACAGCCTTGTCAGAAACTCTACCACCCTTCAAACAAACACACTTGAGTGCAGATCAAACACTGGCTCTCATGCCGTATCTCCTCCGCGGCTTCGGGGTTATTGCCAAGGCTGCCATTCTGCCCCTGTGGAAGTCAAATAGCCACTCTGCAGCCAAGGCAGTCCTTGAAAGGAAAATATGTTGCAGAGAGCAGACGTGGGCTGTCTGGTATGATGATTATGCAGATTGAATAAATCTAAGCTGTCAAAAACTCAAAGTAGCTGTGCTAATATTCCCTCAATGATCCCAGCGGGCAAACCAGTAGTAATAATAAAGGCAGTGGTCAGGCAGATCAATCAACACATCATTAACCATGCTACGGAAATTATACTCTCTTCAAAATGATCTATATCTACCAGTGCCCTTCAGTAGAATAGCTAGGCTAAAATTAGGACAATCTGGATCACAATCTTTTTCAAAACCATCTGACTATGACTTCAAGGCTGTGAGGTATTCAGTCAACAAGGCTCCCACAGTCTCCATCTCCAGAGATATCACATATGGGTTCCTTTTGCTCTGCTTCAGTCCCCGGATACTATTGGATTACTGCTGCAGATTGGAGACATAATGGAAAATCAATAGCAGAGCAGCAATGCTG
Source organism: Rhamphochromis sp. 'chilingali' (assembly GCF_963969265.1). Classification (NCBI taxonomy): domain Eukaryota; kingdom Metazoa; phylum Chordata; class Actinopteri; order Cichliformes; family Cichlidae; genus Rhamphochromis; species Rhamphochromis sp. 'chilingali'. The sequence goes on from NC_137937.1 coordinate 19,281,244, forward strand.
AGCTTCAAGGACTGGGCTGCTGGGCTTTCATGACCCATGCAATCCCACAACTCAGATGTTAGATAAGCACCGAGATCTGGATTTGGGTGGATACAATCAAGAAGATGCACGGGGAGCCAGCTTAGTCAGCCTGAAGGGGATCAGCTTCATCAACTTAAATGCTCTCATCCTTCACAGAAACTCGGGATGTAGGGCATTCAAAAAATATATACTCAATATTCCCAATAAATACACAGAGAAAAGGCTCATTGTCTGTATGCATCTGTCATGTGGGGCAGTGATCATTATACTTTTGATACCAGTGCTCTTTTGGTGTGTCAGTGTGATTACCTAAGGACTTTGTTTCCCCCATCTTGATACAGTAAGGCAGACAAAGACCATAACAGCAAGGAAGAACTACAGTTTAGCATGTATAGATACATATAGGTTTTCTGGTCCAATGCACAGCCACACACACACACACACACACACACACACACACACAAATACAACAGAAGAAGCCATTATAAAAGAAGCCAGGTATCATTTTGACCTGTTTTTGGCACGTTGTGTTCCATATTTTACGACGTGCTCTGGAGGTACGTTTCTTTTCATCTTTGCTCAGATGTAAAAGCTGTGATGCTGCTTCAGAGTAGTGTTTGTCCCTGAACACCAGGCACTATGCAGCACTGCAGAGCTTTCCAAGTGTTTGCGTATGTGTGCAGCAGGAAGGCTACATGATGAAATCAGACTAAAACGGCAGCCCACAAAGATGGCCGACAGGCTGGAGTAAGATACAGGTAGGCTACGTGACTTTTGATGGCAAAAGTGGCCAAAAAGCGTGGCTAAATGAAAAGACACAGGTCAAGCTGAAAGAAAATATTTCGGTTAATTACTGATATTAAGCCTGTATGTTACCATGAAGGGGCAACCTCCAGGCTGAAAGCCACCATCTCTGAAAACAAGTCGATTGAAATTAAACTTCCATCTTAAAATAATCAGCTGGTACAAAAAAACTGTGACAATACTGACCTGGATCTCCAGAGTTTGTGGTGTTGGTGCCTTTTGGAGCATTTTCAAGGTGAATATCTAAAACTAATATGGCTTAATGTGCTGTTATTTATATTAACAGCACATCAGAAAGTGGGCTCTCCAATTTTTTTACTCTTTTTAAAAATGTTTTTGATGTCTTTACACTAATTTGCAAGTACAGGTATTGATGGCTGTGTGATGCACCACAATACAGTCTATAGGTGGAACTTGCTAACATTAGCTGATAACTGAGCACTGCAGTCTCCTGTTAAAACATGGTCACCTGGGGTTCAAAACAACCAGGACTGATTGATAAAATGTGCTGACATTTTAAAAACAGCACTCCACTACCCAACGAAGAAAGCCATAGTGGCTATGGCCATCTTTTAGATACAGTCTATAGTAAACATGTGCATAATGTATTAGATGTTGATGGAAAGTAAACACTGAACACTGAGGTCTATTCATGAGGTTTACACTGATAAAGTTACCAGAAGAGCTTGTTTGGATTACAAAATAACAAACACCGATCTGTTTTAACATCTTCATGCTGCAAGGAGAGCCCTGACACAAGTGTAAAAAATGGGAGCTCCCTTCACTGAAAGCAGCTACCATCAATCACACAAGACGGAGCGTACAGCGTGTACTGAACACAGCATCCTTCTGAATCCTAAAAAAAACATGTTTCAGTGAGCTCGGCAGTGTGCATGTGGGCACAGTGATGTTCCCCTGACCATGCGTTCATCTCTAAACCTACATTTTATTCTGTGGTATTGCATATTAGCATGGTGTTTGACCTTTTGATGACAAGAAATAAAGCAGAAAAGAAGGCGGGTGGGATTACACCTACAGAGTGGCCTTACCTTTGAAATGCAACATGAACAGAAGAAACAAGCTACACGGGGCGAGGGACGTAGGACAAAAGATGGAGGACAGCGAGAGGCAGAGATTCTGAAAAGCTGTCTTGTAAACGTGTAGTCGGGAGTTATATCAAGTTTTATTCTATGTAAACCCCCTTTTCTTGAGAGAAGAGATAAATCTGTGGTAATAAAGTCACAAAAAATGTCTCCATTTCATTATATAAGATAACTTGAGCAAGAGGAAACCCAGGGAGAAGATTCGGTCTATTTGTAATTCAGAGAGCGTCTCGTTCTAGCTCCACTCCGCATGAGAAGCTGTGAGGAGGAGGTCACCCTCTGTGTCCAGTGTGTCACATGATTCGGCTGAGGGCATGGGGGAGGTGGGGAGAAACATAGAGATGAGTTAATGGACAGAAAACAGAGACAATGTTCTTTAAAGACACAGAAGCAGAGACGCTGCTCCGATGGGACGGTACAGTACAGCACGGCTGTACAGAACGTACTACAGCAGGCTTATTATGCTTAACTACCAGTGATAACTAACCACAGCGAGCCTCTGCTCCCAACGTCAAGGCCCATGGATATCGCTACCATATGGAACAGAAACAATAGGAGACAGACTTGCCCATGTCAGTTTTACTAAAGCCTGCACTGTAGTCCAAAGGTCCTCATATTTCCCTTTAAGCCGAGAGAAGCCGTTTTATTACCTATGCATATCACAAACGTAAATGCTCTACTTCTGAGAATCCATAAATGATGTACTTCTCTGAAGTAGACTATCACATGATTAAAAGGGGAGTATATGGCCAGGCCTTTATTGACCTGAAGTCACAGGTTACTAAAAAAATAAATAAATGAATGAATTTAAAAAAAAAAAATAGAAGATTTATACTTTGACGACCGTCTCCATCCTCTCAACTCATTTCTACTTCCTGCCATCTCGCTCTGGCGCTCTAGTGTCCCCCAAATGGGCCTCCGCAAACCTCGTCATTATCAGGGCATGAGAGTGGGAGGGGGCCACAGGGGACTCAGCCGGCCCAAAACAACAACAACAAAACATCACAACCTCCAAATAATCGGAATTCCTGCGATGCTGCCAACGGATCGCTCTGCCAGCAGCCTCCAACCGGCCAACACAACCACTAATGGTTATGCAGTGTAGAAGAACTATGAGCCAATTATGTCTGCAGGTCTCCTTTTTTTCCACTCTTTCAAAAGCTGGTGCTGACGTGCCGCTCGCCCACAGAGATGGGAATTCCCATTTGGAGGTCATTAAGATCAAAACGATAATACCGGGAAGTTCTGCATCTGCTGCAAAGTACATGAAGACACCATCGCGGCGATGATCGCTGACGTTCTTTTAAAGATTGTCTCTGTATTTATAAGTATGAGGTTAGAAAGTCATTTTAAGTTTGTAGTAAGTTTGAGTTGGTCGCAGAAGCTGTGACATCCTGGCTTTTCATCACTAGAACGGCTGCCACTCAGCAGCATCTTTTCATCGTTCTTCAAGCAATAATTACAACACGCTGAACTTCAAACCACTGACTTAGTGGGGAAACAGCAAAAAAACACTAACATGCTTAAAATAAACACATGCATCACATTTATATCCAAATAAGATCCAACACTTCGATCAATTTAAATGGAGGGTTGCACAAAAGAAGCTAATTCAAGGCTATTTAAGTGGTTTAACTAAAAGAGCAACAAGGATGAGGGTGACGATCTGGAGATAACACATTAACGCTTTGAATATTGTGAGGTTTTCTTTCCATTCGGCAAACAACATGTGAATGTAGCTGAACTGTCATGAAATGCAAGTGAAGAGATCTACAGACGCCTTTTTTAGGGCTCCATGCCTAAAATAAATGATCAGATGGTACAATTGATGATGTGTCCCTTTAACTATCAGTTTGACTTATTTCACTTTGTATGAGAAGAGAAAAACTAAACTAAACACTTTTGATGCTGTGGTCTGCCAGACAAACCTGAACATATTTAATAAATTTGAACTTTTCTGTTCCTATCGCATATTCTCTTTGCGGTTTTTCCTCTTTCTTAGTTCCTGTATCTAACAAGTTACCTGGGGAGATGATTACCTCTTTGCTTATAACTCACAAAGTTTAAAGGGTGTGGCACAAAAATAGATAAGAGACTCTAGATTTAATGTTCTCACTGCCGCTGGTGGCCGTCAGTAGCAGGCCTATGTGGTATGTGCTGACACGAGTGGAGCCTGGCCAGTGAATGAGGACAATAAAACAGAACAGAAAGAGAGGGCGAGCCCACACTCTGCTCAGGAGGTCATGCTGGACAGACGTATGGAGCCTAAACCTCCAAATATGACTCGAGTGTGTCTGACTGGCTTGTTTGAAGGACATACATTGTTTTATTCACCGTCATCTGTATTATAGATGGATACCATTTAGCTCATTTTCTCTGTCCGTGTTAACTTCACAACCAAGGAGACTTTTTAAACCCGGAAACTTAGTGCATGTCGGATATTTAGACTCTCAAATGATACCATTATCTGCCTCAAACATGTACAGCCAGACTATACTAAAGATACTTCAGCTCTGGTATTTGGTCACTTTGACCCAGTGTATTAAATTGTTAATTTAGCAATTGATTAACCAAAAAGACCAACCAATAAAAAAAAAAGTAAATAAATTTCCAAACAGAAACTTTGCTTTGTAGTTTTTCTACTGTACTAGAAAAACTACAAAGCAGTTTTAACCCCATGAGGAGCTGAAGGGCAGAATACTGCTCTTCACTACACTTACTTCAGTACTTCACAAGCAACAAAGCAGGAATTAGCTTGGATTTCGCTACAGCGGAGCATTGAGCAGAAGCAAGAAAAGGCTGACATGGTGTCGGATAACCCAAGATGACAAACTCCAGAAAGAAAGCAAACACTCCCGTTATGCTTTCAGCTCGTTGCAACTGGAGCGCAGCATGTTAGACAGCTTCAAAACAGACTGCAGACAATAGTGAGGGAGGATCCTCAGAGAGAAGAGCTAGAATGGCTGTAGTGGGAGGAGAGGTCGCACTGAACACACACAAACATTACCAGGTACCAGATTTCATTTTCACAACACAGTGAGCCTTTTTTTTTCTCTAATCTGAACATGTCACTCAAACCATTATCTGGAATGAGAGCGCTGCAAGCTAATGTTCAGACCACTGACTTATGTAACTGTCTTAATGAGTCTCATATGCCTGTTATTTTGGTCATATCACTACTCGAATCCCATGGTACAGTACGATCACAGTACACACAGTGCTCTTTGACCCATAAATCACAAGACTGAACTTAAAAACCCTACAGCTGGTAATTGTGCTACCTTTTTACACAGGGTGCTCATATATTTGGGAAAAAAAGCTGTATGAGCGCCCTGTGAGGCCCCTCTGCAAACAAGTACCTCTGTTTAATTACTGAAGTAAGAAAGAATCCGGTAAAACTCCAGGGAAAGACACAAAACTGCAGAAAGTCACAGAATCATCAAATATGATTTGTGTTGACAGTTTGGGCTTCGCGGTGCTGAGGCACTTCTGCTGCCACTCAAATGGAAAACATTATGTAATGCACAAATGCTTTTCACTCTTTTCAGTGCAAAGGCAGCAGGCAGCACAGGACAGGAGCACAGGTGTTACTCCCAAGGAGAGAGCAGGGGATTTGCATGAGCCATTTTCCTGTCAAAAATCCTGCGGCAAGCTGGTCAGCCTGGACAAACCCCACCTGTCTCCCAGTCAAATGAAGCAGGAACAGGAAGTTAATGAAGAGATTACACATTTATATATAGATGCTTTGTCTTTGTAGTATAGGCCGGCTTGGAGCTAGTCAGATTTGACTGATTATTCAAATTAGCGTCTAATTTCTGCAATATCTCAAGGACCAATGAGAAGATATTTGAGCAGCATTTGTTGCTTTATGAACCACAACGTGAATAACACCAGAAGCATTTCCAAAAGGAGGAATTTATCATCAACTGCTCCTCATAACCGAGAGAAAACTGCACTCTTATGCTTTCCATGTGATTATTCACAGCAACAAAGCAAAACTCAGTGAAGTCAATCATATATCACGTAAAAAAGAAACTCGTTAGCTGAGCCGCAACTAAACAGTATCTAAAGCAGCCTACAGGTTGTGGCTCTTCTTCTTTTGGACTCTTAAAACTGTTTCACAGTGGTCGCAGCTCAGGCCTTTGGTGTGGAGGCGCATCGGGATGAAAGGGGCTGTCTGTGAGGAGCTCAGCTGCCAAATACCAGCAGAGAAATGTAGCACCTCGCTGTAGAAAGAGCAGTGAGAACGTGACAGATGCTGAGGCGCGGGCCAGCACGTACAGAGAGAAATTTGGTGTTTTGCATGTCAAATGCAGGAAAGGTTCCTGAGAATTGTATCCACGTGCCAGGCCATGAAATGTGGAAATCTAATTGTCGTTCACCAGGCTCTCAAAACACACACAGGAAGTTAAAAAGATCACTTCACCCATTAACTGTCATCACATTTCGAACCACACTTTCCTTGCTCCATCCTCAGTTGCACAACTTCCAACTATGCTTGCCTCATTTCCCATCAAACTGTCTGTTTCTCTGTAAATGTGCAAGCCCAGGCTCACATGTGCAGATACATGAGGGGGGGAAACTTCATTTAATAGAAAACAGCTATAAAATATATATAAAGGAAGACAGAACTGTAGAGCAGCACTCATCTAAATAAAATCAACAAGATTTACATTCAGAGTGAAGGATGGAATTCACCTGATGTCACACGTGAACTTAGCATGAATATGTTAAGAAGATCTAAAATTATGACTCTTTCGGCAGAACATATCTTTTCTTTCTTTTTTTAAACTGAGTTATTCAGAGAAATGACACCTCCACCTCTTTATCAGACAACAAACGGAGCAGCTGGCTGACTCGCACACCTGCAGTTGTTCACCTGTCGTGACAACACCTGAGAACTGACGCTGTGAGACACAATGTCCACAAGGTTGTAAAAGATGTTGGGTGAACATCTGTGTCGGTGGCTACTGTCATTTTGTTTTCGTCTGTACGAATCTTTGGTGTGACGCATCAAACTCACAGTAATCGTCTTCTTCTTCTGCGCAGTCTTGTGGAAATATTCCCGTCTGAGCGGCTGCTGCAGTCTTTACCTTTCTGTTTCTTCAACGCGACTAGCCACCGATACAAAACTGCGGTTTAGAGTAGGACACGCAGCGTTTATTTCCACCGCAGGCTGGCTATGAACTGAGTCCTCCTCCTCTGCCGAGCAGACCTGTGTCGTGTGTCTCTGCCTCCCAGCCCTGCCTCTTTACAGCCGTGCCATTCAGTGCGCCACTGGATTCAAGCGAGTACGAAAAGTGGCACGAGCACGCCCTCTGCTGGCAGCAGCAAATCTCACAGTTTCGTTAAGCATCAATTTAGATCCAAGTTCAGCAGGGGCAGCAGGTGGTGCTGTGTGCTGGCACCATCCACCTTCTAGCAAGAAGGTCCAGGGTGGAGAGTTTCAGTGTCGGCTGTGCGTGTTTTCCCCGTGTCTGCGTGGGTTCCTCCCCAAAATCCAGAAACATGCACGTTAGGGTAGTGATTCTAATGTGAGTGTGTTAGCCCTGTAACAGACTGGCGACCTGTCCAGGGTGTACCCTGCTTCTCGCCCTAGGAAAAAGGGATGGAAGTGACATTAATATAAAGTTATCTTCAAATTCACTGGAGGGTAACTCATCCTGTTAACAAATATTTATTTATCGAAACACACATGATAAATCTTTGCGGTCAGGCTGGGATGCAGTGCTGCAAACATCGTCTGAAAATTTGCATACTTCCATCTATACAGAGTGTGAATGCATTTAATGTTCACTCAGCTCTCAGCGGTGTCTCCAGAGCTGTGGACTTGTGTTAGGTGCACAGTCACAGCAGGCTCACTGAAACATGGTGATATTAATATGAATGATATCACAGTAGAAAACAAATAAATGTTAACAGTTGTTTTGTTTTTTTTTATTTTAGTAACCTTTGTTGTTGTTGATTCTGTGGTGTTGTGTATAGGAGCAAACCAAAGACCAGCAGCCCCCCCCCCCCCCCCCCCAAAAAAAAAACAAAACTGTGGAAACAAGAAGTTGATATTTACAACTTCTAATTACACAATAAATAAAATATGTTAAAATTTAGATCTCACCTGACTATCATCATATTACAAATATTCTGGCCATCAACAAAGTTAGAAGCATTAAATTGGCATAGTTTAAAAAAATGCTGTGTTAGTAGCAGAAGCGATTGTTTTATTAAAAAGAAAACATGTATGAGAAAGTATGGCAACTAAAATCTCCACCACTTACAAACAACACATGTCACAGCTTAGGGTGACTAAGGGTGTGGTGGAAAGGGAGAAACTTCATTTAGAAAGAACAGCATCAGTTACTGTACATTTAAAAGGTACCCGAGGATTTTTGTCAATGTAATTTCTCAGTTTAATTCAAGTAAATGGCTCATTTATGATATCAGCTAACCAAGAACACCACACAGAGCTCAGAGATCCTACATAGACAGAAAAGGATTTACCAAACCCTTCAAAGCAAATGTTTGAACTTTTTTCAGGTAACTTTCTTGAGTCATTACTGACTGACATATATGATACTTGACTACCCTATTTAGATACGGGAAATTGTTAAAAGTCTGGAATGTCTTTGAACACTTTCCTTTCAACAAGTTTAGTTAGTAATTTATTTTTTAGTATATCACTTTCTGATGGTAACCCACTTTCTCTTTAACTGCTCAATCTAGCACTTCTTGTTTTGCTGATAGTCAAAATATGTTGGAAGGCTGGAAGGTTTCTAGAGCTCTGGATGGGTTGTAGGGGATCAAATAGTTACTTCACTCAATGAAATCCCAATCAATCCATAAATTTTATATAATGTGGTTCTCCCCCCCCCCCCCCCCCCCCCCCCTTTTTTTTTTTGGTTGATATTCTGTCTCTCAGCATTGAAATGATGCTGCCAAAATATTAGAGACTTCATTTCTTTGCATATGAACAAACTTGCAAATTCAGCAGGAGATCAAATAATTATTTCCCTGACTGAATTTGTTTTTCTGTCAGATTTGGAGAAACTTGACTTCGGTGCTGTGTCTGGTGAGTATGGGTGTATTGTAAAGCATAATTTAACTTTTTAAATTTGAAGTATTATAGATTGATACAAAAGAATATTGTTTGTGTTTTTGGATTGCGTTATCAGCAGTACTCCAAAGTGTCCACAAGAGGTCTCTCAGGTCCACAATAACAAATCATAAAAGGTTGCATACAGCAGAAAACACATCTGGTAAAAGTGTATAGAATGGTTTTATAGTGGGCCACTTGGCCTACTTGGTACTGAGAAATGCCCACTAGAAGAATGGCCACCAGGGCAAAACAATGGTTTTGACTTAATCAGCATTAACCTCGATTAACCCCCTGAGTTTGATGACTGAGGTTGACCAATATAATTAATTCATTTAGAGTGCTAAAAGAATTAATTGAATACATCAGAGGTCACTAACACTGTGAGTCTGAGTCCAGACCCACAAGCTGTCCCATACAGACATGGACCCACAACCAAAACAGATTTAAAACCTGATGGGCGCTTCTATTTTAATTGGTGCAGTTTTTCTGCTCTTTACGGTAGCGGCTCTCTGGCTGAAGAAACACAGGCAAATTGGATACAAGTTCAGCCACTCAGTCAATTAAATTTGTGCATTCCGGGTGCTAAACACTTGGACTCTGCAGCCCTGACAGCGTAGAGTTACATGTGAAAAGAGTAGAAAGAAGAAGAAAGACAGCAATGTAGAAAAAAAAGGGAGAAATACAGACGATAGCACTGGAGAAAGTGGAGAAAAAGAAAATAGAAAAACAGTGAATTGAAGAAAGGGAGCGAAAAATCAGGAAAAAATATGGTTGTGCAAAAAAAGAAACATGGAAAGTGAAAATAGAGCATTTAATGAGTAAATGCTGGAGTTCTCCACATGCAGTCGGTTGATCGCCTAATAAAACACAAAAGGGGAAATACAAGCTTTTCCTCCATTTATGTAATTTTTCTGTAGTTAGTTTATTTCAAAATGCATCATTTTCTTATTTTCTGTTATTTTGAAAAGGACCTCTACTTTAAAATTTTTAATGTGCGCATTTAACATGTCACTAGTCAAACATATATGTTTAGTTCTATGTTGCGTGAACAGAATATTTTTTTATATACTACATATAATGAAAATGTTTTTGATACATTTATCACACTGTTTATGTGATTAGACATTGTGATGTTTGCTTCAAGAAATTTTCTCCAGCTGGAACTCTTTAAATTTTAGTTGAATACCCCTGAAATACACCATTAAAGAATTAATAAATTAATAATTATTTAATGAAACAGATAATGAATTCATTAAATGTGATTATAAATTAAAATTTGAAATGATAAATTTTTAAAAAAGATTTTCAATGAAATTAATTGTTATTTAATTATTTATTTATGTAATTAATTTATTAATACCTGTGACTGCTGTCACCAGCAGTTATGCAGTTTAAGATAATTTCATGGTTTTAAGTTGCAATAAATAAGTTAAGATACTTTATTTTTAATAAATCAGATTGTAATGTATACATTGTTGGTTTTAAAAACTCACATTTACAGTTTTTTCTGATTGCTTAAGCACATGTTATGTAACTATTGGCTAATTTAGCAAAACTCTACACACAAATAAAACAACCTGTCACCCAATTATCCAAACATTTTAGTTCTCTTGCAAAAGCAAACACAGCTAGATTAACTCTTCACACCTTCGTAAAAATGGTGTTTCCGTATCAAACAGTACACACAAGCCATCATCTACTAAGCACACAATGCGCCAACTGCACACTGATGGTATGAATACAAAACACATCTGGCGTTTGCCTTCCCTGTGCACAAGGTAGGCTATGTCAGTTTGAGCTCATACTTCTGTCATAGATCCATAAGCATGGAGGGATCCAAACTTCAAGTACTGGTGTTTAGTCAAACACATCAAAACAAACACAAGTGTTTATTTCCAAGTATAGGATTATTTGCAATCGCCATAATGACTATATGGGTTACGTGGTCTGCAGTGAACATGCTTCCTCTGCCCCCTCCTCGTCTTCCTCTTGCTCCTCCTTGTCCTTGTCGTCCTCTTCATCCTACTTCTTCACCTCCACGTCCTCTTCCTCGGCCTCCTCTACTTCTCACTCTTTCTGCTCCCACCATTGTACTCCGCACACACAGCTTACCTGTATTATAGTGCTTAGGCTGATTGCAAAGTGAACGAATTATCTAAGAAAGTTTTCACATGTGAAAGTGTGCCAGACAGTTGGCAAATTAGTGTTAATGATAGCCATACATGTGTATACTTTTGCTAGGAGTGTGTTGGAAATTTGGAAATTGAGTGTTGTGCAGTGAATTGTGCCTACAGTCTTGCAAAGTGTGTGTTACAAAATTGCAAACTGAGTGCAAAGCAGTTTTTGTGCTTTTAGTTTTGCACACTCAGTGAGTGGTTTTGCTATAAGTCTGACTAGTTTTAGAAATTGTGCTACAGGATTCACAGTTAGTGTTTAGGCATTCGGTAAAAACTGTAAAGGTTTTACAGAATGTTTCCAGGGTGGAACCAATGTTCAGTCTGTTGTTTGGGTTGACAGTATTTTCAGTTACACGCCACACTCGGTAGAGGGCAGCATGCTTTCCTTTCTTAGTTGGTGCCTGGTACAGATTTGGAGACACATGCAACGAAGTTTTCCACCTGTGGGTAAAGAGTGTGCACTGCAAGATGTGTTTTCATTAAGAACAACTTACTGTGAAAATTGATTATTTTATGTTGTTTATACAGTTCTCACGGCATCGTTGGTAGCACCTGTGTCCAATAAATGCCAGTAAAAATCAAAAACACATTGTGTTTGTTTTTCAACTTAGCGGGAGCTACAAAACCTATTTGAATTAATTAACAACACATTTAATTCATTATTTAAATTATGTATTTATTTAAGTCATTTTGGCACTACTTTGACACGCTGTGAAATAGAGCTACAGATCAAAAATAACTTATGTGGTGTGCACTACATATACCATGGCAGCAGTGGCAAGACCGAGCAAACAGTATAAGCAAGACTGTAGACTGACAGAACAGGTAGTGAGAGACTATCGGATGGCCCTGATGAGGGCTTTTTAAGGGAACTAGCTAAGCCTCTCGGTGTGGCTGGTTAGGTGAGGCTGGCTGCAGTAATCGCTGCCAGTCTGCCGTAGCCATACGAGAGGTGAGTTGTATTGTTCCGCACACGATATAGCTAAGTAGTACAGCCACGTAAAACATGTTTGATTAGCTGACGAGCACCGAGTCTAATAAGTGCTTAGTGGACACATGTCCAACATCAGTTTTATGTACTTTTCATTTGTTTGTTATTGTGTAAAACTGTATGCTAAAGCGGAATGCTAACGAGATGTTCTGCCGTAGTGTGCTGTGCGGAGTGGTGTGTGGCGAGCCTGTGCACTGATAATACACCATTGTTTCCATTCAGCCAATAAAGTGGCAACGATCGATAAGAGACTCCTTGTCTTTTTAAAAAACACAACACAACGCAGAGTCGAGGAGTCTGTTTGGGCCGAACTGTTGCAGCGGGATGAAGCAGAAACCGGTTACACCAGTTATCCGGCACAACTGGTTGGGAAAGAAAAAGGAAAGAATAATACACGGAAAATAGTCTTCTAAGAAGTTTTGGCACCAAACTGGAAGCGCAATTGAAGCCAAAAAATGTTGGCAGCACACCTTACTTTGTGAAGCATGAATGCTGACAATGTGTTATTCATGTTCCAAATGATACAACTCAACACCAAAATATTAGCATTTCACAATGTAACTTAAACATCTCATTCGAGATGACTGTCTGATTGTTTCATTATAGTGATTTAATTATCAATTGATACAACTGCTCAATTACATAATGAAAAAGACCAAAGTCTGAAAAATATTTAATATGCAACTTACAAATAGATTACACAAACATGATACGCTTTCTTGGTCCCCTTCCTGGTCTACACGCATGGTTACTCAGTGAGGGCAAAAGGTAAAAGTGAAAAAGTGTCTCTGTGCTCCCACTAAATAATGTCCACAGTTTACACCAGAGCAAGATATAGGGAAGCACCTCAACACAGTTCACACATTATTCCTCAATGGCTGAAGGGAAACCCGCAGCCGAGGTCCGGTAAAGACACGCTGTGAAATGGAGCTACAGATCAAAAATAACTTATGTGGTGTCTACAAACATCCTGAGTGAAAAAAGATCAGTGCATCATGGAAAGCCCCCACTGAATCATAACTAAGGAAGGATTCACGGTCACCTGATCTAGCCCAGTGCCCATAGCCACTAAATGTTCTGTCAAAAAGAAAGGTTTTACACCTAATCTTAAAAGTAGAGAGTCTGAGTCCCAAATCTAAACTAGGAGCTGGTTTCACAGAACCTGTGCCTGAGTGCTGAAGGCTCTGCCTCCCATTGTACTACTATCCTAGGAACCACAAGTAAACCAGCAGTCTGACAGCAAAGTGCTCTACTGGGATCTTACAGTGCTATGAGGTTACTGAGATAAGATGGGGCCTGATTATCCAAGATCTTGTATGTATGCATGAGGAGAAGAACTTTGAATTTGATTCTGGATTTAAAAGGAAGCCAACAAAGAGAATCCAGCATGGGAGAAATAATATTAGAGATCTGGAAGAAAACAGTTCTACACATTTGTTTAATATACAGATTGACGGACATATCCTGGTCAAAACTGACTCCAAGATTCCTCACAGTGTTACTAGAGACCAAAATAATCCCATCAAGAATAAACATCAGGTTATAAACCACATGGCTAAGTACAATAGATAGTTGTATCTGAATTTAGAAGCAGGAAATTAGAGGTCATACAGGTTTTTACGTCTTTAAGAGATTCCTGCAGTTTAATGAGTCATTGTGTGTTATTTGGTTCATGGATAGATAAGTTAAATGACACTTTGTGTGGAGAAACAATGCGATGAGAACAAATGAGAAGAAGCAGACACTTTAGTAATCAAAACATCACCCCTGCATTATCAGAACAGTTTGAACTTTTGCTCTATTTCAGATAAAGTGTACTAAATCTGAATCACTGATTTGTGTCATGTCAGAAAGAATGAAGTAGTGCTGGCACAGCCTTCCAACATCTCTCTAGCTCTCACTTATATGTTAAAGCTAGTTACCAGCTACGAGCAAAACTTGGAACCCAAAGCATTAGCAATAGGTCTCCTTACTGTCACAGGGCTGGGTCTGTGACCCAATGTTTTTTGTATCTTTTTTCCTCTTTTGTCATTTTTAGGAGATAATGTTGATTTAGGATTATTGATTTGTTTACCTTGGGTTTATACAGTTCTCACGGCATCGTTGGTAGCACCTGTGTCCAATAAATGCCAGTAAAAATCAAAAACACATTGTGTCTGTTTTTCAACTTGGAAGGAGCTACAAAACCTATTTGAATTAATTAACAACACATTTAATTCATTATTTAAATTATGTATTTATTTAAGTCATTTTGGCACTTTGTGCATTCCATATTCCATGGCAGCAGTGGCAAGACCGAGCAAACAGTATAAGCAAGACTGTAGACTGACAGAACAGGTAGTGAGAGACTATCTGATGGCTCTGATGAGGGCTTAAAAAGCAGAGGCAAAGGGAAACTAGCTAAGGAGGAAGAACTGAGACTAAAAGATCAGACTAAAGGCATGCCAGTTATCCAGCACAAATGGTTGGGAAAGAAAAAGGAAAGAAGAATACACTGAAAATAGTCTTACAAGAGGTTTCAGCACCAAACCTGAAAAACAAATGAATGCACACAAATTAGGTCGGGAGGAAAGACTGAGACTGAAAAAAACAAACTCAGGGCGGACCAGTTATCTGCCACAACTGGTTCGGGTAGAACAAGGAAATAGAAGAGTCTTCTAAGAAGTTTCAGCACCAAACCAGAAAAAGGATCAAACCCACACAATGTACTTTCTGTCGGCAGCACACCTTACTCTTTGAAGTATTCATGAAGTATTTATGTTCCAAATGATACAGCTTAGCATCAAATTATTACCATTTCTCAACCTAACTTACACATGCATTTGAGATGACTGTTTGATTGTTTCATTACAGTCTTCACACAAACTTCATTATCTGCCCATTTACTCACCTGCTTCTTGCTGCTCTGTCCTCCCCTTCTTCTTTGCACTGACGGTCATGCACAAACACATTTAACTTCAAGATTACATAGTAATATAATCTGATCAGATTATGATGATAATATACGATATAATATATGAGCAGGTTGGGCATTCATATTTGCTATCAGTATAGCAAACTGCTTAGTTATGTGAAATCATCATAGATGAATATGGGGAAAACAGAAGCTATACTCCCTTTACAATTTTAGTCGTAGAAAAGAGTTTTCTACAGCCATTGCTCTGTCCCTTTCTCTCCCTCTCTTTCCTCTTCTGTCAGTCTTTGTGCTGTCTCCCAAAAGTTAAATGTAACACTGAAACTGAATTTAAACCCATGTAAATTTACACCAATATTCAGACTGAATACAGGCTGCTACTGAACAGAGATAAGTAACACCCTTTGACTCGCTATAACCTGGACCTGGAGCTGTACTGTAAACAAGAAATGAAGCCCAGAATAGGAATAGAAATCTTTTACAAGTAAAATAATAAAGCACATCAGCTCCTTTACTGGTAACTCGCGATACACAAGCAGACTAGTGACTCAGAAAGCTGAAATTAGCTAATAATCTTTAGCGACATAGGCAACCTTAGCTAATGTTGTCGATGTGATGAGAACAAATGAGAAAAAGCAGAAACTTTAGTAATCAAAACATCACCCCTGCATTATCAGAACAGTTTGAACTTTTGCTCTATTTCAGATAAAGTGTACTAAATCTGAATCACTGATTTGTGTCATGTCAGAAAGAATGAAGTAGTGCTGGCACAGCCTCCCAACATCTCTCTAGCTCTCACTTATATGTTAAAGCTAGTTACCAGCTACGAGCAAAACTTGGAACCCAAAGCATTAGCAAGAGGTCTCCTTACTGTCACAGGGCTGGGTCTCTGACCCAATGTTTTTTGTATCTTTTTTCCTCTTTTGTCATTTTTAGGAGATAATGTTGATTTAGGATTATTGATTTGTTTACCTTGGGTTTATACAGTTCTCACGGCATCGTTGGTAGCACCTGTGTCCAATAAATGCCAGTAAAAATCAAAAACACATTGTGTCTGTTTTTCAACTTGGAAGGAGTTACAATACCTATTTGAATTAATTAACAACACATTTAATTCATTATTTAAATTATGTATTTATTTAAGTCATTTTGGCACTTTGTGCATTCCATATTCCATGGCAGCAGTGGCAAGACCGAGCAAACAGTATAAGCAAGACTGTAGACTGACAGAACAGGTAGTGAGAGACTATCTGATGGCTCTGATGAGGGCTTAAAAAGCAGAGGCAAAGGGAAACTAGCTAAGGAGGAAGAACTGAGACTAAAAGATCAGACTAAAGGCATGCCAGTTATCTGGCACAAATGGTTGGGAAAGAAAAAGGAAAGAAGAATACACTGAAAATAGTCTTACAAGAGGTTTCAGCACCAAACCTGAAAAACAAATGAATGCACACAAATTAGGTCGGGAGGAAAGACTGAGACTGAAAAAAACAAACTCAGGGCGGACCAGTTATCTGCCACAACTGGTTTGGGTAGAACAAGGAAATAGAAGAGTCTTCTAAGAAGTTTCAGCACCAAACCAGAAAAAGGATCAAACCCACACAATGTACTTTCTGTCGGCAGCACACCTTACTCTTTTTTTTTTTTTTTTTTTTTTTTTTTTTAAATGACATCAGAAACAGCAGTATGCGACATTACGTGATGGCAGAGCTTCAGTTCATCCTTTGTCATTTTTTTTTTTTTTTTTTTTTTTTTTAATAAATAGGACAGGGGGAATGAATGAGAGAAAGAGGGGGAGAGAAAGAAAGAAAACCAAAGGGGAGAAGAGACGGTGAGAAGGGGGGGGAAGAGAGAGAGAAAAAAAAAAAAAGAACTCCTGGGTCACCTGTATGGAGAAAAAAACAAACAAACAAACAAACAAAAAAAACAAACAGAGGAGACAGCAAACAACAAAGAGCAACATAATAATAGAGAAAACAAAGCACCATCACAATAAACTAGCTAGTCATAGCTATCAATATTTACTAAATAATAAACGATATTGTGCAGCACGCAAGATAGACAGCGCACAGTGTGCTTTGAGGCAGCAGCCAAGAAAGCTTTAGTCCGCGTCTGTGAATACCCATGTGTGCATACCTGTGTGGATCAGCATGCTTGCATTCCAGAGGTTTCTCCATGTAATGATCTGCTAGGGAGTGTGGGGGGGCCACAGCCCCGTCCTCCAGGGTGTGAAGCGGGTATGGAGGAGATCAAAACTCCAGACATCCAGAGGCCCCCAGAACACAAGAGACCATGGAAGACCAACAGAGGGGCAGCCGCGCCACTGTCCCAGTAAGAGCTGAGGAGAGTCCCAGATGAGGGCTCGCCCAGCAGCCGCGGAGCAGAAGTCAGGGGGAGTTGCAGTGACGCGCCCGTGAGCTCCGCCGGCCCCCAGCTGTGCCTGAGTGACCGAGCCCCAGGCCGAGAGGCCGGGGGCACCCCACCTCCAAAGGGGCCCGAGCGAGCCCCAGGCCCCAGGCCCCAACAAGCGGCCGCCAAGGAGTGAGCCGGTGTGTACCCGGACGCCCACCCCCAGACACAAAGAACCACCAACACACCGACACCTGAGGGAGTCCGCCACCGGCAGGGGAAGTGGTGGTGGGTGGAGATAGGCCTCCAAACCTTGGAGGGCCTGAGGTGTCCCCAGAGAGGTGGCGTCTGATACCCAACCTGACATATAGACACAGACATACAGGCACACACAGACACAAACATCCATTCCCACCCTCATACTCTCATATGCACTCACTCCACACTCAACCAACGTGGAGACAGACATAAAGAGACGCTGTACACACAATCACACTCCCCAAGCGTACTCTACAAACCGGGTCTAGGTACCCTTGCCCCTGGAGGGGGGAATTGCACCCAGACCCAGGTGGTGTTACCCTTTTCCCTGCGGTGGGGAGAGGCAGACCACCCCGACTCCGCAGCAGCAGGGAGGCCCCACACCCCAGACCGCAGTCGGACGGCCAACTCCTCCTACTAGCCCTCCCGCTCCAGCAGGCCGCAGAGAATGGGGGTGGGAGAAGACTCCAAACCTCCCTCCACCCGCTCATTGTAGTGTTGATGCATGTGTGTTCTAAGGTGCAATTAAAACCCAGGAGGGCATGGAGCTACCTGCCAAGGAGCAGCAGGTAAGCGCATAGTCCCTCCTGCTAGCCCTCAATGACTAAGTGTATTTAAAATTGAGAGGTGGGCAACGACGTCAGGGGTGAGGTATACACCCTGATGGTGATTTGGACTCCGTGATTGTGCCCACCCCCAAGATCCTATATGTATGTGTAATGAGAGTGTGAATAATGTGAATGTCTAAGTTGTGGGATAAAATTGAGGCAGAGGCAGCCAGAAGGGGACGGGGGGGGGGGGGGGGGGGGGGGGGGGGGGGTAGCCTCCTCTGCACCCTGGTGACATACCCCCACTCCAAGGCCCTGCATGTGTGGGTGGTTGTGGAGGAGCGGGAAGAGGGAGGCAGCTGGAGATGGGGAGGGAAGGAAGGGAGGGGCAGGTAACCCCTCCCTGGGGCCAGCTCCCCCGCTGACCCCAGTAGGCACTCCCACCCTCCGCGACCCGCCAGGGAAGGGGGGCCCAGGCCCATCAGACCGGGGCCCAGTGCAGTAGCGCCCCCCGGCTCCACAGAGCCCTGGACAGTCCACCCAACCCCACCACAGAGAAAACTGCACCCACCCCACCATCCACACATCTTCCAGACTACATAAGACGGTAAACGCCCAGGCTGAGATCTTCCTCCACCTCTCCTGTATCTCCCCCTCCTGCAGAGAGTTCCTGAAGAGAAGAAAGCTCCTGCAAGATGTGACCATCCCCCCCACCAGTTGAAGAGCCCCCCAGGCGGCTCGACGCACCGGCGGCACCCTGCTCCAGGGCCGGGCCCCCATGCACCCACCCGCCCACAACCCCGGCAACACACCAACCAGGACCCAAGCCCCCGAGGCCCGGCCCGGGCCCCAGCCCAGAGACGGAGCGCCCCCAGAACCTCACGCCCATCCCGGACCCACCCAGGGGCAGCCAGGTTGCCAGGTCAGTGACCCACGTCCGTCAGCACAGACCCTCCCCTAGCCCCGCTGCACGCAGCCGCGAGGAAACAGTCACCTGAGAGCCAACAGAGCCCCCAACCGGACGTGACCGCTACCCCGGGTTGAGCCCCCCCTTACTCTTTGAAGTATTCATGAAGTATTCATGTTCCAAATGATACAGCTTAGCATCAAATTATTACCATTTCTCAACCTAACTTACACATGCATTTGAGATGACTGTTTGATTGTTTCATTACAGTCTTCTAACTGTCAAGGAATAAAAGTGCTCAATTATGTAAAGAAAAACAAAGACTGAAGTCTGACAAATAAGGTACGTGTAAATTCAAACAGAGATCCTGGAAACACGATTAACTTTCTAGGTCACCCTCCTGGCCTACTTGCATGGCTACTCAGCAAGAAGGCAAAAGTGAAAAATTCTCTGTGCTCCTATTAAACAGTGTAAAACAATTTCCACATTTTTTACACAGGACCAAGATAAAGGCAAGCAATACACAGGATACACAATTCATTAAATTACAATTTAATATAAGGTTATACTTTATAAAGGATTTGCAGACACAAGCACGCAGGATTTTCTCACTGTGAAAATCCTTAATAAAAATTGCACATTACATTTTTAAATTAGCATTATTTTTTGTCCTTTTATAGTGAGAGGGGAACACATACAGCAAATTCAAACCTGCAATTAAACAATTAATTGCAGAAAAAATTGCCAGATGTAGCAAATGTTATATGAATTAAAAGTCCTCCTATGCAATTTAATATACATGGTCACCTTTTGTCATTCGATAACATCCATGGTTAGTCAACACAGATTTAAGCTTCTCTTTTTTTTGATTGCACAAGTAAAGGGCTTGGTTATTTTTGTGTATCATCATTGGTTGTTTCTGTATAATGCTATGTGTGGCGCAGAGGTATAAAAGTTCCTAATCTGTAGTTCAGCTTCAACTTGAGGAGGAGGAACTGTTCAACTGAAAAGTTACAACCTCCACGGCTGCATTCTTACACATTTATTGAAAACAGAACTTGAAAAAGGTAAGAATATCTTTAAATATCATTGATAATAAATAAAAGCAGTTTACCTTTGATCTACTAACATACTAAAGCGATTTCCATGTCTCCTTTTTTTTCAAAGGCACAGTAACCTTTAATATTTAAATGTATCCAGTCTAAGATTTCAGATTTCTAACATGCAGTCTTTATATTAGAAATAAAAGGCAGCACCCAAAGCGGTCAAAATTAAAATAGTTTACTTGAATTAAAATGTTTCTTTTACTGCTCTGTGCGGTTCTGTTACATTTTTCATGTTTTTTACAGATTTTTGTCACCATTTTATCATCTGCTAACGTCTCTGGTTAGAGTAGGCTACACTCACAGGGATAACATGACACATGAAATCCTGGGCATTCAGAGTCTGAAGCAGAAAGCCTGACTTAACAGGGAAAGTTGATGGCCACTAATGAGATACTCTTTATCTCCAACTTAGACTTTAGGGTTTATCAAGCAAGAAAAGCTTAACTTTGTTGAACTTCCTTAATATTGCACACCTCACTTTTAGATGACTTGATAAACTCACGTACCAAATAAAAATAATAATAAAACATGAAGAGGTTTTATTCCATTATAAATGCTGTATTTTGGGATGGTGATACTCAGTGTTCAGGAACTGCTTTCCACAACGTATGTTTGTGTTCATGTTTGCATATCAAAATTTTATGTTTGCCCTGCAGTTGAAATGAAGAAGCCTGCTCTCCTCTCTGCAGCCCTGCTGCTGCTGTTTTTTGTTGGGACATCAGCTCAGGGTAACCTTTAGTGTTTTTTTCCTGTGTTGCTAAATAAAAAACAAAAAGAAATGCCAAAAAATCCTTGAAAAGTCACATAGATTAATCGCCTTTATTGTTTTTCTGCTCATCTTCGGTAAACTAACTTCACCCTCCTTTGTTATTTAAGGTAACACTAACTTCAGAGTGCAAGTGAATGTGCCACCCACTAACATTAAGACCTACAACACTTTTACTGCTTATAGAGGCAGCCTCTTCGGTGGACTGACGAGACTGAGATACTCAAACCAAGGCTTCAAGTAAGACCATCACATCAACTATTTCCTTACTAGAAGAAGCCATACATTTACTTTTGTTCTCTTAATGTTTAATTAAAATTGAGACCCCGTATATCTGGGTGTGAATTTTTAATTCCAGATGACTAATTGTGCCCTGGAATGTTTGTTGACATCTTAAAAAAACAAATCTTCATACTTTTTTCTTACAGTAGACCACAGAAACCTGTATATGTACAGTACAGTCAAAAATCACATAACATCTTTAGCTTTAAGAAATGCCTTCCTTTCATTAATGTTTCACATGGCCCCATATGAGCAAGCACTTGGCGACAGTAGAAAGATAAACTCCCTTTTAACAGAGAAGAACTTCGCACTGAACCAGGCTCAGGGGGACCCATCTGCTGTGACCTGCTGGGTGTGAGGGGAGGGAGACAGGACAAAAGACGCACCGTGGAAAAGAGCCAGAGATTAATAATAACTAATAACTGAATGCAGAGTTCTGTGTAAAAACATAGAGAGTGAAACTATTTGCATTGTTAAAAAGGATTTCATAGTTATATTAAAAACTGTCCACTTCACTCTTTAAAAAGTCATTCCCTATGTTTCCAGCTTTCAGTACATACCACATGATGACTATGGACCATTCCTTCAGAGTGTAAATGGTTTGGCAGGAAATTCATCACACTACTGGCAACTGCTGAGTGGTAAAACCCCACTCAATGTTGGTGAGTGAACCAATCTCACAATGTGTAAGATAAGCTGAGGTCAGACATTTGATGCACACAATCTAACTTGTCGTATTATATAATATTCTCTGAACTTTTACATTTTTTTACAGGTATGGGATGCTACCTTCCAAAGGCAAATGAAGTCGTCACCCTGAAATACACGAAAATTTAAGACCATCTAAAGTCTTATTATGACTCATGGTCAACCAATACACTTTGATCTTTGGCAAGTTGAGGTGAATAATTGACTTGTGTCATTTTTTGGCTTGGGAGTCTTCTAATCATAAATCAGTAGCCTATCACTGGCTTAGATTCTTTTACTGGGTTTCTGTCAGACTTTATGAATTAAGATTACAGCGTTAATCTACAATTCTGCCACAGTGTAGTAATCTGGAGTAATAGAAAACTCCATTAGTCACAAGAGCAGTCAGTAAAACATATACAACAACTTGAACTGTTTTTTAATTTACTGCCTTTATGGCAACTTTTATTGTGTTTGAGAGCAATTAGTAGTTTCTCAACTTGCCCCTGACTGCCATAATTTTACATTCAAATTCCATATTTGATGCTTACAAGTGGTCTCAGTTTTACTGTAAAAGGATGGTGTGGTTATACAGTAGACTGCCCAGAGACTGCTGGCCAGCAAAAACAGCAGGGGGGGTCAGCTGCTGACTCCATGTCAAAATAGCTTCTTTATCCTGCAAATCAAGTTATCAACAGCTTGCGAGTCAAAAGGCTTCTGAGATTGACTGGGCTGCTGACCTCCCCTATTTTTGAGCTTTTGGGGGTTTATTAGAGTGGCAAAATAAGATCAAATTCATTGCTGAATAATTTTTGTATGAGTGCATTTTTATTGTTGAATAAAATGTTACTGATTATTAGTGTTATCTTCCTCAGGCATTAAATAAAGCATGTAACTTGTAGTCCAAGTAAAATGTTTCTAGCCTTGGTTTGTTTTATTTTTACACAGGCTTATTTAAAGTGTTGTTAGCATGTCCACCATTATGTATCCTAAAACAATGACAGCTCTAGACCAGGGGTGTCAAAAATCAGGCCAGAGGCCAGAAACGGCTGTGAGATTATCATACTATCTTATGCCACCTTATCCTTCTAATCAAATAATTGTTGAATCATTATACGGCTATAGGCCACATTATGCCTTGGATTAAAAATTATGAAATCATTACACTGTTTTATGATGCATTATACTGCTGAGTTATAAGAAATGCTGCTTGTGTAGAATCATGGCCTTCCTTTTCTGATTACAAAGAGAACAGAACATACTGTAGAGGTTTTCTGCCCCATCTCATCAGGCAGAGATAAAACAGGAAGCCAAAGCCGTCACTTAGGCGCCGTAAGAGAGAAAGAATGTGGATGTTTATGTTTTATGACTTTGGAGGGGGGCTGAAGCTATAAGAATGTGAGAAACAGTCAGACACTTCCAGATCTGGCGGACACCCTCCTGTCCACATCTCCCATCCGGATGTTTATGCTCAAAGTGTTGTATGGAATAATGAGAATCGTATGGAATGAAGAGATTGTTGATTGAGCATTTATACACCGAGTGCTGTTCTTCCTTCAGCCCAAAGATAAAAGAATTGGGAGATTTAACACGGCCCGTCAAAGACTCCATTCCGACCCTCTGGATGGCTCAGGAAAATGTGAAGGAGTGCATAGATTTTGAACTTCTAACTGTATTTTCATAAGTTTAAAGCTTTTCCTATTAATAAAGAGCCCGCCTCATTTATACTACAGCAAAGTAATTAATAGATAAACAATTAAATGACAGAAATTTCTCTACTATATAAATTCACAGGAGAAAGTATCTTTTAGATCTTTAGAAATATGGGATAGTCTGGATAATGAATTACTTTTTGTGTAATTTTAAACATTTATCATGTAAATTCACTTTGGATCAAAGTAGCTTGTAAGTGGCCCACGATGTAAAATGAGTTTTACATCCCTGGGTCAAACTGCAAAACTAACATTTAGTTTACAGTAAAAGTATTCTGACAACTAACAACAAAGCTAAGAAGCTACTAAAAACTGTTACATTTAGGAGAGAACTGTTATTAGCCAAAGTGTTTTATATATATTCTTGGGGCAGGTTAACAGTGTCCCTATAAAAAGGTAGCAGTGGCGTCTTTGGAAAGATCATCAGCAGCTGCACAAATGTCTTTGACCTCAGGTTAATTCATGGACTGCTCAGCATCTGAGAAATCACCCCCACAATCAAACAGCCCCATATGAACAAGCACTTTTCTACAATGGGATGGAAAAAACAGAACCGTGTTAAGGATGGGCCAGCCAACTCCCCTAACCACGAAGATCTTCTAGATGAGCGCAAACCCATTTCCTCTTCAGCTTACTCATTATTAGACCAAGTCCTTTTCCACTGCTTCCAAGCACTTTGCTCTCCATTGTGTGCCTTTCTCTTCTTTTGTATATATTCCTCTAGTTTGTATCTCTTCTGTTTGATATTTGTTTCTGATGTGTTTACTATTAACAAGACAATTGAAAAGTGAATAAGAATAGCATTTTTATTTTATGACAAAAAATTTAATGTATTCTACATGCTTTTGCATTATTGTGAAATATATTTAGATACCATTCAGAAACTGTTACTAGTTGTTTTTTACAATGTGAATTTTTGTATTAGTGTTCTCAAATATTGAACTTCTTTGGGTGGTGTGACGTTGGTGGGTGTTTTTTGTTTTGTTTTGTTTTGTTTTGTTACATTCTAGTCAATACTCAGACATTTATATGTTTACATATCAGATTACAGATCCTGATTTATTTCGATGGTCAGGAAAAAATTGTGAGAACTTCAGGCTTTCATCTTCAAGAGGTTGAGCTGAAGGTGGTGAGAAACATTTTGTTCTTTGTTATTTTAAATTAGTCTAGCTGGGGCTTGTCTTTTATGGAAGGCCATGAGGGACAAAATTAATTAATTATATATGTTATTAAATAATTTAAATGTTTCACTGCTTAATTAAAATTGTAATTAATTAATTAAATAAATAGTTCAATAATTAATTAGATGCATATTTGTTTTATTTAAATCATTTAATAATGTGTTTATTTTAAATTTTGTTTAATTAATAACACTTTTCATTAATTAATTAGTAGGGGTGGGACTCAATTTAAAAAAATAAAATGCTAATTTAAGTACATTTTTAAAATGGTAGTGTCTCTTATAATAATAATAATATTTTCAACATAAATTGCAGTTTTTCTTCTTAAAAAACTAAGGCAGAAACATGAAAGGTTATTTGACCAGCTTCACATTTAAACTCTGTTATGACCTGTAACAGATGTTTTGTCTTGTAAATAAAGTGTTTATACCTGATTACACACTACAGTTGCCATTAGGATTCAACAAACAACAATGATAATTGTGTTAGACTGTATTAAATAATTGTATTAGACTGCAGTGGGCAGTCTTTATCGCTGATGGTGGATTCTGCTCAGGGCCCTGTTACACAGGGCTTCCTCATCTGAATCATCTGAATCAGAGTCTGGAGACATTGAAGAGAGGAGGAGGCTCTTTGTCTTTGCTGGCTCCTTTGTGGTGGCATCTTTACACTGTTCCTGCAGTAACGTCAAGGCTGGTCCAAACCTCTTCTCCCTCTCCCCCTTGAGCCACTGATGGTTGAGTGTAGCTACATGTTGGAATAGGTAAAGGCAGTCTTAAATTTCACCATGTAGTCTGGGTCATCATTGGAGACCTCCATGGTGTGATGCAGGTGGCAGTAAGCAGGTAAAACCACTGAACATGAGACATATGTCTCACCTCCAAGAAGCTCAGTCACAAACCTGTAATAGACAGTTAAAGAAAAGAATTATTAATCTACACAATAACTGTCAACTATAGAGCTTTTAGAAGAAACAGTAACAATAAGTTAAAAATTGTTTTATTTACCTGAATGGCCTAAGGACAGTCGTCAGCTTTTGCCGGCTCTGATGGAGTAGAAACCAACAAAAAGTGGATAAATTACATTAAGGATTTGCTAATTTCACTAGACTTTGAGCTGTATGAGAGCAAATGGATACAACTAGTTTCATGCAGTGTTGGGTAAGTTACTTTAAATTAGTAACTTAGTTACATTACTAGTTACTTCTATCAAAAGTAACTCAGTTACTTCAAGTTACTCGTTACTTTCAAAGTAACTAGTTACTAGGGAAAGTAACTTTGGTTTTTACTCAGAATTCTCCTGTTAATGTGTTGCTTCCGTAACTGGATACCCAGCAAGATTGCCAGTCTTCTAGCTTGTTTACTTGCCACAAGTGCACTGTGCCACCTACCAATAGAAAGGAAAAAATAATGTGCATATTTCCACGAGAGAAATCCCACGCCTGGACCGTCGTTGACCGCCGCCATGATTCTAGCCTACGTCACAGCGTCACGTGCGCTTTTTACATCCAACATGAAAACTGCAGCCGTGGTCCTTTGATTGTACTCAGAAATTCTGCCTTCTGAATAGGAAGATGTAGGCAACACCAGACTGCAGATGAGCTACATACAGGGCTGGACTGGGACAAAAAAATCGGCCCAGGCATTTTGACTAGAGCCCGGCCCACCATTATAGGAAAAACCATAAAGCCTTTGAATGAAAACAAACGCTGTTGTGACAGTGATGTACACTGTCTTGATGGTATATATGCATCAATCTATCAATCGTTTGTTGAAAGATTCAGATAATTATTTTTTAAAAGCTAGACATTTTAAATGCAAATAAGAAAGGATTTCTTTGTGCCCCCCTCTCATTGTTAATGCCCTACCTGGCCCCCTGGCAAAACTTTGCTAGACCCGCCCCTGCACAGTTACCAGCTGTCAGCTACATAGAAAAGGATCCTGGTGTTATTTGTCTCTCAGAAACAGTTCATAACTTCCCTTCAACTCATTCATGTCACCTAAAGGTAAACCTGTTTCTCCATCACCTGTTCAGCTCTGATGATTCAGTAAGGACATCTCCTGGTTTCATCTTCTTGTTTCCCTCTCACCACGTATCCAAACCGACATCATGACCAGCAGCTTTACAGCTGTGGCTCCAGCAAACATCAGCTGATACTAGAAATTAATATTAAATAAATTCTAACAACAGCTGATCAAGCTTAAACGTGCTGCTGTTGTTTAACGCGACATCCGCTGGTTTCTACTTTCTGGCGCAAAGTGGGCGATAAACAAACAAGAGAGACAATCAGCTGATCATTGATCAGTTTCATGACTGAAGTAGAAACAGGAGAGGGAGGGGCCAAAAAGGGTGTAATTTGTGTGTGTGAGCACCCGTGTGTACACCTGTGAGCATGAGCGCGCTTGTATTTAAAAGGTTCCTTCATGTAATGATCTGCTAGAGGGTGTGGGGGGGCCACTGCCCCGTCCTCCAGGGCTTGAAGCAGGTATGGAGGAGATCAAAACTCCAGACATCCAGAGGCCCCTCAGAACACAAGAGACCAATGAAGCCCAACAGAGGGGCAGCCGCGCCACTATCCCAGAAAGAGCTGAGGAGAGTCCCAGATGAGGGCTCACTCAGCAGCTGCAGAGCAGAAGCCAGGGGAGCTTCCTGACATTCCTTTTCACCTTAATATGAAACGCGTAATATTTTCTCTAAATGCGGGACGATTCCGTTTTTTAGAGGACAGTTGGCAACTAACTAACTAACCTTATGAATAAAATAAAGTTCAGCATCAGTAACATCATAGCATCCACCCAGCTGTATAGAAACTCCGTCATGCTAGCTAGTACCCAGTATGAAAAAGCCATCATAACGAAAATAAACTCCACCTAAACTTGGTTTATATCTGACCCAGATAGACTGCAGGTCATAACTTCTTACCTGAAGTTCAGTTCACCTGACACTCGGAGCGGATGGGTCAGAGAAAAAGAAGTTAATTCGGCTTTGGTGTTGTGTGCATGCGCCGCGTGTGTGCAGAAACATTGGGTAGGATGTTTTTTGAGGTAGGATGGATTCCCAGAACACCCGGCCCCGCCTCGGGTCTCTCGTCTTGCCTCCCCTTTCTCTCATCCACCTGCTGGTCTCCACCACTTGCTAATGTTACTGAATCTGTGGAAGCTCCGCGATAGCCACCGCAAGAAGTAACAAATAATGACCCTATCTAAATCCCAGTAACGATTAATGCGTTCCTGATTTTGGCATAATAACTAGTTACCATGCTCGTTACCACAATAATAATGTAGTTACTGTAACGCGTTACTTAATAACGCGTTAGTCCCTACACTGGTCTCATGACATAGCAAAACAGAATGGCTTTGGAGATGCTATTGACAAAAAGAGAAGGAGTGTATTCAATTTTTGAGGGAACTTGTTGCGCATTCATTCCAAATAACACTGCCCCTGTATGCCCCTTGTACAATCCCATGTCTGAGAACTTTCACAGGTAATAGCTCCCCAAAAATTAAGCCAAAATTTCTCTATCGCCCCCTGGTGTCTGGCTGCAGTACAGGTCACAAACCCCACCTCCTCCATTGTTAGTCGATGGGTCTGGGGTCACACTAAAATAACCAAACCTGAAAAACAACTGAACCCACACAATGTAGGTCAGGAGGAAATAATGAGGCCATTTCTCAAAGTTTAAAATTTTACTGTTTCTGTGACACAAAATAAACTTTTACAATATTTTCAGGCAAGAATGTAGATTTGTAAACTTCAAACATCTGCTCAAGTTATCAATATATTACTATTCGCTAAGATAATCTGATATTTTCGGAGATGTCTGTTACCCCACAAGCTTGATAGTTCAAGGCTCACTATAGCTGGTGAGAACGCCTGACTCCCTGCACACTGTTTTCCAACCCGCCGCGGGCGCGTCCTTATTGTCTGATGTAAAAATGTGTTGTTCTCATTTTAACAGCTTACTCTGAATTAAATCCAACATTAAAAACATTTTAATCCAGGAGGAAGTTTTTCACTGGGAGCAGAAACAGCATGTTGGTACATGGAGATACTGAAATGATCTCTTCCAAACACCAGCTGTCTTTTGTAACTTTTGAGTGTCTGCTACTTTTTGACCAATCATGTTAGCATTCTGTTTAACCACACGCGATAAAAGTGTTTACTGCTTGGGTGCGGCAGCCTTTATCTCTCGGAGCCATGTGGAGAGGCCGAGGTCAACAGCACAACAGCATCCATAGTCTTTTAGGAGATAAAGTTTGTGTTTCAGTCATGTAGTGACTGCAGTTAACTGTGTGAAGCTTATTAGACACAATGAAACAGAACGTATGTAAAAGTAAATTTTGTCAAAGTGCTTAAAATACTTGTTTAAAAATTATCCTTTATCTTTAAAAAAAAATCAGCTTATTACATAACGTGTAATTTTAGATCATGTGTAATTTCCATTGCAAATATTAATCACAGTCAAATTAAAAGGGGGGTGGTAGTAAAAACTCTGGGGCTGACGTCGTCAAGTGCCATTTCAATTGTAAAATGATGGTGCTGTGATCTCCAGAAGTCCAGACTCCTGTGTGAACTTGCAAAAGCAAGGATCACCAAGAATGCGTACTTGAGTACTGAGAATGAAAAAACAGAATAATTTATCTGCCACAACTGTTTGGGGAAGAAACCGAAAAAGGAGTTAAACCCACACAATGTCGGTAATGGGGAAAATATGTTATGCAATGTTCCAACTAGTGTGATCTGTATGAGTCAAGTATACACTTTAGGGCTGCCACGAACAATTATTTTGATAGTTGACTAGTCACCAATTATTTTTGCGATTAGTTGACTAATCAGATCATCATCCATTGGACGTAAAACTACAGCTTATTGCGCCAGCATGCATCTGCTCTTATATAACTATCATTAGCTTACAGCTTGAAGTGTTTAAGGTAGGTGCTAACTGAAAATAAAGACAAGATGATAGTTTATTAAACTTTTAATTACATTTGCAGATTGTCTCGGTGGAGTTTAATAAACTCCTTGCTATCTAAAATATAACAGGAGTAAATTCTCGAGCATCTCACACTTCTGTTTAATCAGTTCTGTTTGACATTTATTCAGCTGTGTAAAAACTATAACTTTAATCTCAGCCAAACTGATTTACTCAGGAACAAATAAAACAATGAAAAAAGACAAACAACATTTTTAAGTTATCTAAGTGACTTATATATCATGTTTAACCTGAGTAGCGAAAGACGGATTTGCCGGCAGTCCGGTGTTCTCACGGGTTCTAGTGAGCCTTGCCCCCGGTTAGCTATCGAGCTGCTGGGTAACAGACGTCTCCGAAAACGTCGGGCACTTTTGCAAATATGTGATGTCTTGATAAACTGAGCAGATATTTGAGGTTTACACAGCTACATTCACCTGAAAATATGTTAAGTTCATTTTGTGACCCAGAAATAGTAATAAGAGCAAACTAAGTATTACAGTTTTTTCTGAATGCTTAAACCCTAACTGTGATTCCTGTAGCACAATCTCTAAAACTATTCAGACTTATAGCAAAACCACTCACTGAGTTTGCAAAACTAAAAGCACAAAAACTGCTTTGCACTCAGTTTGCAATTTTGTAACACACACTTTGCAAAACTGTAGGCACAATTCACTGCACAACACTCAATTACCAAATTTCCAACACACTCCTAGCAAAAGTATACACATGTATGGCTATCATTAACACTAACTTGCCAACTGTCTGGCACACTTTCACATGTGAAAACTTTTTTACTTTGCAATCAGCCTAAGCACTATAATACAGGTAAGCTGTGTGTGCGGAGTACAATGGAGGGAGCAGAAAGAGTGAGAAGTAGAGGAGGCCGAGGAAGAGGACGTGGAGGTGAAGAAGTAGGATGAAGAGGACGACAAGGACAAGGAGGAGCAAGAGGAAGACGAGGAGGGGGGAGAGGAAGGGTAGGAAGAGTAAGAAATAGAATTGCTGATGACATCAGAGCTACAATAGTGGACCATGTAATCAACCGTGGAATGACCCTGAGGGTAGCTGGCCAACGGGTCCAGCCTAACTCGAGCCGCTACACTGTAGCAAGCACCATAAGGACATCTTGAAATGAGAATCGGTTAGTACAGTCACTTCGCACAAAGATTTGTAGCACTGCCATATGCCAATGAGAAACACACCAATACCATTGATGTAAAAATACTGAAGTTGTTACTTTACAGAATTGCTAGATGACCAGATGCTGGGGCAGAGGAAGCATGTTCACTGCAGACCAAGTAACCCATATAGTCATTATGGCGATTGCAAATAATCCTATACTTGGAAATAAACACTTGTGTTTGTTTTGATGTGTTTGAATAAACACCAGTACTTGAAGTTTGGATCCCTCTATGCTTATGGATCTATGACAGAAGTATGAGCTCAAACTGACATGGCCTACCTTGTGCACAGAGAAAGCAAAAGCCAGATGTGTTTTGTATTCATACCATCAGTGTGCAGTTGGCGCATTGTGTGCTTAGTAGATGATGGCTTGTGTGTACTGTTTGATACGGAAACACCATTTTTACGAAGGTGTGAAGAGTTAATCTAGCTGTGTTTGCTTTTGCAAGAGAACTACAATGTTTTGATGATTGGGTGACAGGTTTTCTTATTTGTGGGAAGAGTTTTGCAAAATTAGCCAATAGTTACAAAAAATGTGCTTAAGCAATCAGAAAAAACTGTAAAACTAAGTAGCTGCCACCATTGTTGGAGAACTGGAATTGGCTGGGCCGCGCTATGAATCCTGGGATAGGTTGGGCCACGAAGGATGCACTCGACTTATCCTTCAAATCTGGGGAAATGCAGAATGCATTTTTCGGCCGCGTTTGGGAGTCTTCAAATTTGAACAGGCTTCGCCATGTCGCTGTAATGTAATGTAACTGCTTCTTCTTCTTTGGGGTTTAATGGCAGCTGGCATCCTTGTACATGCGGTGCTGCCATCTTCTGTTTCAGTCCATTATTACGCTCTTAAATCCTACTACTTATTCCGCGTCTTTCTTACAAAGCTTCAAACGATGCGTCGACTATTAAATTAGTCGTTGCTGATTTTGATAGTCGACGTAATCATGACTAGTTGACTAATCGTGGCAGTCCTACTACACTTAGTACACTTAGTGCCTGGAAGTACTCCCAGGTTGCAAAAAAATATTAGCTGCTTATTACAGTACACACGTTCATATTTGTTCTTCTGAGAAGCCTGTAGAAGAAAAAGTGTTTATGTGTGACAGTTTTAAGGCAAAGGAGGGTGGGATTGACAAAATGTAATAAACAGGTCACTGGGAACTTCCTCCTTCGAGCACTTGCATGAAACCTTGTATTTGATGTTTTTGCGCCCTTGGAAGAATGAATACTCCAGCTGTTGACTGTTGCTCGTTTTTTTTTAAATATTTATTCTGACAGTAGGTCCAGAGGATAGACTGATAATGAAAAAACAGACTCAGGGAGGGCCAGTTATCTGCCACAACTGGTTGGGGAAGAAACCAAAAAAGTACTAAAACTAGTCAGGAAGAAAATACTATTGTACAAAAAGTCTTTATTCAGTGCTTTAATGTAATGTTATAACTACTAAAGGTTTAATGCAATCAGGCATGCAGAGACATTTACTGGTGGGTGTGGGGATCCAAAGGCAGTCTGTCAGGAAGTATTTTTCTGTATCATCATTGGCTGTTTCTGTGTAATACTATGTGAGGCATAGAGGTGTGAAAGTTCCTTATCTATAGTTGAGCTTCAACTTGAGGAGGAGGAACTGTTCAACTGAAAACTTACCAACCTCCACTGGTGCATTAGTTGTATTTGTTGGAAGGAGTAGGTGAAGAAGGTAAGATTTTTCTAACTGGATATATATATATATATATATATATATATATATATATATATATATATATATATATATATATATATATATATATATATATATATATATATATATATATATATATATATATGAATAAATCATTGTTCATTTTAATGTAAAAAGAAATTTTAAAAAAAGCTAAATTTTAAAAAAAAGCTAAATAACCAAGCTCTTTGTCATTGTTGACAAAAAACAGCCAACAGTGATTATTATACTTTTATTGTGTTGCACACTGACCACTTAGAAAAATTTTAGTGATTTACTGATTATCAACATTTAGTTAATCGTACTCTTACTCTCATGTACCTAAAGAAAAAAAAAGACTAAGAGGTTTTTATTTGCTTTCCACAATGGTTCGATTTATGCATTCCTGATGAATATTTGTGTTCATGTTTGCATATCTAACTTTTTAGGTGTGAATTGTGTTACCCACCAGTCAGAATGAAGAAGCCTGTTCTCCTCTCTGCAGCCCTGCTGCTGCTGGTTTGTGTTTGGCAGTCAGCTCGAAGTAAGCTTCAGTGTAGCTAAATTAAAAAAAGAAAAATAAATTTGAAAATGTCCTTAAATAGTCACGTAGGCCTGACCAGTCGCCTTTATTGTTTTTCATCTTTGCATACAGGTAACGATAACACTTACTTCAAAGTGGTGGTTAATACGCCACCCTTTAGCATTAAGAACTACAACACTTTTACTGCTCCTAATGGAAGCCTCTTCGGTGGACTGATAAGACTGAAAATGTCAGACCAAGGCTTTGAGTAAGACCATCTAATCAGCTATTTCTTTTCTAGAGGAAGCTATACAGTCTCTCTTGTTCTCTCAATGTGTAATTCTAATTGAGACCCTGTGTTTCTGGGTGTGGATTTTTGATTGTCAGATGACCAATTGTTTTCTGCTATTTGTTGACATTTAGTCAAGATGAAACAGCTTTGCTGACCTTTACAAACAATTCTTCACACTTTCATCTGATCATCGTAAACTACAGAAACCTGCATATATTTAGAGGACAGTCAAAAACCACATCACATCTTTAGCTTCAACAAAATGCCTTCCTTTCATTGATGTTTCATAAGTCTTTATGAGTTCTCAAGAGTGTCGGTGCTCTTGTACTTTTGCAATTACAATAACCTTCTTTTGAGCTTCGCAGTTATTTCAAAAACTGTGCATAATTTTGTCCATGAAAAGTCATACCCTGTGTTTACAGCTTTGAATACAAAGTAAATGATGACTATGGACCATTCCTCATCAGTGTGAATGGCTTGACAGGAAATTCATCACACTACTGGCAACTGCTGAGTGGTATAACCTCACTTGATGTTGGTGAGTGAACCATTCTTTCAATGTGTTAGATAAGCTGAGGTCAGACATTTGATGCACGCAGTCCGGCTTGTCCCATTATAATATTCTCTGAAATTTTTTTTTAACAGGTATAGGATGTTACCTTCCAAAGGCAAATGAAGTCATCACCCTTAAATACACCTCAACACAACAGGATCATCT
Source organism: Rhamphochromis sp. 'chilingali' (assembly GCF_963969265.1). Classification (NCBI taxonomy): domain Eukaryota; kingdom Metazoa; phylum Chordata; class Actinopteri; order Cichliformes; family Cichlidae; genus Rhamphochromis; species Rhamphochromis sp. 'chilingali'. Next base: position 19,315,523 of record NC_137937.1, read on the forward strand.
GAAATCTCATTCTGACTTATAGGCAACCAACATGCTTTGGTTTTTGACAGGTTTAAGTTAATACTTAAACCTGGTAATTTTTCTGTTTGGAAGCTTTTCATGACAAAATGTGTCTAATCATAAGTTGGTAGCCTATCACTGTCTTAGTTTCTTTGACTGGGTTTGTGTTAGACTTTATCAATTAAGATTACAGCTTTTATCTACACGTCTGCCACAGTGTAGCAACCTGAAGTAACAGAAAACTCCATTGGTTACAAGAGTAATCAGTAAAACATTTTAAAGTTTAAAGACATGCAAGATTTGCATATTAGTCAACTGAAGTTCTTGAACTGTTTTTTAATTTACTGCGCTTATGGCAACTTTTATTGTGTTTGAGAGTAATTAGTAGTTTCTCGACTTGCCCCTGTGTGCTATAATTTTACATTCAAATTCCATTGTTTGAGAGGTACTTATATACTGACAAGGGATATCAGTTTCAGTGTAAAAAGATTGTTTGGTTATACAGTAGACTCTCCAAAGGCTGCTGGCCAGGAAAAACAGCCAATAAGGGCAGCTTAGCTTTAAAATGGCTTCTGCATTCTGTGAATCCAGTTATCAACAGCTTGGGAGCCAGGAGGTTTCTGAGATTGACTGGGAAGCTGACCTCCTCTTGGACACCAGCAAGTCTCTAAGATCAGCTGTGAAATTACAACTATTTTTGAGCTTTTGGGGGCTCCTATGGGGTTGTGAGCAGAATAAGAACAAATAAATTGCTTAATAATTTTTGTATTAGTGCATTACTGTTGAATAACTGTTTAATAAAAGCCTCCACTAACCACTCTGGTTTGGTGAGGAAAGGAAAAAGAAAACAGTAAAATATGGTGCTATTTCTCGCATTATGTCACAACAAAGTAAAAAAACAACAACTGGAGAATGGGATGTATGGTGAGCAAATCCCCATAAGTCTTTATCTGTCAAAACCTTAACACTTATTTTTTTTAAAGTTCCTATTTACTCCGGTGAATACTTTATGCTCTGTTTTTTTTCCTGGCTTGCTCTCTATCTGCTTGCACTGCAATTATTCTTACAGTTTTTTCTGATTGCTTAAGCACATTTTTTGTAACTATTGGCTCATTTTGCAAAACTCTTCACACAAATAAGAAAACCTGTCACCCAATAATCAAAACATTGTAGTTCTCTTGCAAAAGCAAACACAGCTAGATTAACTCTTCACACCTTCGTAAAAATGGTGTTTCCGTATCAAACAGTACACACAAGCCATCATCTACTAAGCACACAATGCGCCAACTGCACACTGATGGTATGAATACAAAACACATCTGGCTTTTGCTTTCTCTGTGCACAAGGTAGGCCATGTCAGTTTGAGCTCATACTTCTGTCATAGATCCATAAGCATAGAGGGATCCAAACTTCAAGCACTGGTGTTTATTCAAACACATCAAAACAAACACAAGTGTTTATTTCCAAGTATAGGATTATTTGCAATCGCCATAATGACTATATGGGTTACTTGGTCTGCAGTGAACATGCTTCCTCTGCCCCAGCATCTGGTCATCTAGCAATTCTGTAAAGTAACAACTTCAGTATTTTTACATCAATGGTATTGGTGTGTTTCTCATTGGCATATGGCAGTGCTACAAGTCTTTGTGCGAAGTGACTGTACTAACCGATTCTCATTTCAAGATGTCCTTATGGTACTTGCTACAGTGTAGCGGCTCGAGTTAGGCTGGACCCGTTGGCCAGCTACCCTCAGGGTCATTCCACGGTTGATTACATGGTCCACTATTGTAGCTCTGATGTCATCAGCAATTCTATTTCTTACTCTTCTTACCCTTCCTATCCTCCCTCCTCATCTTCCTCTCCCCCCTCCTCATCTTCCTCTCCCCCCTCCTCGTCTTCCTCTTGCTCCTCCTTGTCCTTGTCATCCTCTTCATCCTACTTCTTCACCTCCACGTCCTCTTCCTCGGCCTCCTCTACTTCTCACTCTTTCTGCTCCCTCCATTGTACTCCGCACACACAGCTTACCTGTATTATAGTGCTTAGGCTGATTGCAAAGTGAACTAATTATCTAAAAAAGTTTTCACATGTGAAAGTGTGCCAGACAGTTGGCAAATTAGTGTTAATGATAGCCATACATGTGTATACTTTTGCTAGGAGTGTGTTGGAAATTTGGTAATTGAGTGTTGTGCAGTGAATTGTGCCTACAGTTTTGCAAAGTGTGTGTTACAAAATTGCAAACTGAGTGCAAAGCAGTTTTTGTGCTTTTAGTTTTGCAAACTCAGTGAGTGGTTTTGCTATAAGTCTGAATAGTTTTAGAGATTGTGCTACAGGAATCACAGTTAGGGTTTAAGCATTCAGAAAAAACTGTATTACCTCATAATGCTTTGCAAGACAACTATAGTGCCATCACTCCCCTCTGCTGGATAAAATTGGTACTGCATATATTAAACATTAAAACTGGCTTGAATAGCAGTGGATAACTTTGAGAGGGTTACATTCTCTTCCTCTTAAGCCGCATGCATGTGGAACTTTACACTGTTTCAGTGTCCTGGGGATAAGTTGATCTACACTACGTACACTGTCATGGGTCAAGGCTAAGGTGAAAGCTTGGTCTAACCCAGACAGAATGGAGTGCATGACTCTCACTAAAGCGGACCTTCCCAAAGTGTGGGGCTCAGTTCAACTTCAGTTGACTAATATGCAAATGAAAAGGGGGGGAAAAAAACAAAACGCTTGGACACTGCTAGCACAGAGCGCCCACAGAAACGCAAAGCAGGCAAATGTTATTCAAATTAAAAGTCCTCCTATGCAATTTAATATACATGGTCACCTTTTGTCATTCGAAAACATCCATGGTTAGTCAACACAGATATAAGCTTCTCTTTTTTTTGATTGCACAAGTAAAGGGCTTGGTTATTTTTGTGTATCATCATTGGTTGTTTCTGTATAATGCTATGTGTGGCGCAGAGGTATAAAAGTTCCTAATCTGTAGTTCAGCTTCAACTTGAGGAGGAGGAACTGTTCAACTGAAAAGTTACAACCTCCACGGCTGCATTCTTACACATTTATTGAAAACAGAACTTGAAAAAGGTAAGAATATCTTTAAATATCATTGATAATAAATAAAAGCAGTTTACCTTTGATCTACTAACATACTAAAGCGATTTCCATGTCTCCTTCTTTTTCAAAGGCACAGTAACCTTTAATATTTAAATGTATCCAGTCTAAGGTTTCAGATTTCTAACATGCAGTCTTTATATTAGAAATAAAAGGCAGCACCCAAAGCAGTCAAAATTAAAATAGTTTACTTGAATTAAAATGTTTCTTTTACTGCTCTGTGCGGTTCTGTTACATTTTTCATGTTTTTTACAGATTTTTGTCACCATTTTATCATCTGCTAACGTCTCTGGTTAGAGTAGGCTACACTCACAGGGATAACATGACACATGAAATCCTGGGCATTCAGAGTCTGAAGCAGAAAGCCTGACTTAACAGGGAAAGTTGATGGCCACTAATGAGATACTCTTTATCTCCAACTTAGACTTTAGGGTTTATCAAGCAAGAAAAGCTTAACTTTGCTGAACTTCCTTAATATTGCACACCTCACTTTTAGATGACTTGATAAACTCACGTACCAAATAAAAATAATAATAAAACATGAAGAGGTTTTATTCCATTATAAATGCTGTATTTTGGGATGGTGATACTCAGTGTTCAGGAACTGCTTCCCACAACGTATGTTTGTGTTCATGTTTGCATATCAAAATTTTATGTTTGCTCTGCAGTTGAAATGAAGAAGCCTGCTCTCCTCTCTGCAGCCCTGCTGCTGCTGTTTTTTAGTGGGACATCAGCTCAGGGTAAGCTATAAAGCAAAAAGATCACCTTTATTGTTTTTCTGCTCATCTTCGATAAACTAACTTCACCCTCCTTTGTTATTTAAGGTAACACTAACTTCAGAGTGCAGGTGAATGTGTCACCCACTAACATTAAGACCTACAACACTTCTACTGCTTATAGAGGCAGCCTCTTCGGTGGACTGACGAGACTGAAATACTCAAACCAAGGCTTCAAGTAAGACCATGATATCAACTGTTTCCTTACTAGAAGAAGCCATACCTTTTGTTTTGTTCTCTTAACTTTTAATTAAAATTGAGACCCCGTATATCTGGGTGTGAATTTTTAATTCCAGATGACTAATTGTGCCCTGTAATGTTTGTTGACATCTTAAAATAAAACAAATCTTCATACTTTTTTCTTACAGTAGACCACAGAAACCTGTATATGTACAGTACAGTCAAAAACCACATAACATCTTTAGCTTTAAGAAATGCCGTCCTTTCATTAATGTTTCATAAATCCTCATGAGTTTTTGAAAGTGTCTGTGCTCTTTTGTGCAGTTACAATAGAGGACCTTCTATAACTCTTCTTTTCAGTTGAATTTTATTTATATAGCACCAAATCACCACAACATTTGCTCAAGGTACTTTATTTTGTAAGATAAAGACCCTGCAATAACATACAGAAAGTCCCAACAATCACATGGCCTCACACAGGAGGGAGACAGGACAAAAGACGCAAAACAGCCAGAGATTAATAATAACTAATAACTGAATGCAGAGTTATGTGTAAAAACATAGAGAGTGAAACTATTTGCATTGTTAAAAAGGATTTCATAGTTATATTAAAAACTGTCCACTTCACTCTTTAAAAAGTCATTCCCTATGTTTCCAGCTTTCAGTACATACCACATGATGACTATGGACCATTCCTTCAGAGTGTAAATGGTTTGGCAGGAAATTCATCACACTACTGGCAACTGCTGAGTGGTACAACCCCACTCAATGTTGGTGAGTGAACCAATCTCACAATGTGTAAGATAAGCTGAGGTCAGACATTTGATGCACACAATCTAACTTGTCGTATTATATAATATTCTCTGAACTTTTACATTTTTTTTACAGGTATGGGATGTTACCTTCCAACTGCAAATGAAGTCGTCACCCTGAAATACACGAAAATTTAAGACCATCTAAAGTCTTATTATGACTCATGGTCAACCAATACACTTTGATCTTTGGCAAGTTGAGGTGAATAATTGACTTGTGTCATTTTTTGGCTTGGGAGTCTTCTAATCATAAATCAGTAGCCTATCACTGGCTTAGATTCTTTTACTGGGTTTCTGTCAGACTTTATGAATTAAGATTACAGCGTTAATCTACAATTCTGCCACAGTGTAGTAATCTGGAGTAATAGAAAACTCCATTAGTCACAAGAGCAGTCAGTAAAACATATACAACAACTTGAACTGTTTTTTAATTTACTGCCTTTATGGCAACTTTTATTGTGTTTGAGAGCAATTAGTAGTTTCTCAACTTGCCCCCATGTATCATAATTTTACATTCAAATTCCATATTTGATGCTTACAAGTGGTCTCAGTTTTACTGTAAAAGGATGGTGTGGTTATACAGTAGACTGCCCAGAGACTGCTGGCCAGCAAAAACAGCAGGGGGGGTCAGCTGCTGACTCCATGTCAAAATAGCTTCTTTATCCTGCAAATCAAGTTATCAACAGCTTGCGAGTCAAAAGGCTTCTGAGATTGACTGGGCTGCTGACCTCCCCTATTTTTGAGCTTTTGGGGGTTTATTAGAGTGGCAAAATAAGATCAAATTCATTGCTGAATAATTTTTGTATGAGTGCATTTTTATTGTTGAATAAAATGTTACTGATTATTAGTGTTATCTTCCTCAGGCATTAAATAAAGCATGTAACTTGTAGTCAAAATAAAATGTTTCTAGCCTTGGTTTGTTTTATTTTTACACAGGCTTATTTAAAGTGTTGTTAGCATGTCCATCATTATGTATCCTAAAACAATGACAGCTCTAGACCAGGGGTGTCAAAAATCAGGCCAGAGGCCAGAAACGGCCGTCATTGACTCCACTCTGACCCTCTGGATGGCTCAGGAAAATGTGAAGGAGTGCATAGATTTTGAATTTCTAACTGTATTTTTATAAGTTTACAGCTTTTCCTATTAATAAAGAGCCCGCCTCATTTATACTACAGCAAAGTAATTAATAGATAAACAATCAAATGACAGACATTTCTCTGCTATATAAATTTACAGTGGATTCACAGGAGAAAGTATATTTTCTTTGAATGAATGAAAAATGTATATTTTAGAATCACGGGATAGTCTGGGAAATGAATTACTTTTTGTGTAATTTTACACATGTATCATGTAATTTCACTGGTCTGGCCCACTTTGGATCAAAGTAGCTTGTAAGTGGCCCACGATGTAAAATGAGTTTTACATCCCTGGTTTAAACTGCAAAATTAACATTTAGTTTACAGTAAAAGTATTCTGACAACTAACAGCATTGCTAAGAAGCTACTAAGAACTGTTACATCTAGGAGAGAACTGACATTAGCCAAATGTTTGTAGATATATTCTTAGGGCAGGTTAACATTGTGCCTATGAAAAGGTAGCAGTGGCGTCTTTGGAAAAATCATTAGCAGGTGCACAAATGTCTTTGACCTCAGGTTAATTCATGGACTGCTCAGTATTTGGAAAACATCCCAACAATCAAACAGCCCCATATGAACAAACACTTTTCTACAATGGGATGGAAAAAACTCTGACAGAACCATATTAAAGAATTTAAGGATTAAGCCATCTCCCCTAACCATTTGGAGGATGAGGGGAAAGAAAAAGAAGAAGAGAAGAAAGAACAAAAGACATAATATGGGAGAGGGAAAACAAAATTTAATGACATAGTAAAGCATGCCACTGGTCCACTGTGTCCATTCCATGCTTTGCCTCTCCAGAGCGTGAAATTGACACACATGCAAAAGTTGCAGTACTAGCATATTATATTTGAAGTCAAGAAGTTGCTAATGAGCAAGGAAGGTTAGAGAATTGGCAAAGACAGCTGGACCAGGTAAGAGCTTTTTAACTAATAGGAATAGGAAGATGTCTTAGCTTTACAGACAGCTATGTTTTCAGAGTAAAAAACTATTTCTCCAGGCCAAACAAAGATCTTCTAGATGAGCGCAAATCCATTTCCTCTTCAGCTTACTCATTATTAGATGAAGTACTTTTGTACTGCTTCCAAGCACTTTGCTCTCAGTTAGGTTCTCTTATCCTGTATATATGCCTCTACACTGTATGTATATCTTTTCTGTCTGTTATTTATTTCTGATGTCTTTAATATTTATATATATTCTTTTACCCCTGCACAGCTGGCGTGGAGCACCCATCATTTTGTGGCACATGTACAATGACAAAAAAGGGCTATTCTATTCTAATATTTGCTTTAAAGTGTGTGTTTGAGAGTTACACAGTACCAGGAAATCAAGCATCTCTGTCACAGTCCCGGACTGTGTGATCCAGCGCTTTGAGTTTTCTTGTATTTTGATATTCATTGTTTATGTTTAGTCCTTTTGGTATTAGCTCCTAGGTTCCTCGGTTGTACTTCTTTGTTCATTTAGATTCCTTTGGGTCTTCACTCCTGTTTTAAAGTTCCCCCTGTTGTTGAGTGTGTCTTGCCTGTCATGTTTTTGTCTGCATGGTTAATGTTGTCAAGTTCATGTCATGTCTGCGTTTTGTCATGTTTCCTGTTTATTTTGAAAGTCTGGTTTCAATGTCCATTGTGTTTAATTTACATTTTTCTGTGCATCATTATGTTCATTCTAGTCAGCTGTTTCCTCATGTGTCTCCACTTCCCCTGATCACCTCATATGTGTATTTAAGTCCTTTGTCTCTTACTGTTCATTGTCAGGACGTCTGCCTATTTCCCTTCATATTGATCAAGTCATAGTCACAGTACTAGTTGCAGTCGCAGTCATAGTTCAAGTCACAGGTTTACTTTTGTCTGTTTACCTTCATGTAAACTTGGTCTCGTTTTTAGTTTAGTTCATGTGTTTGGCCAGAATAAAGGCTCGCCTTTAGTTGAGAACGCAGTTCCTTCCTTCAGTGTCTGCTCTTGGGTTTGTGCAACAAAACACACCGGTGTAACCTGCCGTGACAATCTCTGACTTGTCTTGTTTTTCAGAGGAACCATTCAGGGCCGTACACAGTGAGGATGTAACACTATTAACAAGGCAATTACCTTTGTGGGAGTAACGTTTAGGTAGCTGATCTGCATTGTGTTGGCACGTGGCATTGAAGAAGATAACAGTGAAGGAATCATTTGTTGCTTTGCTGTAATCTTAGTTACAGCAAAGCAACAAATGAAATGATTCACTAACAGGGACTTGGAGGAGAGAGGCCTAATGTTTAATACTCCACACTTACTCAATGGTGCAGTTGAGGGTGTTATATTGAAAAGTGAACAAAAATAGCATTTTTATATTGTGACTAAGAATTTCATGTTAGGAAGTTTCATGTATTCTACATGCTTTTTATTTTTATTTTTGCATTATCCTGAAATGTAACTATATACCATTCAGAAACTGTCACTTGTTGTTTTTTACAATGTGAATTTTTTTTTTATTCGTGTTCTCAAATATTGAACTTCTTCAGGTGGTTTGGAAGTTAGTGGGGTTTTTTGTTTGTTTGTTTTTTACATACCAGCCAATACTCAGACAGCTTTCATCTTCAAGAGGTTTTTTTAAATCTAGAAAAGTAGTTTTACAGCACTCATCATATATGTTCAACAAAATGTGTATGCAAATGGTTGTGCAGAAAACAGAACATAGCTAGCAGATGAAAATGTAGGGTGTGCGAAAGGTCTCGCAGCAGTTTAAACTGAAACCTCTAGTAATAATGACCCACACCCACCTTGGCTTGTGTAATGAGGCACATGATTAATAGTGGGGTACTACCCTTCTTAAGGGACAACCCCAACTAGAGTTTAAATACCTGGGACTTTCCACCATTTGGTTTTAGAACTGAAAAAGTCTCTTTGATGAGAGGTGAAAAACTTTCCCAAAACTTAAAGTCCAACTTAATTTTTACTTCTAACAATTTGTTATAAACACAAAAGTGTTAAATTCCAAGTGTCTTCTAATCAACCATACAAACAAAAGAGACCAAAAATTTAAAACATCTGGCAGCAGTAAAGGTTGCCAAAGATGCTTTTATACTAAGAGGACAGGGCAGTAGAAGGGTGACAGGAGACATCCTGATGATACTGCCAAGTGGCAGCATGTAAATAACAAAAAGTACTGGTCCCAGTACTTTTTTTTGGTTCTGTTATTGTGGAACTGTTACTGTGAATTTGGATAAATTTGTCAAAACAGTCATTACAAAGAGGCTTTGAAAACAGATTTGGAAATGGGACGTCTGACCGAGTCAAATCTAAAGATTAATCAGTCATGCAACAATGAATTTGTGCTGTTGTTCTGGTATTTTATTACATGGTCTGCGTTTTACAGGCCCAACTTTTACAGGCATTGCAAACTAGCTTAGGCTATAAAAGCAATGTTGTGTTGCTTGCTTCATGTGACATACCTGTCCCAGTGTAAAACTAAACTAAACTGCATTCAAAGTGGTTTATTTTGACGTTTGTCATGTCACTTCTTAAATCTTGTCCTGAAAACTCAATTAATTAAAAAAATCCAAACAAATGATAATGCTGGTGTTTGTTTACTGAATACTAATACTGAGAGGATGAAACAAGTCATATCTGATAATCCATATGTACTGTATAAACATATATATATGGTCATGGTCCACGGGAGTGTCTGGGGGGTTTCCACCTATGGCAATTGATCTTCTGTCCACCCCTTCGGGGTGGAGCTTCCAGCATCTCACCTGGGGCTCATCTGCAAGCAATCAGTAAGAGAGCTTCTTAAACTGGTGCAACCTGCTACTCCTTGCCAGTTCATTATGCTCTCCGTGGAGGTAACTAGGCAACTCTTCTCAGTTATCTGCTTCCTACTCAAGCAATAACTCCTTCTCCATCTCTACAGCCATTACTTCAGTGTTTTGATGATGTTAAGGGTTGAACGTCTCTTAACTTTTTAAAATTCAGTCACAAAAAAAGAGCACAGACGACAGTCATGACCTAGTGATGGGCAGATAAAGCTTCATGAAACACCGAAGCTTTTCATCCAATTGGTTCACCCCAGCGCAAAGCGTCTTGAAGCTTCATTTGCTCTAGTAGGACACCTACTGGACGTAAAAATATTAATTGGCATGAATTTGAAGAGTGTGGCCTTTTGCACACAGCCTGTAAATGTCAACAACAAAAAGAGTGTGTAAAACATGTATATTGTAGTGATGGCAGTATACTGTGTATATTTATACTGGCAGTATGGAAAAGGATTATTTGGAAATGCTTAAAATGGAAATGATCATTTACTGTGAGGTGAGGTGTGTTTGGGGTGTGGACAGTGGTTGTGCTTTTGTAACGTTGAGGTATGGACAGCTACACACTGAGGCTTTGAGCCTCAGTCCTGCCCACATTTTATTCTGTAAAAACTAAATTTTCACTGCTTTTATGACCTTTTTAGTGGGGAGAACATAGCTAGGATTTAATGATTTAACAAATCTTTTAAATCCTTTGTCCTCCACAATGCTAAATGGCTGGGAGTCCTCAATCACCATGCTGACCAGGTCTTCATCTATTTGAGATTGTTCTCCTGAGGAAAGACAATAAAGACAAAGCACAGATATAAATATCACACATGTAACTTATAACAGTTGTATAATATTGTTATATCATTTAGTAACATTATGGCATGCTATATTATCATGGCATTTGATGGCTCACCTGGTCTTGCTCCACAATCGGTGTTCCCCTTATTCTCACGCAAAGCTCTGTAGTGCCTAAGCATGGATGAGGTGTTGTTGTTATATCCCATCTCCCTGGCACATAGCAAACACTTCACCTTGTACAAAAGTAAAGACAGCTTAACATAAATTGCATTGCACCATCAGTATTATGAAAATACATCTTCTGTAGAAATTTATATACCTTGTTGGGAGGAATAAGATCAAAATGTTCCCACACAGGGGAGGACATCCTCCTCTTCTTAGCTGGCTCCATTCTCTCCTGACTTTCTCTCCTCACTCTCATAAACCTCCAAACTGTCTCCAAACTCTCACTAACCGCAACTCTCCATCAAACACCCACATTTTTGAATGAAGTCTGAGGGGTTTATATCGCTGTCATAGCTCGAGGCAAAGTTCGAACCACTTCATGAACCAGTCACGTGGTACAGCCGGGCAGCGAGGCTTCGGACGTCATCATTTTCAACTCCTCCCATAAATGAAGCAAGCATTGCGGAAACGCCCCCTCAATTAGTCGACACCAGCTTCGAAGCCTCGATACAGAACATCACATCACTATCAGGACCCATTCTCTGACCCGAAGCCTAAGGGAACAAACCCCCTCGTCCACTGGGAGAAACCCCAACATACCAGCAGCAACCCGAAGGGATACCAAGATATCCACCCCAGCCCGACACCTCTCACCAGGGGCAACTCCAGACTGAGACCGAGTCCAGCCCCTCTCCAGGAGACTGGTTCCAGAGCCCTGGCCATGCGTTGAGGTGAGCCCGACTATATCTAGCCGGTACCTCTCAATCTCACGCACTAGCTCAGGCTCCTTCCCCACCAGAGAGGTGGCATTCCATGTACCAATTGCCAGTCTTGGTAGCCGGGGATCAGTCCGCCAGGGCCTCCACTCCTGGCCGCTGCCCGACTCACACTGCACCCGACCCCTACGGTGCCTCCTGCGGGTGATGGGCCTGCAGGAAGATGGGCCTATGTCCCTTTTCCAGGCTGTGCCCGGCCGTGCACTATGGACTAAGGCCTGGCCACCAGACGCTCGCCCTCGGGCACCCTCCCCGGGCCTGGCTCCAGGGCGGGGCCCCGGTAACCCTATCCCGAGCAGGGTGAACTGTTCCCTCGATGGTCTTTTCATAGGGGTCTTCTGAATCGCTCTTTGTCTGGTCCCTCATCCAGGACCAATTTGCCATGGGAGCAGGGGCGGATCTAGAAAGGTGGCATGGGGTGGCAAGTGCCACCCTAAATTGATCCCTTGCCACCCCAAGTGCCACCCCAGTTTTGCATATGACAGTGTTGTTTAATAAAACAAGATAGCATTAACAGATTGAGCGTAGTTACAGTCAACAGTGAATATAAATGCTAAAACTGAATATATTGCATAGTGTTCCCCCCTCCACCATTAACAAATGGTTCAGCCCAAAGCAGGACTGGCTTTTTTCTTGTTTTCAGTAGCAAGCGATGCTTATGATTGTGCCAGAGCACATTTTTAACAACACCATGGGAATTTCGGATTTTACACAGGTGGTTGGATGTTACACTCTGGAAATGAAAGGAAGGTGAGTGTTATTAACCCTCTGTGGTCCACCTACACGCTGCACCTCCAAATCACGTGACTATTTTAAGCTGACATAGCAACAAGCTGCAGCCACGCTGAGTCTCTATTTCAGCCCACTTTGAAAGTTCGGACTGCAAAGTTTTTAAATTTTAATTACAGGACAGTAAATCCAGAGTTATGATATATATATAAGCCATGCTTTGTTCGAAATACTGTCATCACGTGTGTGTGTGTGTGTTTAGCGTTTTCTCACGAAAGCGCGAAAACAGTAAAGAAAGGAAAAAAGCCACCTCTTTCCTATCGGTGGAAAAATGTACCATGTCGACCAATTTTAAAAAAAAAAGTCAACAAGTGGGATTTGGTTGTTTAGGAAGAGAGGAAAGTTTTGGGAGTGACGGTAACGGCAGCGAGACAGAGCGAGCGAGTGAGAGAGAGAGAGAGTTTTTAGATGTGGGAGATTTGTGACGTTTAGCGTGGAGTGTTGTCTTGTGTAGTTGTTCTGTTGTGTAGTCGTGTCAGTGAGGGCACTAATAAATGTCACAGAGGCACATTTGCAATGTAAACACTGTCACTAAGTAGAAAACCAGCAGAGTGATACACCTCCTGTTGTCAGGCCTGCAGGTTTATCCCTGTGATGCTCTCCTCTGTCTTTTGGTGGACAAACTTTTTTTTTTTTACTGGCACACATCATTTGTGGGGCATCTTATTGCGAAACTTGATGGTTCTCTCATTTTAGTTTTAGTAATATTTTTAAATGGTTGTATAAAATGAAAAAACAGCAGGTGTATTGGCTGCATTTTTAGATAAATAGTTGTATATGTTTACAAAATGTACCATTTATCTTTGCATTTCAGATCAGTAATACTAATGCAGTATGTCAGTGAAAAAACAACTAAATTCAGTTGAGCTGAAAAGAATGATACCAAACAAGGCAAGGGGAAAAAAACAAAAACAATTTGAGGGTGAACTACAATAGCTCCAGATAAAACCTGGCGCTTTTCCTCAACATTTTGCCGCAACGTTTCAAAGAACCAGAAAGTAAATAAACGGCAGATGGAGTTGGCGCACGTCAAATCGTCTTACGTTTCATGCATGTGCAGTACAGGAATGTCGCGTTTTCAGTGTGGATGAAAACGACTGAAAGCGATAGTGTGGACACGGAGCGATTTTAGACAAAAAAAACAAAACAAAAAACATTTTTCAAATTTATCCGTATTAGTGTAGACATAGCCTCTGTTAGCAGCACACCTTGACTTTGTGAAGCACGAATGGGAACAGTGTGTTATTCATGTTCCAAATGATATAACTCTACATTAAACATTCCCATTTCAAAATGCAATTCACTCATTTCATTTGAGATGACTGCTTGATTGCAGTGATCTAACTATCAATTGATAAAACTGTTCAATTATATATATATACACACACACACACACACACACACACACACACACACACACACACACATACATATATATATATATATATATATATATATATATATATATATATATATATATATATACATATATATATATATATATTAGGGGTGCAACGATATTCGTATCGATATTGAACCGTTCGATACAGTGCTTTCGGTTCGGTACGCATATGTATCGAACAATACAACATTTGTAATTTATTTTATCAATTTTCCTTCTGACGATGCTGTCTGTGTTGAGCGCTCAGTGAATCTGTGTTCGACTACTCCGCCTAGGCTGCACTGTCGAGCGCAGATCCACTGAGCGCTCAACACAGACAGCATAGTCAGAAGGAAGAGCGCAGGGCAAGCTAGCGAGACAGAAGTTAAGCTCTACTTGCAACAGGCAAATTGAACCTCATTCAGATCTGGCGTTTGGAATTATTTTGGTTTTCATGTGACGTATGACCCTGAAGGTAAGCGAGTCATGGACTAAAGTAAAACAGTATGTTGGATGTGCCATGCAATGCTCAATTACATTGGTGTGAACTAGTGTGTTAGCGCAGTTAGCTCGTTAACGTGTTTGCCGTCTAGCCCCATGCACGGAGCGATCGGCGGTAGCTCGTTAACGGAGATTTGCCGTGTTGTGGCGTTAAGGTCATTTCAACGAGATTAACCTGAAAGCACTAGTGGGAACACAACGAATATGACTGCACATTTATGCCGACATCATCCTAGTGCAAAGACAAGTGGAAGCAGACAAAAAAAAAGCAAGCATGCTACTAACTTTAGCCGAGTCATTTAGACAGCTGTTAGCACATGATTCTCCTTATGCTGCTGAGAATATAGCCCAGAAGAAGCGGATAGTATAGCTTTTATTTTGGAAAGAGCCATTTCTCTGTAATAAACTCTCTTTTCCAAAGATGAGTGATTCCTCAATCAGATACAGGGCTTGCAATATCGCTAGCCCGACGTCCCGGAGCTAGCGATTTTTTCAGTCGGGCTACCAAAATCTATCTCTTCCCTGCCCGTCGGGCTATTGTAGGAAAAATATATGTCAATGCTTTTGCATTCTTTCAGAAATGTAGCTGGGTAATTATGTCATTGGCATCGGTGAGCCACTGTCAATATGTGACATATTGAAGTCGCGTTTGAATTTGCGCTTGTTTTTTTGCTTTCACTTTGCAATCGTGCGAACTGTGTATAGAGAGCGACAGCACTGATCTGTGAGTGATGATAATTTGTGCACCAATTCCTCTGACATCGTCTTATTAATAGTTAGCTTACTATGCAAACATGACAAGTGAAATCTCCCGCAGCAAGCTTAAACATGTGAGAGGTTGATCGCGCAGAGAATCGCTGAGCTTATGTGAGTGAGCGTGTAAAAGCATTTCAGTTCTGCTGAGCCAAATAAGACAGGTCAGGGTGAAGAAGTGACAGCCAAAGAAAAGCTTACCACAAAACGGAGAAGTTATGACAAATGAGACTATAAGGCAAAAAGAAAGTGCAGCTTTATGGTTTCATGGACAAAAGAATTTCTGTGGCTGCAATATGACGAGCTAAATAACCAGGGCTGCACATAAGTGGTCCGCAGGTGCGCATTCGCTGTCAAAATAAAAAACACGCACAAGGGTTAGGGTTAAATTTAAAAACTGTACTTTTGAGTTAAAATATATATTTATAATTTTAATAAATGACAAATTAAAAATGCATGAACATTTTTTTGTATTGAAAAAATATCGAACCGTGACACCAAAGTATCGAACCGAACCGAACCGTGAATTTTGTGTATCGTTGCACCCCTAATATATATATATATACATATATATATATGTATATATATATATATATATATATATATATATATACACACACACATTCCAAGGCCTCAGGTATGGACAGCTTGCTGTATTTCTTAGGCACCTTATTTGTCGCACCTTTCTGCAACTCCGTTAGTTGGCTAACCTCCCTCCGTGCTACTTTGATCTTGCCCTCTAGCCTCCTTCTCCATGGAGGGTACTGCCCCTTGTGGCTGTTCAACTTGTAGCCAAGCATCTCACTGATCACTGCTGCTGTATTGTAGATCAGCCTGTTAGTGTCGGTAATCGTGGTTGTAGGTATTGCCCATAGTGCTGCATTAACATCATCTAGCAGACCTTCTGAGGGTACTTCACGTAATCTTGGTAACCGGCTACGGGGGATCCAGGTTTCAAGCTTGGCCATTATCCTATTTTTCAGGTCAGTTCCTCTCGCACTCAACGATCCTTCTCCTATCGCACTTGGGGCTATGTACCCAATCTCGGGTGGGGGTGATGATATCTCCCCCCTGACCTGGCGTCCTGACTCCTTGCCGTAGCATTTGTGTTGTACCTCGTCAATCTCTAGCTGTGAGAGCAGTCCCTTCTTTCGAATGTTGGAACACTGAGCTACTAGTTGTTTCGCCGTCATTGTGGATGTTGGGTATCGAAGAATCCATAGGTCCCTCAGCCTATTCATGTAGCCCCTTCCGCCGGGGTTACTTGCGTAGTAGCATTCCAACAACGCCCTGTTTTCGTCTCTTGCCCACCGATGCCTTCTTGTTCCAGTAGCCCACTTTTCGTCAGGGTGCCCTGGTTCCTCCACACCTGACGCGGATCTTGTTGATCCGGGCGACGTCCGAGCCGGCATGCCTTCATATTTATCTGTCTCGCTCATGTCTGCGGTAGGCTTGCTTAGCATAGGGGGTCTAGCCTTAGGACCCTTACTGGATATAGTGTACTTGCATGGTTACTCAATGAGGCTTGAAGGTGGGAGTTAAAAAAGTCTATGTGCTGCAATTAAATAATGTCCACAGTTTACACAAGAACAAGATACAAGCAAGCACTTCCACACAATTTAGACATTTTTTTACACTTGTTGAGGAAGCATGCTTACATATTTTGAAACTAGATTTTTACCATCTAAACCAGTCAGGGAGAAAATACTATTGCACAGTCTTCCTTTAATACTTCAATATAATGCACATTCTAAAGGTTTAGTGAAGTCAAGCATGCAGGTACATTATCTGCACCCATTAGCTGATGGGTATGGGGATCCAAAGGCAGTCAGTCAGGAAAAATTATTTATTTTTCCATAAAGTCTTTAAAAATAATTAGTGACTACTTCATCTTGATGCATTCTCAATCATCCAGGAAAGTAAATCTCCAAAAGTTGATTCTGTTCATCTGGACGTAGCGTTTTGTGAGAGAAACGTTTCGTCACTCATCCAAGTGACTTCTTCAGTCTCAGCTGACTGCAAGTTTCCCCAATCTTACTGTCCACCGAGGATGTGGACAAGTGGGTGAAGAATTTGTCTGACAGACAGCTCACCCAAACAGAGAAAAACATCCTTGCTAAAGGGTTAAATTTTGCTGTCACACCGAGACAAATCCCGCTAGTGGAGCTGATCACAGCCACAGAAACAGCAATTCGTAACAACAATATTGCAGAAGTGGAAGCAGAGCAACTACGGACGAAAGTTTCGCCCTGTCTCAGCAATGCAAAGCCCCCAGCATCCAACATCACCATGGAGGAGAGGAAGGCACTCACATCACTTAGTGATGACAACAACATTATCATCCTTCCGGCAGACAAGGGTATGTGCACAGTATTGCTAAACCAGAAAGACTATCATGAGAAAATTTTGTCACTACTCAGTGATGGAAATACTTATGAGCCCCTGAAATGATACCCAGGAAGTGGCTACAGGAAGAAGGTGATAGACTGTCTGAAGCAGTTAGAACAAGACAAGGCTAGTGACCGGACCTCATACCACAGGCTATACCCAGGGAGTCTACACCAAGTCTGTATGGTTTACCGAAAATACATAAACAGGCACCCTATACCTTTAAGACCGATTGTCTGCATGATCAACTCTGTCACCTATAACATCTCCAAATTTCTGGCTTCGATCCTCAACCCGCTGGTGGGCAGCTCTGAACACCACATCCAGAACACCCTAGATTTTGTTGAGAAGGTGAGAGATGTCATTATGGAGGCAGATTAAACCATGGTCTAATATGACGTTACATCTCTCTTCACATGCATCCCAGTCACGGAAGCGTTGGAGGTAGTCCGTAAGAGATTACAGGATGACCCCAACCTCAGCAACAGGACCACTCTCAGCATCCACCAAGTATGTTTGCTTTTGGAGCTGTGTCTTCATTCCACCTACTTCACATACAAGGGTCAGTTCTACAGGCAGAAACATGGGTGTGCCATGGGCTCCCCAGTTTCACCCATCGTGGCCAATTTGTACATGGAAGAAGTGGAAAAGAGGGCTTTGCTATCCTACCCTGAAACACCACCAAGCCATTGGTTCAGATATGTGGATGACACCTGGGTAAAAATCAAATCTCAGGACGTACTACATTTCACGGATCACATTAACTCGGTGGACAGACACATCAAATTCACCAGGGTGGATATGAAAAGTGGCAGGTTAGCCTTCTTAGACTGTGAGATTTCCATCAGTAATAGGGGACATCTAAAAGCTGACGTGTACCGTAAACCTACACATACGGATCAGTATCTAAGGTTTGACTCTCATCATCCACTGGAGCACAAACTGGGTGTCATCAGGACGCTACAACACAGAGCGTACACCATCCCCACTGACACAGCGGCCAGGGAGGCAGAAGAACAGCACATCAAGAAGGCCCTGAGTAAATGTGGTTACCCCAGCTGGATAACCACATTCTCTAGCTCTAGCTTTCCAGCTAGAAAAAGGCCTTTCTCTAGCTGGAAAGGCACCTAGAGAAAGCTCCACACGATCCAGGAGAGAAGGACAACCACTGCCCAAGCGAAAACCTGTAGTGATCCCATATGTGTCAGGAGCAGAGATGGGTAGTAACCAAATTTGCTGGCACCCCCCCAGTGGCCCTCCCTGGCAAGGCTGTCCTATGTTGGTAATAATTTCTTCTGCTCAGCTCTGCTGAGAAACATTACAGCAGTGGTTGGGACTTCCAGTCAATCAATCAATCAACTAAAATTGATTACAATGGATTTTAAAAACTTATTTGATTTTCATATGTACCTATTTTCAGTGATACCAACTTGTAGGAAATTAACTAGGCATATAATTCCTTTCTTTTTCTCTTGTTTTCTAAATCTTTCGAGTAATCTGTATTTGACAACAGCATAATAAAAGTGGAAATTCTGTTTTTGGTGTATAATCTGGAGTTTCCCCTGCGGGTACTCCAGAGAACCACAACTGACTAGTACACAGCAAATTCAAAAGTGTTAAATGTTTTGGTGTTAATAGTCTTCTTGCAAAAGTAGAGTTAAATTTACTCTAAGTAGAGTCACATTCTTTTAATGTAACTCTGAGGTGTAAAATGATAGTAGTTAAAATCGAGTGTTAAAAATGAGTGTTTCTGTGTCAAATCTGGAGGTGTTACAATGGAAACATTAACTCTTGACCTCTTAACTCTGAACTCCTACAGGGGCTATGACACCAATAGAGTAAATTCACAGACTCCGCCCCCAGCACCATAGGCTCCAATTGAAGCTGAAGTGAAGCCGTTTCAGAACATTTTGCTCTACATATTTGAGTTGTTTGCCATGCTTGGTAAGTCATTTTTTCAAAGATTGTTTCAATTATTATTATGAGCTTTTACTTCTGTGGCTCTTTGGAGTTGAGACAAAGCTGTGTGAAAGGCATTAGCCATGTTGCTCGCTGATAGCATAATATTCTGTTTTAGCTAGCTGAAAGGTATTGTTTGCGGGCAAATACCACAGCCTTGACAAAAAGCTTGCATGTGAATTTTCAGTCAAATTTTTGGTCAAATACACCTAAAACAATGTCTAGAATGTGAAATGTTGGTGTAATGGTGCTACTTGAAGCCTGAAAATGATCTCCCATAAAAAAACGAGCAAACAGCAGTAGCAGATGTCCTGACTGGGTTCTACGTTAGCATTTAGATCCCTCCAGAGTTTTGTGCACACGGTTTAGGTAAAAATGAAAAAGGTTGAGGTTTTACATTTAGTTCAGTATTACCTGTTGCCTGTGTTGTTGTCTTTTGGGAAAATACTTTACACAAGTAATGGCTCAAAAAGGATTCCTTTTTTTTTTTTTTTTTACTGTGCTGCAATTGATTACTGGATTATTTGTGCCATTAATTAGTGTCAACTAATTTTTATTCAATCTCCACACAGGATATGCTTGTGAAGATGGAATATGGGGGAGAGCAGAAGTGCGTTGAAGTTCCACAAAGTGATGAATGAAGGACATGCATATTGTATTGAAGAAATAAGTGATGAGAATGCTGTTATTTGCATTTACCAGCTCACCTATGTCAGACCTTTTGATAAACAAAATTCTAATGAAAGTGAGAACATGTACACTGTTACATCTTTCAGCAAATGTTTTGAAATTGTGGTGCACAGTTCAGAATAAATGTTTTTCAAAAACCATTGCGTCTTTTTAGTAAATGTTTATTTCCAAAAGAAATTTCTAGAAGTTCAGAACTAAAATACTCTTTGAGAGTTAATATATAAACTCTTAACACCTAGTTAGCATTAGTAAGTGTTAAATTATCAACTCCAGACAGATTTGGTGTTTAACACTAAATCAGAGTTAACTTACCAACTCTCCAAAAGGAGTTAAATTAACACTCTCTGGTGTGGACCCATATAGACACTTTAATAGTGTTGAAATCAAATCTGACAGTGTTAATTTGGACATGCTGGATTTGCAGTGTAGTAAATCAACAGACTTACTGACTGACTGACTGGTAGCAAAGTAGTACATCCAGTTTGTTCACTGTTGCTGGGAGCTTGCCTTGGAAGCCTAAATAGACACTGAGTAGCCTACACAGGTTGTCGCTTGTGGAATGGCTTCACATCTCAGTGGATTCTTTGGAGTGGAGATCTATTAGGACGAAAGGAGATGTTTGTAAGAAGCCTGCCAGCAGAGAAATGTAGCACCTCGCTGTAAAGAGCAGTGAGAATGTGACAGATCCTGAGGCTCGGGCCAGCACGCAGACAGATATATTGGGGGAAGTGTATCGATCTATTGACAGACATAAGAGGAAATGAAATTGTGCTTACTGTGGACTGAAAACACACACTGGAAGTTAAAAAGTTCACTTTACCCATTACTTCTCATCATGTTTTGAACCAACCTTTTCTTGCTCCATCCCCAGTTACACATGCTTACCTCATTTCCCATCAAACTGCCTGTTTCCCTGTAAATGTGCAAGGCCAGGGTCACAGAGTAACAGTTATAAAAATATACAAAGTAGCACAGTGAAATGTAACGCAGCACTTACCTGAATAACAAGATTCAGTTTAGTTAAGGATGAAATTTAAAAACAGCCAAATCTCCTGATGTCCCACCTGAGGGAAAGCCTGCAGTTCTTTAATGTAGTTGTGGGTTTGACCTCCTGGATGACCTCCTTGTAGTAATTTTGGTAGGCCCGTAACTCCTGGGAAGGTTTACCACTGTTCCGAGTTTTCTCAGTTTGTGTTGAATGGCTTTCACTGCGGTTCACTGAAGTCCTAAAGCATTAGAAATGGGTTTGTAACCCTTTGCAGACTGATAACTGTCAGTGACTTTGTTTCTTAGGTGTTTCTTTGGATCTTGGTATGTTGTGTTGCTTTTTGATATCTCTTACCCTGCTTCCCTTTTAGATGGGTGAGTGTGTTTTGTAAAACTAAACTCACCTTTCCAAAAAATGTGGTTAATCACAGTTAAGTTGTGATTTAACAAGAGGGGCAATTACTTTTTCACACAAGGTAAGTAGGTTTGGATAAGCTTTCCATTAATTAAATCATAATTTAAAAACTGCATTTTGTATTTACTCAGGTTGTCTTTGTCTAATATTAAAAATTGTTTGATGATCTGAAACATTACAGTGTGACAAACCTGTGCAAAACACTAGGAAATCAGGAAGGGGGCAAACATTTTTTCACATCACTGTATGTGGAAATCTAATTGTAGCTCAATCTGCACTCAAAACATACACACGGGGAGTTAAAAAGGTCACTTTGCCCATTAACTGTCATCATGTTTTGAAGCAAGCTTTTCTTGCTCCACCCTCACTTACAAAACATCTAATAATGTTGGCCTCATTTCCCATCAAACTGCCTGTTTCTTTGTAAATGTGCAAGGCCAGGTCACGGTGTAACAGTTATAAAAATATACAAGAAGAAATATTCGCCTCTAACAGGCTGGTGTACTCCTCACAGTATGCCTTTCTCTTCAATGCAATCAACAACTGATAACAAACTGCAGTTTACAGTAGGAAACATAGTGATTATTTCCACCGCAGGCTGGCTGTGAACTGCCTCCTTCTCTGCCAAGCAGCTGAGACAGGACTGGGACGGGAAAAAAAATCAACCCTGGCATTTTTTGTGCAGGTGACTCATGATCACTCAATATATGTACAGCGGGTAAAATAAGTATTGAACAGCTCACCAATTTTCTAAGTAAATAGGTTTTAAATAGGTTAAAGGTGCTGTTGACATGAAATTCTCACCAGATGTTGGTAACAACTGCTCCAATCCACACATGCATAGAAATCAAACCATAAATTATGTGTAATAATGAGAAATGACACAGTAAAAAAGTATTGAACACATACGCACATATACACATTTTCAATAACCCCATTAACACCTCAAGGATACACAGCCTACAATTATATATATATATATATACCCATACCAACAAACCCGTGCATGCGCACACACATGAAAATATTAGACAAGAACACCCTATCAAATCTCTACCTTTTCCCTGTACCCTATAAAAACCATATCCTTAAACCGCTTTTTAAACTGTGCCATGCTTGGACTTTGCTTCATATCTTTACTTAGTCTGTTCCACAGCTTCACTCCACACACAGAGATGCAAAAACTTTTTAATGTTGTACGGATACGAGGATGTTTTAAATTTAATTCCCCCCTCAAATTGTATCCCCGTTCCCTTTTAGAAAACATTTTTAGAATATTGTCAGGAAGCAGGTTATTTATTGCTTTATATATAATTTGTGCTGTGAGAAAATGAACCAGATCTGTGAATTTTAGAATTTTTGATTTTAAGAATAGTGGATTTGTATGATCTCTGTAACCAGTTTTATGGATTATCCTTATGGCCCTTTTTTGTAATATAAAGATTGATGATAGCGAACATTTGTAAGTATTGCCCCAAACCTCTGCACAGTAATTCAAATATGGTGCAATCAGGGAACAATAGAGAATGTGGAGTGATTTGTGGTCCAGAATGTGTTTTACTTTACTCAAGATTGAGACACTTCTTGAAATTTTGTTATGTATATGATTTATATGAGACTTCCAGTTTAATTTATCATCTATAATCACACCAAGAAACTTATGTTCAAGTACTCTTTCAATTTCCACACCATCTACATGAATCTGCACTTGTGCATTTCTAAGGGAATTCCCAAATAAGATAATTTTAGTTTTACTTGGATTTAGCGATAGTTTGTTCCTGTTAAACCATTTTTTAATTTTGCACATTTCTGAAGTAATTGTATCCAGCAGCTCCTTTAGATTCCCCCCAGAACAAAAAATATTTGTGTCATCTGCAAATAATACTAATTTTAATATATCAGATGCCTTACAAATATCATTTATATAAATAATAAATAATTTTGGACCCAGTACAGAGCCTTGTGGAACACCACAAGCAATGTCCAAGCATGATGAGGAATGGACACCCAGCTTCACAAATTGTTTCCGGTCACTTAAATAATTTTTCACCCATTGCAGTACAACCCCCCTAATCCCATACCGTTCCAGTTTATTAATTAATATGTCATGATTGATTGTGTCGAATGCTTTCTTGAGATCCAGAAATACTCCAGCTGCATACTGTTTCTGATCTATAGCATTCGTAATCTCCTCAATTGATTCGATTAATGCCAGAGATGTTGATCTTTTTGATCTGAATCCATATTGACTGTCAGAGAGTAATTTATATTTATCTAAGAATTTGTCTAATCGTTTATTAAACAGGTTTTCTAGGATTTTGGAGAATTGTGATAGTAAAGAAACAGGCCTGTAATTTGTGAAGTGGCGTCTATCCCCGGTTTTATACAGCGGCACAACTTTAGCTATTTTCATTTTGTTTGGCACTTTTCCCGTCTGAAATGATAAGTTGCAAATATATGTTAGAGGTCCTACAATTCCTTCAATGACCTTCTTGACGATTTTCATGTCAATATCATTACAATCAGTAGATGTTTTATATTTACACATGTGTACAATGTCAATTATTTCTTTTTCCTCCACTGATGTGAGGAACATTGAGTTAGGGTTCCTATCAATCAGGTTTTCACTACATTCTACTGATGGCAGTGACTCAGGAATTTGTTCTGCCAGTTTTGGTCCAATATTTACAAAATAATGATTAAAGCTGTTGACCTTATCAGCAGTGTTTTCCATAATATTGCCATTATCGATAAAGTATTGTGGATAACTTTGTTGTCCAGAATTATTTTTAATGATACCGTTTAAAACATCCCATATTCCTTTCATATTATGTTTATTGTTGTTCAATATTTTACTATAATACTCCTTTCTACATACACGTATAATATTGGTCAACTTATTTTTGTATTTTTTATATTTATTTTCAGCATCTTTTGTTCTTTGTTTTAGGTATTCCCTATAGAGTGTATTTTTCTTTTTACATGCATTTTGTAAACCCTTAGTGAGCCATGGTCTATCTGAATATTTGTGCTTTCTGTTGTATTTTATTGTTGGACAGTTTTTATCGTACAACTCCATGAATGTTCCGGTGTTCCATTGAGTTTAATGAATACTTTGCAGTTGGTGGTCCATGTATTTTGAATTTTTCCCTGTTTCTTCAAGTAACGTGCTTTCCTGGCAATGTCCGCATTTCTTTTTATCAGATGTTCGTTCATGAAGACATCGGATCCTTTCAGTTTCTTTCCTTGTTTTAACAGTGCTGTTTTCTGTTTCCTGTTTGCAAATCTCACAATGATGGCTGGTTTGTCACTGTCATTTTTTCGGGGTAGAGGGTGGCAAGCCTCAATGTTGTTATAATCCACTTCCACACCTTTGGACCGTAGAAAGGTAACCACTTGATGCTCCGTGGAGTTGACATCTTCCTCTCCTGGCCCTCCTACATTGTCAGTGGCGACCGCCCGGGCGTATGACCGGGGTTTGATGCGAAGCCCCGTGATGATAACATCGTTCATCCGGGTGTACTGCTCCAAATCCGCCACTCTGTTCTCCAGGTACGCCAGCCGCCGATCCTTCTCGGCGTTCTGGATGCGGAGAGCCTTAACTTCCTCGACCAGGTCCAGGATGGCTTTCTGCTGCAGTTTGACAGTAGAAATCTCCTCTGTCATAAACTCCAGCGACTTCTTAATATCGTCTCCTTCCTCGGCTGACAGAACTTTTTTCGGGCCCATGCTGAGAGACGCTCTTGTAGCTTTGCCGTGACGACCGGCTAGCTAGTTGATGCTAGCGTCCTTCCTCTCACTCACCGCTACGGTTCAAAAACATCAACTTATGAGTTTTCGAGAGGTCGCAAATCACGAGCCACCACAGGTTTAGTGCGCTGATCTTCAAAAAAGTCTCGAAAGTTAGAAAGACGTCAAATAGGTGTTGTAAAAATGCTTTATATCTTTCTAGTGCCGAGAGCTCGAAAAAACACTCCTCTTCACGCCGCCATCTTGCGCACTGAGCTTGACAGACATGACCTGTAACCCTAAAGATAGAACACATGAAGAAAAGGAGGTGCAAAAGGCATGGAAAGTCATGACAACAGCTTGAACCTATCAGTAATTGGAAGCAATCCTGCCACCTAGTGCAAATTAATATCAGATGGTTCAGCCCAACTGAAGGCCTACACACAAGATGTCTTATTACCAAGGTGCTCCCCGCATGATTTCAGACAGAGGACTAATAAGAATTATCAGAACAGTTGTCCAAGAGCCAAAGACCACTCCTGGAGAGCTGCAGAAAGACCTGGAAAACAAGTATTTACTCAAATGCCATGGCCTGTATGCACGCTCAAGACGCCATTGCTGAAGAAAAAAGCATGTTGAAGCACATTCAAAGTTTACTGAAAAACATTTAGACAAGCCTGTGAAATACTGGGAGAATATAGTCTGGTCAGATGAGAAAATTAAACTCTTTGGATGCCATAATACACACAGTGTTTGGAGGTCAAAAGGTGCTGCATATCACTCCAAAAATTCCATACTAAGTGATGTTTAGAGATGGGAAGATCACGGTATTGAGCTGTTTTTCAACATATAACCCGGCACGCTTCATGTAACTGCTTCATTCAGTTACATGAAGCATCACTGATGAATGGAAAAATGTACAGAAACATTCTTGATTACAGTTTTTTACAGTCGCTAACAAGCGTTTGTCCAAACAGTTGTCACATTTGCAAAACTCCAAACACAATTAGCACAGGATCGGTCTGTTGTGGCCATACCATTCACACATTTCATGTCGTGTTCACCCAATATGCAGTCAGTGAACACATTTCCACAATGCTTACATTTTCTTAACAGACAAGTTATACCTCCCAACAAAACTATGGACTGTTCTTGTAGTATCTACGAATGTTAACACACAACATCCCACAATAGCAAAAACAATATTCCAAACCTTAGATACAGTATAAAAACCTCTGCTTCTGCAATGATATCAGTACAAAAACAATATCAATATCAAAAATATATCTCAGCTGATAATAAACAAACAATTGAATAATTGACACACAGCTGATTTATGTTGGGTAAATTGGGCCAACCACAGCTTCTTCCATTCTGGCTTAGACTCAGTGGGGTTTATAAGGCAAGACCTTGAGGAGTGATGTTTTTGGAAACAAGAAAAAGACAAACACTGTAATGTCTGGTCGAGGAAGAGTAAGAGCAAGGGGCCCAGGGAGAAGAGCAGGCCCAAGGAGAGGGCAAGGTAGAGGTGTAAGAATGCGTGGTGGTGGCATTCCAAGGGCTGCAAGAACAGTAGTCAGTGATGAAATCCGTGCCACTATCATTGACCATGTAATCAACCATGGTCTTTCACTAAGAGAGGCTGGTGAAAGAGTGCAGCCCAATTTGAGGCGGTCAACGGTTGCCTCCATTATACGCATCTTTCAACAAACCAACAGGTAAGTATTGCATTTTACATGGATTGTTTCTATTCTCACTTGACATGTCAATATGGTCATACAGTAATGCATATGTTGAATTTTTTGTCTTTCTAAAGAATGCAACGTCTTCCACCCTCTGGGGGAAGAGGAAAGCTCCTCAGTAATGATCAGGAGCTTGCCATTGTAGAAATGGTTACTGCAAATAATTCAATAAAACTGCGTGAAATTCAAACTAGAATTGTGGCGGACCATGAGATATTTGACAATATCGATAGAATCAGCCTCACAACCATTACGCGGACATTGTCCAAACACAGAGTGCGGATGAAGCAGCTCTACACTGTTCCCTTTGAGAGGAACAGTGAGGGGGTCAAGGAGCTACGACGACAATATGTCCAGGTATAGTGTATATTCAATCCAATGTCCAGTTCTATAAGCTTTGCACTTTGCAAGTAGGTAACCTACACAATACTAGGTTACAGTACAGTATGGTATACAGTAATAACATGACTTACATAAACTTTGTTTCAGAGAGTTATGGAATTGGAGGCCAACCAGGCCCCTCATAAATTCATATACATCGATGAGGCAGGATTCAATCTGGCCAAAAGGCGTCGACGTGGACGAAATGTAATTGGAAAAAGGGCCACAGTTGATGTGCCAGGACAGAGAGGGGCAAACATTACCATGTGTGCAGCAATTGCAAATGCAGGATTACTCCTTCACAGATGTCAGGTTGGACCCTATAATACAGAGCGCTTGCTTGCCTTTCTCAATGATCTCCACCAGCGCCTGGTTCCAGAGCAGGGTCAGGAGGGTGAAAACATGAGGACCTTTGTAATTACCTGGGACAATGTGGCTTTCCATCACTCGCAAGCAATAACAACATGGTTTGAAGTCCACCCAAGACTGGTAAGTCTCTTCCTTCCACCCTATTCACCTTTCCTCAACCCCATAGAGGAGTTTTTTTCTGCATGGAGGTGGAAGGTTTATGACCATCAGCCACATGACCAGATGTCCCTCCTTGAAGCCATGGATGCTGGCTCCAGGGACATCACAGTTGACGATTGCCAAGGGTGGATCCGACATACCAGGCGGTTTTATCCCAGGTGCATCGACTTGGGTAACATCAGATGTGATGTTGATGAAAACATGTGGCCTAACCCTGAAGATCGCAGAGATTAGATGCAAATTTTTTGTCTTTTTTTAGCCCCCCTCCCCCTCCCCCCTTTTTATCTTGGCTTTTTGCTGTTGTTTTTTTGTTCAGAATGCTCTTGTGTGTTTCATGGATATTTTGTTCACTGTAAGCAATACTGTAAAACTTTCTCTGTCCTATCATACCGTGTTTCTACTGTACCTCCTGTAGTAAACAGTGGAGAAACAAAAACTTGTTTGCTTTTTACTGGAATGCTTTTGAATGTGAACATTACTGTACATGTGGACATACAGTTACCAACCAAGACATTTCTGGTGTCAATATGGTGGATTGCATGTTTCGCATGCAAATACCTGTGACACTGAAACATAAAAGTCTATGCAGTTTTTGTAATGTCAATAATAGCCAGTATTTTGAAACCTGGTGTACTTTGATTGACTGCATGTACCTTGTGAAGTGAAAACAAGTGTTATTCTTTGACAGACTAATTTCATTTTGAGTCAGATTTATAGTGTTTTTGTACAGTTAGTGTGTGCAGAGAAAGATGTGTTCTAATTTTGAAATGAGGAGTTAGTATATATTTAACAAAGTGTATTTTTGGGAAGGATATTATCCATTTGGCCAATTGTGTTTTGTAGGTGTGGGTCTGTGTTAAGAGTTTAGAAAAAGTATCTGAAGTATGGGTAGGCGCTTGTTAGCGACTGTAAAAAACTGTAAAAAGAATCTGCTGCCACCTACCAGGATGATGAAGATGAAACAAGAGTGGATGTTTCAGTAACACAACAATCCCAAACACACTGCCAAGGAAACTCTCAATTGGTTTCAGAGAAAGAAAATAAAGATGCCAGAATGGCCCAGCCAATCACTTGAAACCAATTGAAAATCTGTGGAAAGGACAATAGAAGGGGAGCACAGGACCTTCAGGATTTAAGGACTGTTTGTGTTAAAGAATGGGCCAAAATCACATCTGTGCAATGCATATGACTAGCTTCTCACCAGTGTCATTTCTCATTATTACACATAATTTATGGACATCTATGGTTTGACTTCTTTGCATGTTTGGAGTGGACAGGTTGTCACTGACATCTGGTGAGAATTTCGTGTCAACAGCAACTTTAGAAACATATTTCCCTTTAAAATTGGTGACTTGTTCAATACTTATTTTACTCACTGTGTGTGTATATTGTGTATATATTTAATTTTAAAAATCACGTCGGTACAGTTGCTGGGTTAGGGGATCTTAGTTGCACGGACAGTAATACCGCATGCGACAATTAAAACTAGCAGTGCATCATGGTCAAAGTAGCCCTTCATTTTACCTGAATCCTTGCATCTCTCCCTTCCTGATTAATTTCACCTTCCTCTTCTTCGCTCTGTTGTTGGCACTGCTCGCTCTCCTGCATTTCTCCACAGCTAATGTCCAATGTGCCAGATTACCAGTCCAGGCCTGGGAGGAGACCTGTGTGGTGTGTCTCTGCCTCCCAGCCAGCCCTGCCTCTTTACAGCCATGCCATTCAGTGCGCCACGGGACTCAAGCGAGCACGGAAAGTGGCACGAGCACGCCCTCTGCTGACCAGTTCATTTCTGTGGTCAGGCTTAGATGTAGTACTGTCATTTTTCAACCCAGAACCAGCTTGAGTGCATCTAAAGATACAAAAATTCCAGAGATGTGAATCTCTTAGGTGCACAGTCACACCATGCTCACTGAAACTGTGACGGTCCTGGGTCTGTGACCCAGTGTTTTGATTGTGTATTATTGTTTATTAGTCTGTTTTCTTCTTGGTTCGTGTTTACTAGTATTCCTGTTTTATTTATTACAAACAAAAGTTAGGGGGCTTTAGATTTAAATTCTTATCATGAGTCAATAAAATTGACATTGAAAACAACTCTTGTGAAACTGCTGTTTCCAGTAGTAAACGTGTGCAGTTTTTTCCTCTGAGACAAACAAACAGTTCAGAATGAGTCATGCCGGTTACTGTTACTAATACTACAGCTGCAAGTCCCGTGTACGAATCTTCATTCTCACCACTCATAATGGAGTTCTCAAAACAGGTATGTAGTTTCCCATCTGCATTTTTTGTTTTTTTGTAGACACTGCTTTTTCAAATATGTAATAAAGAGTAAGACCAGTAACACACTAGCAGTGGTTGCCATGAATTTGCCTTTCAGATGAAAGCAAATGTGAACGCTCAGAAGAGTCTTAGCCTGCAACAAATAGAAATGCAGGCTCTCAGTCTTGTGTCACAGGTGCACATCACTGAAGTATGGAGTATGTATACATTGTAGGATTTGTATAAAATATTGTATAAGCCATATAAATGTTGTCACTTGGTTTGCAAGACAGTGTTTATGCAAAGTTTCATAAAGATTGGCCCACTCATCTAGGGGGAGATAGGGAACATGTTTTCACAATTTGAAAGCTTGATATCAGAAGGCCTGTAATATGTTTCTTGGGGTACGGAAGGCATGCAAATGTCAGCCAGCCAGCCTGATTGCCTGCTGACTCATTTGACATGCTGACATTTCTTGGAAATGTTACATCAAGGACGTATTTTTTACTTTGGAAATGATCAATTCCAAAGTAATTACCACTGTACTCAATAAATATAATACAATATTTGATTTTACACAGTGATAAAAACATGATATTATACTATACTAAAGTAAAATATCTCAATCACATACTGACAGTACAAACAAACCACTTGGACAAGCTCAAATTGAATACAGTGTCCAAATCACAGACAAACAGTATCCCGCATTCTTGATTTTTACTTCACAAACACTTCTCATAATGATATTTTGGCAATGTTAGCTCTTTATACAGTAAAGTTACAGTGTGATACAAATAATATCAGGCTGATCCTGCCACAATTTGTTTTCCCAGTTCAAATCACTGACAAACAGTATCCCACAGTTGTTTATGTTTTTACTCATTTTTCACAGAGAAACATTTTTTGAAAAATGTATTGATAGCAGGGTTGAATATTCTTACACAATAAAAAAACAACAACAACAACAACAACTATACGTAAAATAATTTCACCATAAAGATGGTTTGTTTAGTGGTTTATTTTATTGCAACCTGTAATTTATTGCATTTTACTTTTATGTGTTTCATTGTTTACAAAAGGTTTGAGGTGTGAAATAAACTGCAATGGAGTTTGAAAAAGAATTATGGGTGTGTGTGGTTGAAGGATGTGTTTGTGCCCAAACTAGCAAAAAAAAGTTTGGGAACCACTGATGTGATACATAATGGAGGAATCATTGCTGAAAAGCACAAGTTTGCACACAACATTCAGAAAGAATTTCCACCCACTTCTCTGTAAAGAAATCCACCAATGCATATTTCTGTAGTGATATTTTTAGGTGCTATAATATATATAGGTGCAGGACCTGTACACCTCCAGGACATTGCGGCGTGCAGCTTGGATCTCAGCTGACCCTTCTCACCCTGGACACAGTCTGTTTGACGTGCTCCCCTCAGGCAGGAGGCTCCGGTCCATTCGCACCAGAACCTCTCGCCATAAGAACAGTTTCTTCCCCTCTGCTGTTGGACACATGAACAATAACCGTATGACTGTCCCCGCCACAAACACATGACCCTACGCTGTGTCACTGCATCATTCCATGTTTGCACTGATCACCACCTGCACTCATGTATATATCTTTCTACGCAGCACTTTTAATTCTTATTCTTATGTATATATCTCATGTATATCTCATGCACATATCTTTCTACATAGCACTTTTAATTCTTATTCCTACTTTTATTTTTTTTCATGTCTATTTAATCGCAATTATGACAGTATGTTTGCACTGAAGCACCGCAGCAATTTCCTAATGTTGTAAACCTGCACAACATTTGGCAATAAACCCCTTTCTGATTCTGATTCTATAAAGAACTGTTTTCTTCTCAGAAAAGGCCAAAATAATTACTGTTTAACAGCCTTACACATGTTCAGAAATAACTAGTCTCCTTGTCTCTAATAACAAAGTTTACTGCATATAGCTGTAAATACAGACTACATCCCTTTTTTTTTAAAATCTAATATAACTTCCCTTCCTGCTTCTCATTCAGTACACCACTGGATTTTAAAAAAAAAAGTATGTAAAGGGGCACAAATGAGCCCTGACAGCCAATCTCATAGAGAACATAATAATAAGAAGAATAAATAAACAATTTTAAGGAGGGAAAACCATTCTGGTTAGAAATATGATTTTTTTTTTTACACACATAATATAAAGCTGGTTGTAACAATGGTTCTTTGTACAGAGTGGGCCATTCATATGGATACACCGCAATAAAATGGGAATGGTTGGTGATATTAAAGTCCTGTTTGTGGCACATTAGTATATGTGAGGGGCAAACTCCTCAAGATGGGTGGTGACCATGGTGGCCATTTAGAAGTCAGCCATCTTGGATACAACTTTTGTTTTTTCAATAGGGAGAGGGCCATGTGACACATCAATCTTATTGGTAATGTCACAACAAAAACAATGGTGTGCTTGGTTTCAACGTAACTTTATTCTTTCATGAGTTATTTACAAGTTTCTCTTTGTTGACATGTCGAAGAGGTTAACACGTGAGTCGCAGATAGAAATTGTGTTGATATCTGGTGAACGCAGTAACCAGGTCATTGCAGCAAATTTCAATGCAAGACACCCTTTGAGACCACCCATCTCCCATACTACAGTTAGCAAACTGCTTGCTAAGTTTCGTGAAACTGGTTCAGTGTTGGATTTGACAAAATGTGGACGCAAGAAAACTGTCACTAATGAAGAAACATCAGTGGCTGTCCTAGCTTCATTCAGCAAGAGCCCACAGCGTAGCACTCGCCGCATGTCACTGGAGAGTGGCATTAGTCGAACATCCCTTCGGCAGATATTAGCTACTCACAAATGGCACCCTTACAAACTCCAGCTACTGCAGCATCTCAATGAGGATGACCCAGATCGGCGCACAGAATTTGCAGAATGGGCAAAACAAAAATTGGAACAGGACCCTCAGTTCACGCAGAAGATTTTGTTCAGTGATGAGGCAAACTTTTATCTGAATGGTGAAGGTAACAAACAAAACCACCGCTATTGGTCTGACACTACCCCACATTGGATGGATCCCTCCAAGACTGTTGGACCAACAAAAGTGATGGTTTGGGGTGGTATATGGTAGGGGTGCAACAATACTCGTATCGATATTGAACCGTTCGATACAGTGCTTTCGATTCGGTACACATATGTATCGAACAATACAAATTTTTTTATTTATTTTATCAACTTTTCTTCTGACGATGCTGTCTGTGTTGAGCGCTCAGTGGATCTGCGTTCGAGTACTCCGCCTAGGCTGCACTGTCGAGTGCAGATCCACTGAGCACAGCACAAGCTAACAAGTCAGAAGCTAAGCTCGTTGCTGTCATGGTCCTGGGTCGGTGACCCAGCGCTTTTAGTTTGTTATCATTTTCTAGATGATGATTGTTTAAGTTCTGTGTTATTTTCGATCTGCCTCTGAGTCTGCGTCTGTATCTGTCTGTCTATGGTGTCTCCCCATCTGTTTGTGAATCTGTCTGTTTAGTTCAATGTCTTGTCTGGTTCCATGTATCTGAGTTTCCTGTTTTATTGTGAAGGTCCGTGTCATATGTGAGTGTGATCAGTTTACGTTTCCCCTGTCCCGTCAGCCCAGATTCCTCCCAGCTGTGTTGCCCTCCTGTCCCTCATCCCCTGATTACTGGTGTGTGTATTTAAGCCCTGTGTGTTCTCCTGCCTGTTGCCGGTTCGTCTGTGTTCCTCCGTGTCAGTCTGTGTAACTCTGTGTCAGTCTGTTACCCTGTGTTCCACGGTGTCCTGTTCCTAGTCTGCGTCTCTCTGCTATTCATCATCCGTTGTCATATGCTCCCAGGTCTGTTATTTTAGTTCTCCCAGTTTAGGTGTCTTTAGTTGTTTGTTATGCCCCACTGTTTGTTTGCCACTACAGCTCTGTAAATAAAACCACCGGTATCTCATCCACTGCCTGCATCTTGGGTCCTCCTTCTATATCCACACGGCTCGCCTCGGCAGCCGTGACAGTACGAACCGGCCACTATGGACCCAGCAGCATTCAACCCGCCCAAGGAGCTCCGGGAGGACATTGTTTACTCCGTGGACAAATTAATCAACGCGTGGCTGGAGCACGAGGGGAGAGAATTTCGCCAAGCCGTGGCTAATCGGCTACAGCGCTTGGTTTCTGGTCTCCCCTGGCTGCTCAGCTCACTTCACCCGCTCGCACAGAATTTCATTCTGAATGGACTCCGTCTTCACCCCCCGGCTGCTACCACCCACCCTGCAGCTCATGCTTCACTGCCCAGTCCGACAGAGGATGTTCTGCCCGGCCCGTCAACCCAGCCTTCGAGGGGGAAACGGCGCTCACGCTGCCGACGCTCCTCGCCACAGTCGGACCTGGGGATTTCCGAGCAGCCAGCTGTGGTGAGTGGACAGGACAGTATTGTTGGTCTGAACTGTGGGACCGTTTACTCAGGGGTGATGTTCTGTACGGCACTGGACAAAAAATGTTTATCGCCAGAAGCTCAGTTAGCCGCCCGACCAGAAGCTCAGTTAGCCGCCCGGCCAGAAGCTCAGTTAGCCGCCCGGCCAGAAGCTCAGTTAGCCGCCCGGCCAGAAGCCCAGTCGCCACCTCCGCCACATTCAGCCTCACAATCCATAGCTCAATTACAGTCACAGCCAGACTTATTACAAACCCTGTTACAATCCATGGCCCAGTCAGTAGCCCGGTTAGCAGAAGAATCATTAGCTTTATCCTCAGTTCAGCAGTCACCAGCCCTGCATCCTGTGTCAGTTGCTCCACTACCTGTTCAGCCATCACCTTCACCTACTCCTCCTGTACAGCAAGCCATGTCAGTCCAACCCATAACGGACAGTTCAACAACTCCGTACTCTAAGCAGAGAGACAAACCCAAGAACAATGTCAACATTCCTCAAAGGCTGGCCAGTTCTGAGACTGAGATGCACTCCAGGGCCTCCCCAGAGGCTGGGTTTCAGCCCCCATTAGACTCTGGACCCCTGGAGTTTAAGAAGCCAGCTGAGGACTGCACAGAGCTGTCGCTGCCTGAGCAGGGTCAATGCTCTGCACAGCTGCAGGCCGCTATGTGTTTGCCAGAGGCCCGTGTGCCTGCTGGTCCTGTTCTGTCCCTGCCAGAGGCCCGTGTGCCTGCTGGTCCTGTTGCGTTCCTGCCAGAGGCCCGTGTGCCTGCTGGTTCTGTTGCGTTCCTGCCAGAGGCCCGTGTGCCTGCTGGTTCTGTTGCGTTCCTGCCAGAGGCCCGTGTGCCTGCTGGTTCTGTTGTGTTCCTGCCAGAGGTCTCCGCACCTGCTGGTTCTGTTCTGTGTGTGCCAGGGGCTCCAGTGCCCACTGGTTCTGAGACTGTTTTTGCTGGGGGGCCCGAGGAGCCCGTCCAGCCTCCTTCCTCGTCAGCTGGGGGGCCCGAGGAGCCCGTCCAGCCACCAGCTGCTCCACCAGCAGCCTCATCCACGCTTGCAGCAGCAGTTTCATCCATGCCGCCACCTGCTGCAGCGCCTCTGTCTGCATCCTCCACGCCGTTGCCTGGCCCGGCCTCTGCTGCATCCTCCACGCCGTCGCCTGGTCCGGATTCAGCATCCTCAGCGTCGCCTGGTCCAGCGCATGCTTCGGCTTCATCCTCGCCTGGTCCAGCCACTGCTTCATCCTCGCCTGGTCCAGCCACTGCTTCATCCTCGCCTGGTCCAGCCTCCGCATCACCTGCAGTGGCCTCCTCTTCAGCTTCCTCATCAGCTGCTTTGCCTGGTCCAGCTTCAGCTTCCTCATCAGCTGCTTTGCCTGGTCCAGCTTCAGCTTCCTCATCAGCTGCTTTGCCTGGTCCAGCTTCAGCATCTTCATCAGCTGCTTTGCCTGGTCCGGCCTCTGCTTCTGCTTCAGCCTCGTCTGGTCCAGCCTCTGCATCATCGTCTGGTCCAGCCTCTGCATCATCGTCTGGTCCAGCCTCTGCATCCTCATCGTCTGGTCCTGCATCCTCATCGTCTGGTCCTGCATCCTCATCGTCTGGTCCTGCATCCTCATCATCGTCTGGTCCTGCATCCTCATCATCGTCTGGTCCTGCATCCTCATCGTCGTCTGGTCCTGCATCCTCATCGTCGTCTGGTCCTGCATCCTCATCGTCGTCTGGTCCTGCATCCTCATCCTCGTCTGGTCCAGCCTCTGCATCTTCATCCTCGTCTGGTCTGGCTTCAGCCTCCTCATCAGCAGCGTCGCCTGGCCCGGCTTCAGCCTCCGCTTCAGCGTCCGCCTCGTCTGGTCCAGCCTCCGCTTCACCTGGGGCTGCAGGGGCCACGCAGCCTTCAGGTCCCCTACTACCACCTCCACATCGTCGGTCATCTGCCTGGCCGCCTGTTGGGCATCTCCGCCACCGTGGACGCCCTCCTGAACGCCGCCACTGCCTTCCACGTGGCCGGCCTCCGGACTTGTTTCCACGCCGCTGTTGCCGTCCGCACGGTCGGCCCCCAGAACTGTTTCCACGCCGCTGTTGCCGTCCGCACGGTCGGCCCCCAGAACTGTTTCCACGCCGCTGTTGCCGTCCGCACGGTCGGCCCCCAGAACTGTTTCCACGCCACTGCCTACTGCGTGGCCGGCATCCGGACCTGCCCCGTTGCCATTCGCATGGTCGGCTTCCTGAACTTGACCATCTGGGCCTTTTTGGACTCTGTCCCTCCGTCCTGGGCCCCCTCCGCCCGCCCTGGTCGGGTTGTTTTCTGTTTTGTTTTGGTCCATTTTTTCGTTTCTGCTGGGCTGTCTGGTGCCAGCCCTTGAGGGGGGGGTACTGTCATGGTCCTGGGTCGGTGACCCAGCGCTTTTAGTTTGTTATCATTTTCTAGATGATGATTGTTTAAGTTCTGTGTTATTTTCGATCTGCCTCTGAGTCTGCGTCTGTATCTGTCTGTCTATGGTGTCTCCCCATCTGTTTGTGAATCTGTCTGTTTAGTTCAATGTCTTGTCTGGTTCCATGTATCTGAGTTTCCTGTTTTATTGTGAAGGTCCGTGTCATATGTGAGTGTGATCAGTTTACGTTTCCCCTGTCCCGTCAGCCCAGATTCCTCCCAGCTGTGTTGCCCTCCTGTCCCTCATCCCCTGATTACTGGTGTGTGTATTTAAGCCCTGTGTGTTCTCCTGCCTGTTGCCGGTTCGTCTGTGTTCCTCCGTGTCAGTCTGTGTAACTCTGTGTCAGTCTGTTACCCTGTTCCACGGTGTCCTGTTCCTAGTCTGCATCTCTCTGCTATTCATCATCCGTTGTCATATGCTCCCAGGTCTGTTATTTTAGTTCTCCCAGTTTAGGTGTCTTTAGTTGTTTGTTATGCCCCACTGTTTGTTTGCCACTACACCTCTGTAAATAAAACCACCGGTATCTCATCCACTGCCTGCATCTTGGGTCCTCCTTCTATATCCACACGGCTCGCCTCGGCAGCCGTGACAGTTGCAACATGGCAACTGCCTCAACGCTACCCAAAATTGAACCTCCCCCACCCTCATTCAGATCTGGCGTTTCAAACTATGGCCAGATAGTTCGCCCCACGCACAGGGCGATCCGTGGTAACTCGTTAACAGAGATTTGCCGCGTTATGGCGTTAATGTCATTTTAACGAGATTAACACTGACAGCACTAGTGGGAACACAACAAATATGACTGCACATTTACGCCAACATCATTCTAGTGCAAAGATAAGTGGAAGCAGACAAAAACAACAAGCACGCATGCTACAAACTTTACCCGTGTTATTTAGACAGCCGTTAGCACATGATTCTCCTTATGGGGACCTGATATGTTTAATATGCTGCTGAGAATATAGCCCAGAAGAAGCGTATAGTATAGCTTTTATTTTGGAAAGAGCCATTTCTCTATAATAAACTCTCTTTTCCAAAGATGAGTGATTTCTCGATCAGATAGATTTATTTTTTTTATTATTTTGTTGTTTCAGCAACATTAAATTTAAAAACTGTACTTTTGAGTTAAAATATATATTTATAATTTTAATAAATGACAAATTAAAAAGGCATGAACATTTTTTTGTATCAAAAAAATATCTAACTGTGACACCAAAGTATCGAACCGAACCAAACCGTGAATTTTGTGTATCGTTGCACCCCTAGTATATGGGGTACACGATAGTGGGTCCATTCTTCATCAATGGAAACCTCAAGCCCACTGGATATTTGATATTGCTACATGATGTGTTTCCCTCTTTATGCACTGAAGCTGGCATGTTCCCTGAGTTTTTCCAGCAAGATGGTGCACCACCACATTATGGGTGCCAGGTCCGAGCATACCTAGATGAACAGTTTCCTGGAAAGTGGATTGGTCGTCGTGGGCCATTTGAATGGCCCCCAAGGTCTCCCGATCTGGCCCCCTTAGACTTTTATCTTTGGGGTCATCTGAAGGCAATTGTCTATGGTGTGAAGATACGAGATGTGCAGCACCTGAAGCTACGCATACTGGATGCCTGTGCTGGCATTTCTCCTGCGGTGTTGCTATCAGTGTGTGAAGAGTGGGAGAAGAGGGTTGCATTGACAATACAACACAATGGGCAGCACGTTGAACACATGTTATAAGTGGTCAGAAACTTGTAAATAACTCATGAAAGTTACGACTAATGCCACTCTCCAGTGACATGCGGCGAGTGCTACGCTGTGGGCTCTTGCTGAATGAAGCTAGGACAGCCACTGATGTTTCTTCATTAGTGACAGTTTTCTTGCGTCCACATTTTGTCAAATCCAACACTGAACCAGTTTCACGAAACTTAGCAAGCAGTTTGCTAACTGTAGTATGGGAGATGGGTGGTCTCAAAGGGTGTCTTGCATTGAAATTTGCTGCAATGACCTGGTTACTGCGTTCACCAGACATCAACACAATTTCTATCTGCGACTCACGTGTTAACCTCTTCGACATGTCAACAAAGAGAAACTTGTAAATAACTCATGAAAGAATAAAGTTACGTTGAAACCAAGCACACCATTGTTTTTGTTGTGACATTACCAATAAGATTGATGTGTCACATGGCCCTCTCCCTATTGAAAAAACAAAAGTTGTATCCAAGATGGCTGACTTCTAAATGGCCACCATGGTCACCACCCATCTTGAGGAGTTTGCCCCTCACATATACTAATGTGCCACAAACAGGACTTTAATATCACCAACCATTCCCATTTTATTGCGGTGTATCCATATGAATGGCCCACTCTGTACAAAGAACCATTGTTACAACCAGCTTTATATTATGTGTGTAAAAAAAAAAAAATCATATTTCTAACCAAAATGGTTTTCCCTCCTTAAAATTGTTTATTTATTCTTCTTATTATTATGTTCTCTATGAGATTGGCTGTCAGGGCTCATTTGTGCCCCTTTACATACTTTTTTTTTTTTAAATCCAGTGGTGTACTGAATGAGAAGCAGGAAGGGAAGTTATATTAGATTTTAAAAAAAAAAGGGATGTAGTCTGTATTTACAGCTATATGCAGTAAACTTTGTTATTAGAGACAAGGAGACTAGTTATTTCTGAACATGTGTAAGGCTGTTAAACAGTAATTATTTTGGCCTTTTCTGAGAAGAAAACAGTTCTTTATAGAATCAGAATCAGAAAGGGGTTTATTGCCAAATGTTGTGCAGGTTTACAACATTAGGAAATTGCTGCGGTGCTTCAGTGCAAACATACTGTCATAATTGCGATTAAATAGACATGAAAAAAAAATAAAAGTAGGAATAAGAATTAAAAGTGCTATGTAGAAAGATATGTGCATGAGATATACATGAGATATATACATAAGAATAAGAATTAAAAGTGCTGCGTAGAAAGATATATACATGAGTGCAGGTGGTGATCAGTGCAAACATGGAATGATGCAGTGACACAGCGTAGGGTCATGTGTTTGTGGCGGGGACAGTCATACGGTTATTGTTCATGTGTCCAACAGCAGAGGGGAAGAAACTGTTCTTATGGCGAGAGGTTCTGGTGCGAATGGACCGGAGCCTCCTGCCTGAGGGGAGCACGTCAAACAGACTGTGTCCAGGGTGAGAAGGGTCAGCTGAGATCCGAGCTGCACGCCGCAATGTCCTGGAGGTGTACAGGTCCTGCACCTATATATATTATAGCACCTAAAAATATCACTACAGAAATATGCATTGGTGGATTTCTTTACAGAGAAGTGGGTGGAAATTCTTTCTGAATGTTGTGTGCAAACTTGTGCTTTTCAGCAATGATTCCTCCATTATGTATCACATCAGTGGTTCCCAAACTTTTTTTTGCTAGTTTGGGCACAAACACATCCTTCAACCACACACACCCATAATTCTTTTTCAAACTCCATTGCAGTTTATTTCACACCTCAAACCTTTTGTAAACAATGAAACACATAAAAGTAAAATGCAATAAATTACAGGTTGCAATAAAATAAACCACTAAACAAACCATCTTTATGGTGAAATTATTTTACGTATAGTTGTTGTTGTTGTTGTTGTTTTTTTATTGTGTAAGAATATTCAACCCTGCTATCAATACATTTTTCAAAAAATGTTTCTCTGTGAAAAATGAGTAAAAACATAAACAACTGTGGGATACTGTTTGTCAGTGATTTGAACTGGGAAAACAAATTGTGGCAGGATCAGCCTGATATTATTTGTATCACACTGTAACTTTACTGTATAAAGAGCTAACATTGCCAAAATATCATTATGAGAAGTGTTTGTGAAGTAAAAATCAAGAATGCGGGATACTGTTTGTCTGTGATTTGGACACTGTATTCAATTTGAGCTTGTCCAAGTGGTTTGTTTGTACTGTCAGTATGTGATTGAGATATTTTACTTTAGTATAGTATAATATCATGTTTTTATCACTGTGTAAAATCAAATATTGTATTATATTTATTGAGTACAGTGGTAATTACTTTGGAATTGATCATTTCCAAAGTAAAAAATACGTCCTTGATGTAACATTTCCAAGAAATGTCAGCATGTCAAATGAGTCAGCAGGCAATCAGGCTGGCTGGCTGACATTTGCATGCCTTCCGTACCCCAAGAAACATATTACAGGCCTTCTGATATCAAGCTTTCAAATTGTGAAAACATGTTCCCTATCTCCCCCTAGATGAGTGGGCCAATCTTTATGAAACTTTGCATAAACACTGTCTTGCAAACCAAGTGACAACATTTATATGGCTTATACAATATTTTATACAAATCCTACAATGTATACATACTCCATACTTCAGTGATGTGCACCTGTGACACAAGACTGAGAGCCTGCATTTCTATTTGTTGCAGGCTAAGACTCTTCTGAGCGTTCACATTTGCTTTCATCTGAAAGGCAAATTCATGGCAACCACTGCTAGTGTGTTACTGGTCTTACTCTTTATTACATATTTGAAAAAGCAGTGTCTACAAAAAAACAAAAAATGCAGATGGGAAACTACATACCTGTTTTGAGAACTCCATTATGAGTGGTGAGAATGAAGATTCGTACACGGGACTTGCAGCTGTAGTATTAGTAACAGTAACCGGCATGACTCATTCTGAACTGTTTGTTTGTCTCAGAGGAAAAAACTGCACACGTTTACTACTGGAAACAGCAGTTTCACAAGAGTTGTTTTCAATGTCAATTTTATTGACTCATGATAAGAATTTAAATCTAAAGCCCCCTAACTTTTGTTTGTAATAAATAAAACAGGAATACTAGTAAACACGAACCAAGAAGAAAACAGACTAATAAACAATAATACACAATCAAAACACTGGGTCACAGACCCAGGACCGTCACAGTTTCAGTGAGCATGGTGTGACTGTGCACCTAAGAGATTCACATCTCTGGAATTTTTGTATCTTTAGATGCACTCAAGCTGGTTCTGGGTTGAAAAATGACAGTACTACATCTAAGCCTGACCACAGAAATGAACTGGTCAGCAGAGGGCGTGCTCGTGCCACTTTCCGTGCTCGCTTGAGTCCCGTGGCGCACTGAATGGCATGGCTGTAAAGAGGCAGGGCTGGCTGGGAGGCAGAGACACACCACACAGGTCTCCTCCCAGGCCTGGACTGGTAATCTGGCACATTGGACATTAGCTGTGGAGAAATGCAGGAGAGCGAGCAGTGCCAACAACAGAGCGAAGAACACTGAACCAGTTTCATGAAACTTAGCAAGCAGTTTGCTAACTGTAGCATGGGAGATGGGTGGTCTCGTAGGGTGTCTTGCATTGAAATTTGCTGCCCGGTTACTGCGTTCACCAGATATCAACACAATTTCGATCCGCTCCTCAAGTGTTAACCTCTTCAACATGTCAATGGCTGTGAACAAAGAGAAACTTGTACATAACTCATGAAAGAATAAAGTTACGTTGAAACCAAGCACACCATTGTTTTTGTTGTGACATGACCAATAAGTTTGATGTGTCACATGGCCCTCTTCCTATTGAAAAAAACAAAAGTTGTATCCAAGATGGCCGACTTCTAATTGGCCACCATGGTCATCACCCATCTTGAGGAGTTTGCCCCCTCACATATACTAATGTGCCACAAACAGGACTTTAATATCACCAACCATTCCCATGTTATTACGGTGTATCCATATAAATGGCCCACTCTGTACTTCACTGTTGGAAAGCCTGTGTATTTCCACATAAATGTACCACATTTCTGAGGAAAATACATTTTTGGGTTTCCCACATGAAAAACTCCAGCTTATTCTGCTATTAAGCATTCCTTCTTCTTGATGTTGCCATCACTTGGAAAAGCCCTATTTAAGTACTAGCCTATAGTGCAAGCACCAGAATGATGCTATCTGCTTATGAAAACTCTTCTGGTTCTTCAACACCTCGTGCAGACCTAATTAATCAAGACGACGTCCGAGCCGGCATGGCTACAGTTGTCCCTCACAGTAGGCTTGGGTAGCAGGAAGGACCCCTAGTGGAGGCATGCCCTGGCCTCGAACCAGGAGTATGATGTTAGATCCAAGGCATTAGACTAAAGAGCTGTCATTCTGCAACCCAGGACTGGTTTGAGTCCGTCTAAAGATACAAAACATTATTTTAAATTTGGATACTTTTATCAAATACTTCAAGTTATTTTTTAATTTTAGTTACCTTTGTTGTTGCTGATTTTTGACTTTTCTGCAAAAGAAAACCACTAACAGCAGTACCACACCTATAGAACATGTTTCAAAAACAAAAAAGTAAAATAGGTTATAGTTTAGATTAAATTTGCATAGTGAAAACAAGCTGTGTTAGTAGCAGAAGCTATACTCAAAAAACATGTAGGCAGTAAGTATGGTAACTAACTGTGTATCCACACTTACAGACTACTGTGATTACAATGCCTGGAAGTTTGGAATTGGGCTGCGAAGATGTTTCCACAGTGCTTGGGGTGACTGCCGGTGTGGTAGCTGGATGGAAAGGGATAAACTTAATTTAGTAGTTAACAAAATCAGAAACTGGTGAAATGTGTACCTAAAAAAACAAATCTTACCTCTATTTAAAAAAGAGCAGTCTAATTGAGAAACAAGAGAAAGATGGTTAATAGCAAGAACAGCATCAGTTACTGGATATCAAAAAGGTACCAGGTATTTTGGATCTGACTAAGCATCAGAGGTGCAGAGAGCTCAGAGATCCCACGTAGATAAGACAGAGTGGTTTCCAAATGATATATGGGAACTTTTTCAGGTCATTTTTATGAGTCATGACTGACATATACATATACATATACGTATACGGGAAATTACTAACACATGCATGGGCCATTTTAAAAAAGTATCAAACAGCCCCGTCAGCTGCAGCAGCATCTCACAAACTAAAATGGAATTGGCAAGAGAAGAAAGAGCAAGATGGGAGAAAAGAATGAATATGTTTGCATGAAAATACCTGTACAAGTTTTGGTCTCTATATATCCTGTGACACCTTCAAATTCACAGGACTTTAAGGAGGTGGAGACGAACAAGCGGCCTCTGTGTTGGCAGATGGTATTGGGTGGAAGCGGACCGTGGGAACAATTTGAAATCTCTTTGTTACCCAGGAGCTCCACATCTTCACAGAAAACACGCTTTACATCATTGACACAGCCTTCAGTCTCGCAGTAAAATCCTCGCACGCCATTTCCACCTATAACACCACACAGTTTATCCATAAAACATCACAAATGAGCTTTTAGTAATGTAAACATTTATTATGATAAAATTGTAAACAATGGGAGAGATTTCTGACCTGATGTGAGGGAAGAGCACGGAGGAAAGAGTCCAGCGATGACGAACAACAAAACCCCTGTCAAGATAAAGAATACGATCTAAGCTGAATGCTCTTTGATGAGGGGTGCTGACC
The DNA here is from genome assembly GCF_963969265.1 of Rhamphochromis sp. 'chilingali'. Classification (NCBI taxonomy): domain Eukaryota; kingdom Metazoa; phylum Chordata; class Actinopteri; order Cichliformes; family Cichlidae; genus Rhamphochromis; species Rhamphochromis sp. 'chilingali'. Next base: position 19,359,872 of record NC_137937.1, read on the forward strand.
AGGGCCGGCCCTACGATTTTGGTGGCCTTAAACAAGATTTTATATGTAGTCCTAAAACACTTCCATGACAACTACCAAATCACACACACCGCTCATAACTACATGAAGAGAACACATACACACAAACTACAAATAGGCTAATTAATTAAATGTCTTATTTTAAAGTGTCTGTTAACAATATTTTAAATATGAGCACTAAAGAAAAAAAGAAAAATATTTGAAATGTTATTAGTAAAGTCAACATTTTTACAAGATAAAAGCAACACTCCTGCACATTACAAAGTCTAACCTGGAATAGTTTGGGGCGACCCCCCCTCCAAAAAGCTTGCTATCATATATGATGTTGCAGTTCTACTTAAGATGGTAAGCAATTAACAAGTATATTGTTCTACTGAAAAACACATTGCCTAAAATGAATATATATTCATTAAGTTCTAGCCACTGTTTGCCAGGTGAAAATCACTGTGGTTGCATTTGGTCAATAATAAAAGCCAACTTTAAAGCCCCTTTTCCATTATTACATACTCAGATTGCCTTGATGCAACTTGAGGCAGTACGACCTGCCTTGACTCGTTTTCCATTACAATCAAGTACCACCTAATATGCGAGGTAGTCGTTATAGCAATGAGGCTGAGTGTCCTGTCATACAATTAGTATGCAACAAAGGTGGACATTGAGGCGACAATATACCTGCTGCTCAGTGTGTGGTTTTTTGTCAGACTCGGGAACCACGGCGTTGCTTTCTGTAGTCATTTCCCTCATTGCCAATTTACAAATATGGTTTATATTACGCTCTCATGACTCATCGAGTGACACAACTGACCAGTCAATCGGTGGCATGCAGTAGTCTCGGACTGCTCGAAACCCCAGCGGAGTAGGTACTAAAAAAGTACTTGGCACCAGGTACTACGACCTGATTGAAAACCCTGAAAACCATGGCAATCTAACCCGAGTAGGTACTAATGCCAAAGGGGCTTAAGATGCAAAACAATACAACAGAAAAACAAAACACCCCAAAGGGCGGGGCGGCGGGGGATTCTCTGGCTGGCTGGAGCAGCATCTAATAACCAACTCGCAAAATAAAACAAAAATAAAAACAACCAACAAACACGAAAACACCAGACATTATGATACAGACTTATAATTTGCACCGATGTTTTTTCGAAATTCTATACGCGAAAAGTGAGCGCGAGAGCCCTCGGTGCGCCTGCTCGCTGCTGAAGTCAAAGTAAACTTTATTGTCATCTCCGCTACATACAGTCCAGCATATAGAGAGACGAGATGACGAGGCTCCAGTTACAGCAGTGCAAGTAAACAATAAATATAAGAAGAGTAAGAAAATAAATATACACTTTAGGACCAGGGGTAAAGGGATCAATAACAATTTAAAATTTATAATTTACAGTTTGATGATTTAAAGTCTCACACACAATCTGTCGAAAGGGGAGGGGGGCCAGCTGCTTCCAAATAGAGCAATTTCATTCATAATGTTGTAAATCCAAGCCCATTATGTATTCATGATTTGAATCCTGGGTTGTGCGAAATCCCAGGACCGTAGACAAAGCGAATCTGTGAACTAAGGTGTAGGTCTGTTAGGTTATGTTGTGGTGATCCTCGGGTTGGGGGATTTGTGTTCATACTGGAGTCCAAAATTAAAACCGATGGAAGATGGACAAGAAAAGTTCAAAGCCATCAGGTGCTCAGTTTACAAAAAAGAGAAAAGAAGAGGAGGAGAAACGAGCAAAAGATACAGGTAAGCAGATGTGTCATTGGATAATGGCAGGTCATCCTGAAACAATCAGAATCAGAACCAGAATCCTTTATTAATCCCTAAGGAAAGTATGTGGGTTACAGTTGCTCCAAGAAGAAATGGTAAAAATAGTAACAGTAACAGACTAAACTCCAATACAATTCATTATGTTACAGATTTTAATATTAATTAGTCATTGTCAGTTGTTGATTTGTCCTGTTCTCATTGTATGACGAATTATGATGGCTGTTTGGTAGCCGTTTGCATACTATGCATACTCTCTCTCTTTTCATATGTGTGTGTGTGTTTCTCTGGTGAAATTCAGTATAGTTCCAACAGAGGTTTTATCCTTAATATGTTTTGTGTGTGTGTGTGTGTGTGTGTGTGTGTGTGTGTGTGTGTGTGTGTGTGTGTGTGTGTGTGTGTGTGTGTGTGTGTGGCGGGGGGGCGCCAGAGGGAGTGTTCGCCCAAACAGGCTAGGCTATTTACTTAAGTATGTTCAAGCACATATTTAACAGTTATTTAGCATTGTGTGAATCATCTAACGATCCCAATTAACGTGTTAGATAAAAGTGTTAGAAAGTTAGAAAGTCTAGTGACTTCACACCACATTCGTTTAAAATAATGTTAAAGTTAATGAGGCACAATAAGGCACACGGTTGGAGTTAAAGCTTTTCTCATGATGAAGTTTAAATATGAAGTTTAAATGTGAGACTTACCAATCATTTTCTGCGTAAATGCAGTCTGTCTGTCGCTACCCCCTGCTGGTATATTATTCTTTAAATGGTTTTTTATAAGCTCCACAGTAGCGTGGTCCGAATGGCGCGCTGTTCGCTTCCTATCAGGGGTGATCCAATACAACTAAGAGTAGCATTACATTACATTAATTTGCATGCATGCGCATGCGCGTTGTAGAATAATTCCACGTGCGTAGGAGTCGTCAGTTCATTGTACAGTAGACAAACGGCAAGTAAATGATCATTACTTTTTCTTTTTACTGATATATGATTTTGTGCTGGTCTCACAGGTTATTGTTGTCTAACAAATATAGCTGTCACCTTGTGCTGCACATATGCCGATCTGACAATGTATGTTGATTTGACAGAACAAACTCAAGTGACACCAAAACTGCGGCACGTGTCACATGATGTCATGTCACCCGCCACAGAAAAAAAACAAAAAAAACACCGGGAGTTAGATGGGTCAAGTGAGCAAACTCGTGTTACATATGGAGTGTGTCCAAAGCACCTGAATCACGAGAGGACGGACTTATATACCTGATTTTTCATTTGAGTTCACACTGACTTAAATTCCTCTGTGTGTGTTCACTTTGAAAATGCTGAACTTTAGTTCAGTGTCCCTTTTATCGGTATTATTTGTGAATGAAGTTTCAAGAAGCGCTTATTATGCTTAACTGTTGTCTGTTTTGCGCTGATAAATAAGACTAAACTGCCAAAACTGAAAGCATTTTGTGCGTATGTATGCTTTTTTTAAATGTTAAGTACTTATTATTGCCACTTTATCTGCAAGAAAAATCTTTCTTCTTGTTTGATGCTTTTAGGGTTACTTGTGTCACTTCAATAAAAGTTAGTTTTTGTTTAAGACATCTCCATTTCGGCCTGCAACCTGCCCCCTTCTGACAAGTGTAAACTTACCTTTATTTGGTGTGACCAGTTATAACTTATAAAGACAAATGCATTGAGGCATAACAGTGTAAGTTAAATAAGTGGTATAATAAAAATATTAATAATGATAATACTTTTATTTCTATAGCATTTTAAAAAACCCACACAGTTACAAAGTGCTTTACAGTTTTAATAAAACTGCACACTAAAAAAAAGTATACAGGTTCCAGCATAGACACACACTCAAGCACATACGCTTACATTTAGTCCAAAAAGCACACTTCTATACACACATTAGATGCAAAGTAGGGCAAAAATATTGTAAGAAAGCAAACCACAGAGTCACTCTGGGGTTTTTACAACAGTTTGCAAGGCTGTTTCAAAGTTTAGGCACTTTTGACTGTGGCTCAGGAGGTAGAACAAGTCATTTACCAAATACAAGGTCAGTTGTTCACTCCTTAACTTCTCCAGTATACATATCAAAGTACTCTTGGGCTACTGAGTGTGTGGGTGTAATTGGGTGAATGAGTGCTGTAAGTGCTCAGTGAGTATAAAAGTGCTGTATACGTACAACTTCAGCAGTATGGTTTCCTCTGGTTTTAAAATGACAGCATGGAATAGCTATGAGCCCCTGATCAGATGAATGAAGAGGCTACTAACCCTGCTATATAATCCAGGATCCTGACCATAAATGATGACATGATTAACCTTTTTAATAGGAGAGAGAGCAAAAGGGTGACAGGATACAGATTAGTACTGCAACTTTTACTGCAGTAAAACAGGTTTCTTTTATCCCCACTGCATTCTGTCTCCTTAATGGCAAATAACCGCCCTGTGACTTTCTATTACTATTATTGTCATCATTATTTTATATAATTGTTTTACTTTTATGTTGCCGGCTGCTAAACTAATGTCCCCTTGTGGGACAATAAAGAATTTAAATATCAGGAAGCACTGTGTGGCAGGCAGGAGTTGACCCAAAATGCAGGCACTCAGACTCGAGGGATGAACTCAAAATACTCAGCTTTATTTGCTGCCAGGGGAAAAGCATACAGAGCAAACTCAACTAAACTGGGAAACAATATAAACTCACAGGGAAACACGGGGAGATCCACACAGCATGAGGGACAACGCAACACTGAGACAGAGAAACACAGGTTTTGAATACACTGCGAAGTAACGAGGGGAATGAGACACAGAAGGAGGGCACAGCTGGGAGAATGGTTTTGTACTGCAATGGCAGAGAAATTGAAAAAAAAATTGACATCAAAGAGAATGAGATTAAACGGCTGACTTTGTGCATGCACATTTTTATCCACTGAGGTGTCAAAAGGGTAGAAAGTGCACCAACAAAGTATGGCTGACATGTAAGAGTAAAAAAAAAAGGAAAAATTTGACTAAAAAGAAGATCAAAAAAATCAATATATGTGCATGTGTTATGTTAGTAGGTGAAAAACTATCATTAAGATGTGATACATGCACATGATCTGCAATTTCCAACTATTAACAATGACTACTAATGACGTGAGTTTGTGTAAGGAAACAGCCCTTCATGTGACTGGTTATGAAAATGAAAAAAAAAACAAACTAAATTAAGTGGAAATAAAAACACTGAGAAATAAGTGAAAGATCTGTACTTACTTCTAGTGAAAAGGTACAAATTACTGAGGTCAAGTTTAGAAATCAGAGAAACAGTAAAAACAGAACAACATAATTATTAGACTTCAATAAGATACTGAGCTATAGCAAATATACCATCAATGTTTAGATTGAAAAATGTACTTTGTAAATGCTTATTTGTAGTAAGTATCAACATTTGTTGCTCACAACTCACAGTACATTTCAAGGGTAATAAATGTTAATCTAAGCTCTAACTAAGGACAAAACATATTGTAAAGACATTCTGGGAAGATTATTGGGAAGATTTCTATATGGAGACAAAAGAGTAAAAGTTCCCCCATTCCTTCCAATGGTCATTGTTTTGTACTTCATTCTAAAACTCATAATCATGGAAAAGTTTCCCCTGTCATATTTTTTTCCTCAAATATTATTGAATTGAGTCATAATAACATTTTAAAGGTAAATTCCAGTATGAGACATCTGTTCGTCTGCTTATTAACTACATTCAGATGATAGGGTCAGAATTAAGCAGAAAAGGCATGAAAGCATGGATCCATCCATCTGTGATGGTGTGGGGGATATTTTATTAACACACTTTTAGCCTATTACTACCAACAGGGCATCGTTTAAATGCCACAGCCTACCTGAGTATTGTTGCTGACCCTGTCCATCCCTTTATGACCACAAAGCTTTACCAAGTCTCAACCCAATTGAGCACCACTGGGATCTGGTACAACTGGAGCTTCATGTCATAAATGTCTAAATAACAAATCCTTGTGATGCCGTCATGTCTGAGGAATGCATCCAGCACCTTGTTGAATTTATGCCATGAGGAATTAAGGCAGTTGTGAGGAGCAACAAACAGAGTGCACCTAATATAGTGTCCAGTAAGTTTTTCAGTCTTATGAGACAAACTCACCTAGTTTATCTCCATTATCTCAGTTTTCTTATTAAACTACAGTAACGTTGAGTCATGATCTTCCAGCACTGGATAAGAAAAACCAGAATCAGCATGAGACAGTTAAGATCCAGATTATATACATATAAAGTTTTATTTTATGTTATTTTTTTACTTTTGGAAACGTGTAGTTGGACACCACCACTGAAATCTTTATGAATACGCAATCAGAATGTTTTCTCCCTGAAGGTCTACTCTTGTTTCTATGACTAATATCAGAATCAGAATTGTGTTTATTGGCCAAGTATATGCGCAGACACATACAAGGAATGTGGTTCCAGTAGATGGTGGCTGTCAAGCACAGAAGACTAAGACTAAGACACTAAGACTAAGACACTAAGACTAAGACACTAAGACTAAGACACACACACACACACACACACACGTCTAAATATACGTTACACACAGTGTTGGGAAGGTTACTTTTAAAATGTATTCCACTACAGATTACAGAATACATGCCCCAAAATGTATTTTGTAACGTATTCCATTACGTTACTCAATGAGAGTAACGTATTCTGAATACTTTGGATTACTTAATATATTATCATGCTTTTTACAACTACATGAATGTACTATTGCTGTGTGATTTATTACTATTACTGAAGGTCCGCGGCTCCGAACCGTAGTAAAGGGACCTCTGACTAATACTCGGTTCGAGTTGGGCTCGTAGCTGAAAACTAGCTTTACTTTGTTGTCTGGGTCAACTTTTCTAGCAAGAGACAGAGAGAGGAGTTGAAAGGCTGCTCCAACGGAACTTATTGTTTTCGGAGGAAAACACGAACACAGCGTACAGTCGAGTCTTAATAGCTTACTTACAACTGGGCTCCTCAGGCTCTCTTCTTGGCTGCAGTGGTTATTATTATATTTACATGCTTCCAGCTCCCATTTCTGCTCGATGACAGCTTGTACTTTTCCACTCTCCTTTTTCTTCCTCCTCACACTCACAGACACATAACGTGTCGCAGTCCATTCTCCTTGCAGCATGGACTACATTGCCCACGAGGCTACATTCTTTAGAGCTATGCCTGTAGCATTCTGCCTATTAGCTTAGCACAACAACAACAACAACAACAACAACAACAAAAAGGCCTCTCTCACCCAGGAAACATGCAGAGAGAGAGCGTCACCCTGTAACCATAGCAACCACAACGCCGCCCCGCCTGGAACAACGGCACATAACTGTCAAACAAAACCCAAACAGTCCCGACCCGCAACAATATGAAACAGGAAAGTACCACCGTGTAATCCATTTATTTCAACAAAGTAACTGTATTCTAAATACCACCGTTTTAAACGGTAACTGTAACGGAATATAGTTACTCATATTTTGTATTTTAAATACGTAACGGTGGCACATGTATTCCGTTACTCCCCAACACTGGTTACACATGCGTACACATACATACACAAAGCTGTGTAAACCGACTATAAATAACTAATCTAAACTTATATACATAAAATGCAGAAATGAATGAGGTGGAATGAATACTACAGAATGTTGAAGTCTGGCAGTGGGAGCAGTGTGACAGGTCAACTATTTAGAAGGGAGAGAAGGCGAGGGGAAAGAAACTGTTCCTATGTCGGGTGGTGCTGGTCTGCAGGCTTCTGTACCGTCTGCCAGAGGGCAGCAGATCAAAAAGTCTGTGTCCAGGGTGTGAGGGGTCCGAAGTGTAGAACTGGATTAGCAGCTCCTGTGGGAGACTGTACTTCCCCAGTTGTCTCAGGAAGTACATCCTCTGCTGGGTCTTTTTGAGGATGGAGTTGATGTTGGTCTCCCACTTCAGGTCCTGGGAGATGGTGGTACCCAGGAACGTGAAGATCTTCACAGTCGACACAGGGCTGTCTGATATGGTAAGGGGGGGTAGAGTTGAGGGATGTCACCTGAAGTCCACTATCATCTCTACAGTTTTAAGAGTGTTCAGCTCCAGATTGTGCTGATTGCACCAGAGTACCAGCCAATATGAAGGTTGTTACACATGGAGGGAAAAACTGAAGCAGAAATAACAATATGACATCTGCTATTTCTAACAAAAATGTAAACAAGATATTTTTCAGTTACAGTATATCCATTGTTCACTTCAAAACGACAGAGTATTTGCAGAGATGGAAACAAATGTGTAGATGAGGACAGGACAGCCTCTATGCATATCTTGCCCTGGCCTGGGTCTGGTTTTAGCAGAATGGGATAGGTTTTTATCCAGAAAAAGTCCACACATGTGTTCACTGTCTTTGAGAGCTTTTAAGGTGTTCATTCCAAACACGCACTGTATACAGCCACATGGGGGTGCTGTTTTACTTAGCATCCCCATGTGGCTGTATACAGTGCGTTTTACTTAGCATCTGAGCATACCAAGTAATACTGTGCTCCCAAGTGCATTAATAGCCGCACTTATGAGTCATGGTCCAACATCTCCTTTTCTACTGAAAAAACAACTGTAAGTTATCTAAGAAACACTATAGAATATATCTAACCACTTGGCAACAACTAATGGGTTATTGTTTATTGTTAATGCCTCCATTCATACAAAAAGCTGAATGACCTAAACATTTCCCCTTCATGTCAAATAGCACAATCAAGCCAGAAGTTAAGATACACTCATGATGTGCATGAATGTCACAGGAATTCTGGGCTTTTAATGATTTGTTTGAACTGTTCTTTTTCCAGGCTGGAATGATTGACACAAAAATGTATGCTGTGTATTGCACAGCATACATTTTTGATGACTTAAAAAACACTAAGTGGATGACATTTTCTCTAATCCACACAGGCTCAAATATACACCCCCCTCAAATATACAAGTATTATTGATGTCTAATAATATTTGTTTAAATGTCCGTTAGCAAATTGAAACCTTGAAGAGATGCAATAATTCTGGCTACCAAAAGGATAATTCTGGATAACTGACCGCAATTGTTGACAGAGAATAGTAGTCAATTATCAGATATCTTAAAAACTATTCTTGACATTTCCTTTAAATTGGTTGCTTTCATGGCAAAAAGCTAGAATACTTCTCAAATTTTCTTTGTTTTATCCACAACCAGTTTTTAATGTGTGCTTGGGATCATTGTTCTGTTGGAACACCCAGTTGTGTCCAAGTTTTAAGCGAATTTGATGAATTTGGAGGTGATCCTAATGTTTCATTATTCCATCCATTTTGTATCATGCACCAGTACCACTGGCAGAAAAACCGCCCCAAAGCACGATGCTGCCACCAGCATGCTTGATAGCCAGTACAATGTTCTTAGGTTTGAAAACCTAACTGTTTCTCCTCCAAACATACCTCTCATCATTCAGGCCAAATATCTAAGTCTTTGTCTCATGTAACCATAACATATGGCCTGCATTTGTATAGCGCTTTTCTAGTCCATAGGACCCCAAAGCGCTTTACGCTTTCCATCTATACAGTTTGTAAGTGTATGTAATGTTCACTAACCTTTCACAGCTGACTGCAGCCCTCTTTTAGGGGAACAGTCACACCAGGTTTGCTGAAACAAGGTTATATTATTGAGAAAGATATCCCATTAGCTAAACACATAAAAATGACTAGTTTTATATTTCAGTAACTTTTTTTGTTGCTGATTCGGCTCACTCTTTAGTTTCATAAACATGAAACTACTGAAAAAACATGTCAGTAGTCCCAGTAGTATTAATATTATTAGTAGTACTTGTGAACCTGCGGAAGAACAATCATGAATTTGTTCCTAGATAAAAGCTGTATTTGCAATTAAAGATTTACTAGCATGAGAAATGTGATGCATGCAGCCAAAACAACTAATGGTCAGAACTTACAAACTACTACTACGATGATGATGAGATGAGTTTGCGTAAGGCCCTCCGCAAGACTTCCAAAACCCGTTGGGGTTGATGAGGATTTGGTTGCTAAATGGAAAGGAAGAATTTCCATTTAGTGAAAAGTCAGAATAATGAGAAGCAGATGAAAGGTCTGTACTTACTTCCAGTGAAAGAGCACAGGTTGCTGAGGTCTATTTGAGAAATCAGAGAGATCAGAAAAGTCACTGTTTTGGTCAAGAAAATGTACATTGTTTCAGATTCTTATTTGCAGTAAGTATCAACATTAGTCAGCTCACGGTTTATATGGCAAAATAAATATAACTCTAAAAAAGGGATTTTATACAGTGCAATCAAAATGTCTTTGCCCACTTTCTAATTTCTTAGTTTTCCATATTTTTCATACTGAAATGTTTCAGATAATAAAAAGAAAAAAGAAAATGCAGTTCTGAAATGATTTCATTTATCGTGGGGAAAAAAAGCTATAAGAACTTATCTGGCTCTGTGTGTAGAAGTACTTTCACTCTAAGCCTAATAATCAGTTGTGCAACCCTTGCCTGCAACAACAACTGCAACAACTTGCCAGCAACAACAACTGCAATCACGAGTTGAGATTTCTTTCACAACCAAAGTTTCAACATTTTAATTGTAGAAAATAAGTTCTCGGACATCTTCAGTAAATGAATATCTTCTAACAGAAAGTAGTTATCAACTGTGGCATCAGTTTCACTGTTGTTGTTTACGTCTGTGCATTCCATAAATAAACGTCGACTTAGTAAGAGTAGAAAAGATGCAGAAGATATAGAAACAGAATAAACTGGAAATCTTTGACCATTATCAGCAAGGGTGGCACACCTCAATTCACTGTTTTCCTCATTCAGCTAGCATGATCAGAATCATGTGTTATTTTATGAGATTGTTTAAATACAAATGGAAGTAAACAAAAACCTGAATAAGAGCTTAAAATTCTTCAACATCCGCCATCTTTCTGAGCACACAAGTGGGCTATTGTGGATTTTTCCAAAGCTGGTCAAATTTCTGACACTAGTGAAAGAAATCTGTTATTTTCAGTGCAATGAAAAAGAAAAGAAAAGAAAAATAAATTAAAGAGAGGCATGAATGATTGCAAGAAAAGCAACAACTTTAAAAAATGTAAATACCTGAACAATTTTTTGTGGTGATGTATCCACTATTCCCTTCAAATTCACAATGAGCATTCCCAGACATGGAAACAAATGCTCGACCATCATGCTGACAGACAGCTCTGTGTAGAGGAGGACCAGAGCACTCTGTCATGGATCCGTCATTGAGCAGGGCTTCATCGTTGCAATACACCCTAATTACACTGAGAGCACATTTTTCAGGCTCGCAATAAAACACCTGCACGCCGTTTCCACCTGTAACACCACACAGATTATTCATAAAACATCTCACATGAGCTACTTTTAAAAAAAATCTTGAGATTAGTATAGCTGAATGAATGAATCACCTGCTGCGAGAGCAAACAGTCCAAAAGTAAACAGTAGCAGGTCTATGAAGAGAAAAATAGAAACTAAATTCGAGCCTTTCTGAGTATGAACACTTTTAACTTTAAGTAACGAATCAGAGACTTACTATTCATGTTCAACACCAACGCTTCAGGATCTGAGCTGGAATCCTCTCTCTTACACGGTTTGATGACAGTCTGAAGAAACTCACTGTTTAACCCTTCATTTAAGTGTGGCTTAGGCCCATCCGGAAACGCTGCATGACTCATTCAGTTGTGAATGTGAAAGAAGTCTGCAACCATCACAAACTAACATGCAAGAACAAAAAAGGCCTTTCCCTTGTGTCACGGTCTGCAGAGACAGGCCGTGCGGTGGTGTGTGTGATGGGCCCAGGTGCATACACAAGTGAGTAGACGGGAGTGGACTTAACAGAAAGCGAGCCTTTATTATGGCTGAAGACAAAGTGCACAAACAAAGCAGGGATGGCGTGACTAGACTATAACTAAACTGGGAAAACTAATACTGCGACAAACTAAGAAAACTCAGACTATGATGATCACTGCAAGGACTGACCGTGAAAACATGGAGGTGAGAACACAGACGACGCGACACAGACTGTACGAAACACAGAGACTAAATACACATGAGGGATGATCAGGGGAAGTGGATGCACACGGGGAACACAGGTGACACTGATAATCATAACAAGGCACGGCAGGAGTGAACGTAACACTGATGGGAGATGGGCAAAGTAAAGCAGGAAGTACACAGAGGTTCAAACAGGAGGAGAGAGAGCACGGGGAGAACGCAGACATAACGGGCTGGGGAAAACATAGAATAAAGCACAAAGAGAGACGAGGGCTCATAAATACACAGAGGGGCACACAGGGGGTAAGAGTCACGAAGGGAAAACACATAAGGAACAACGTAACAGATCAACCCAGGAAGCATGGCCTAAATAAAGAACAAAATACAAAAATACATGAAAACTAAGAATACTGGGCCCACATGGCCCAGGACCATGACACTTTGACACTTTAATTTGCCAGATTTGCATCTTGTGCACAAAAAAATGCATTTAAAAATATTTTAATTTAACATTTTTCATTTAGTACTCTGAAATGCTCTTTTTTAAAAGTATTCTACGGTTATATTTGGGAGAAGTCTATTTAATATTATTTTAATTGATGGAAATGCACCACTCCACTTAATCAGTACTCTAACAAATTTTAACTGTGACACACTGAGCATTTATCCCCCAGTCCCATTTTTTCACAACCCACTTGATCAGATGCCACTGGAGCGTATCTTTTAGCTCAGCTTTTCTGTTCTCTTCCCCCACCCTGCCCGGTTGTGGCAGCTGTCTGCCTACACGAAGCTGTTTCTTCCTGTAAGTGGGAGTTTCCCTTCCCACCGTAAAAATGCTTGTTGGGGTTTTCTAAAGTACGAAGAACATATTGGGCACTATATATAAACATACCTGACATGACTGAACGGGAGATAGATGAATAAAAGTACCACCAAATGTTGGTTTTTTGTATGGCAAGTATTAATGAGTAATATTATAATTATTAGATATTTTCTTGAATTAAATATATTTTTACTGGCACAAAATGTTGCACAAGGCTCTGCCTCCCATTCTACTTTTGAAAACTACAAACCACAAGTAAGCCAGCAGTCTGAGACTGAAGTGCTCTGTAAGGATAATGAAGTACTATGAGGTCTTTAAGGTATGAAAGGGCTGATTATTTAAGACCTGTATGTTATGAGAGGGATTTTAAATTTGATTCTGGAGCCAATACAGACGGTTCCACATATTTGTTTAATGTTCATGTTGAAATACATATGTTGGTCAAAAATGACTCCAAGTTCCAGAGAATTTTAGGAACGAGTAAAATAAGTTGAATGAACTGACCAACAAATTCGTCACTCATTAAAGAGTTTTTAGGAACATCATGTGAGCAGAGAGAAATAATCACAGATCTGTGATGTTGTAAATATTAAATCATGCAGATGCTGAGAGTGATGATGGTAAATGGCCTGTATTTATATAGCGCTTTACTAGTCCCTAAGGACCCCAAAGCGCTTTACATATGGACTGCCAGACCGTTGCTCTTCCTGTCTTCTCTCCATGGTTACAAAGGGACGGTCTGAAATAAAAAGATCTCTTTCAAAAACAAGAACGTATAGTAAAATTCATATATTACATATGCATATAGTGCTTATTACTGCTGTAGCCTTCATGGTACTGACTTTTTAAAAAAAAAACATTTAGTTTTACACATCTAGTCAAAGATATGCTTGTCTGTGTATTCAGAGCATGCCACGAAGAAGATGATAGAGGTTCCTGCACTTTGTTATGTTTCATCTTCACTGTGGATTAATGAAATCTAGTGGACATTTAAAGTTTGAAATAAATCAAGCATAATGACAAAAATAGTGAAAGGGGAGTGATTGTTATGCTAAAATAAAATACTTTAAAATGAAAAGGAAACACAAGTTAGGAAGAGCAAGTCATATTGTGTAGTCTTCAGGGTGAAAGTGCACACTGTAAGAATAAACTGCAATAGCACGTCTGCAGCTGTGGTAAACATTGACCAGCAGCTGGCACTCATTTCTTTGATGACTGTCGAGCTCTGTATATTAATAACTGTATATCAATGTATTGGTAACAGTATTACCTCTTAGAAATAAAATGACATGAAGTGATTAGAATTTTTAAGCTAAAAAAAAGAGTAAGGTAATACTGCCTAATGCTTTGACATGCTGAGATATACTTTTGTAATCCTGGAATTAATTCTGTCTCATGTCCTCAGTATTCTTCTTTGTTTGCAGGAAACAATAATGGTAAATAATGGCAATAATGTTTATTGTTATGGCTTATTATATGCAGGAATCATGACTGCAAAATGCAAAACTACCTGTTTCTATGTAATTACATATTAATAACCTGTTAAAGGAAACATACTAATTACCTGTAAACATGTGGTAGTTTATGTGTAAAAACAATGAATCAGAGTGTCAAAGTTACACATTCTACTGCATTTCATAGTTATTCATTTTGAATTTTGAATTGAAAACCCAAGAGCAAAAAAACACCCAAAAAACTAATAATTTGTATTTGCTAAACATAAATGTTTGATTCTTGTCTATTTACATATAGTTATTCAGGAGGAATGATAGTCTTACTTCAAATTATAATTCAAAAAAGATTTATTAATGTAAATACAAGATGGTGTTTGTAAAAAAGACCTGTAAAGATTTTTGATTTAATGTTTTCAGTCTGTGCTGCTTATTTGCACTGAGTTTAGAAAAGAAAAAGAGACACTGAAACATTTAGGTGTTATTTAAATGGTGTATTATGGCTCATCAACCACACAAATGGCAAAATATAAACACATGTAAATGCATCAGTCTTTAAACATTTAGACACAGTTACAGCTTTATCAAAACCAATCGCTGGAAACCCCCACCACATATATGATTCCTATATCACGCAACCCCTTTCTGTATATAAAAATAATCCCTGCTTCACAGTGTGAGGGGTTGTATTTAGAGATGGGGAGTCAGGGTGATGACTCCTAAAATCACTTATGTGAAAAAACAGTTATTTGGGTGGGGGGGTCTCTGATTAACAGAGGGGAAAAATGAAGAATGTCCTTTGATCTTTGATCTTTTTCTTTAAGAAGGGCTGGCGAAGGGTTTGATGAGACCAAGATCCATAGCTTTGACCAAACATGTGCGTGCTGCATCAATGGCCTCCTGCCTCTTCGGATTGTCCTCAGCTCTGCCAACCACTGAAAGGATTTCCAGTAACTCGCTCTCTATCAGTTTCTTAGCCAGGTCACTGTTGTCTGAGTTGAGCATGTTGTAAACAATGACAAGACCGCGGTGTTGAACCTGAACATTGCTGTGAAGGCATAACCTCTGCAGGATCTCAAGCCACTGGGAAGTCTGTTGGTACAGATAAGGTACTCTGTCAGTGACACTGTGTTTTTTTTAAACATAAACATCATTGGCTAATATACACCTGACTCTGTAAGTCTGTGAAGGTGTGACTGTAGTGCAGACTTTTAGTTTTAGTTCACAGGGACTTAACAAAAGTGTTGCATGAACTGTTTAGAAATTACAGATATTTGTATATACACTTTAGCGGTAACAGAGGCAAAACTGTGTTATTGTCCAAAAACCTACTATGTAACTGTAGGAGTACCTCTTAAAGTTTTCAAAATTACCTCATTTATGTGATATCTCTATACAAAAAGAAAAATCAGAGAAGGGGGTGGGTTGTAGTAAACTGTTGCACATACCACCAGAGTCATTTTGGTGCACAGCTTTTTCTGAGCAGCTGTGATCATGGCCAGAGCTCCAGCTGCAGCTATCTGAAGTTTGTCGTCATCTTCGCCGCAGAGCAACACCAGCAACTTCAGCTTATCATTGCCATCTTCCAGGTAGCGATCCTGCACCTAAAGCATACAGAGTTCATTTCATTTTCCCCAACCTGTTGGAATGCCTACTTACTGTGTGTCGTCCATCAATATGTGTTTGCAGCTGTCCTCACCTCTTTACATGTCACTAGGTTGCACATGCATTCAGTGGCAGCCAATCTGATCTGTTCATTCTCTTCAAACATGTAGTTCTCAATCTCGGGCAAAGCCTTCTCTTTCACAATCTTCACTCTACAAAAACAGATGAAGGTTATAATTGAAAATGAAAAAATCTGCAGAATGTAGCAAACTGTTGTATAGAAAATGAGTTATTTAATGTCACAGTGTCCATTCATTCATGTGATCTTAAAAAGAAAAAGAATCTCACCTCAGTTTTTCACTGAAACCAGCCAAGTTGGTGAGACCTCTCAGAGCTTCATAGTTCTGCATGCCTTCTCTGTCTGTGTGAAGGAGGTTCACTAATGGACGTATTACCTCATACACCTGTGAAACAATAAAAGATGTGAGAGCTGAATAGCTATGACACAGACTCCAAGTAAAAACAAGTCTAAACACTTTCATTTAAACCATTTAAAAAAAATCATTGCCACAGGCAAAACTGTCACTGAAGAAAACAAAGGAGCTTCTGTCTTACCCTCTCACCAGGAAAGGCGATTTCTGGGTTGGAAATGGCAGCTATTTTGGCAATGACATGGCTGGCTTTCACCTTTCCTGCTTCTGTTCCTTCCAGAGCCAGTGGTATGAGAGCCTGAGGGCAGAACCACATTTATATGTTTAAATAACAGTAACGTACACGTGTGGAATTTTTTTTTAAGTTAATCAGTACAAATCATGCTTGCGCTGACCATGTATCTAACCGTGGCTTTATAGAGCGCCATAAATTCAAGTCTACTTTGATTTTTTTTTTTCACACTGCTTACCTTTCCTCCACCCTGGGCAACAATAGTACCGCGATCTCTGGGATCCTCTGACAAGGCCAAGAAAACCCTAAAGATTAAAAAATGTGTCAAAGAGTCATGATGTCATTTATTCAGCTGTCACCAAACTGGAATTCCCCTCCAGACTACAAACGTCACAAGATGTCGTTTTACATATTTTGTTAAGCCTCATCAGTCTTTTTTTCTTTTTTTTTCTTTCGCACCTTGCCAGCATCTCTTTGGTTTGATCCGTCAAGATGATGTTCTCTGCTTTCACCATGACAACAAGAGCTGATGTGACTCCGGCCTTCAGTAGCCTTTTCACTCTTTTGTCAACAAAGTCCTTCTTGTCCTGACAAGAAAAAATGCATCATATGTGTGTGTGTGTGTGTGTGTGTGTGTGTGTGTGTGTGTGTGTGTGTGTGTGTGTGTGTGTGTGTGTGTGTGTGTGTGTGTGTGTGTGTGTGTGTGTGTGTGTGTGACATTTCCTGTTCTGTTTGTTGAATCATCAGTTTAGGTCTGACTTTTACATTCTTCTCTTACTTTGGGGTGTTGCTCAGGCACATGCTGTTTTGAAAACTTGGCCAGCTGAACCAGCTCAGGGAGAATTTCTTTCTTTTCATAGGAGTTAGTGCAGTTAACCAGGATGCAAGCAACTGCATATAGGATCGTCTTATCCCTGGACTAAAAACACAGAGAAAAGGAAGTGGTTATCCTAAGAGGTCTCCTCTTAGTCTTTTCTGAGTTTTTCTCAGGTTGTTATTTCCGTACCTTAGCCAGTTCAAACATGGCTTGCATGGCAGGCTCATCATCCACAAAGTCATCTTTTACATCAGCATCATTAGTCAGATATGCAAGACCCTCTATAGCCCATTTCCTGGTTTTGGTATCAATCTGGGGATTGCAGAGCCACCTAGAAAAGTCAAAAATGATCATGAATCATTGATTGCAACCTGACAAATATGAAGCCTGCAGGGGTGTCAAACATTTGGATTAGGGCCAGAATCGGCCCAGCAAAGACTGGCCACTAGACAGCTTTAGCAAATGTGAAGGAGTGCACAGACCTTTAACTGTATTTTCAAGTAATTAAGTAATACAAAAACAAGTAAATGACAAAGTTAATTTTTTTTCCACTTTCTACTATAGAAATGTTTCTTTTTGTTGTTTGTTTGTTTGTGTGTTTCTTCTTACATTGTTCACAGTCTAAAAACAAAACAAAACCCAAAAGCTGACATTTTCTTTGAATTAATGAAAACTTCATGTTTTATACTTGCAGGGCAGTCAAAGTGGGCTGTATTTCGCCCACGCTGTAAAATGACTCTAACATCCTTGCCCTATAAGGTAGTTTATCGTATTTTTAAAATATTACTGTCATTAGCATATAGTTAGTACAGAGTCTCTGTGAATACTCACTTTCTGCACTGCTTGGCCAGCTTCTCTGTGGAGCCCTCAGCAAATTGCCTTAAACTGTAATCATCGCCTCCTGCTGAACCGAGTTTACAGAGACCCTGGAGAGGACAGACGCATGAGTATGCATAAAGACAGACAGACCCTGAGACAAAAGAAAAAAACATAAAGTAAGCTTTTATTGCATTTTGGCACACTCACCACCAGCGCACGTATTTTAATTTTCTCATTCTTGGTCTTCTTGTAGATATCCTTGAGCAGTGAGACACCATTCGTAATAATGAAGCTGGCACGGCTCATCTTTGAGGAGGCGTGGATCAGGGCCTCCACCGCAACCATCTGGTCCACCTCGCGTTCTGAGCCGCACAGTGCCACCATCATCTCCATGATGCCTTGCCGACCAACTAAAGCATTACCGACATCGAACGGTCCCTGCAGCAGTCCTGAGATGCAGTTGATGGCATGAATGGTCTTGTCCATGTCTTTGGGGTCTATTTTGGATCTTTAGAAAATGAATGGAGAATTAGAGAAAAGAAAAAAAATCTGATTATTACACAAGATATGTTTGCTGGGCCTCATTTATAGTGTCTTTATTAACACTGAATGTTTCATGGACATACTTGATATATTCGTCACAAATGTCCCTGAAGTTGTTTCTCTCTGGGTCACACTTAAGGTCGTCGTAGAGCTTGTTGAGGAGCACGCTAGCAATCAGCTGTGTATTCTCTGTCAAGGGCAACTGGTCTGGCAGCTCAGGAACCTGGCCACAAACCTTGAGGATCTTTTTCAAACCTAAAGAAAAAACAAAAACAGATGTTGAATGATTAGTATCACTCAAAAAGCCTGTGTTAGGGAATCTGTTAGGGAATCAGGTGTTGGGCTCACCATGGTCAACAGTGAAAAGGCTTTTGGAATGATCCATCTCCTTCTTCTCTTTGCGAGGTACATTCTTGCTCAGGAGGTTTAATGCCTGGTCTCTGCCATGGCCAGACACCTTTTTACTGGCAACCATCTCCAGCAGAGAAAGAAGAATAGTTTTCAAGTCTTTAGATGGATCTGTGGGGAGACACATTAAATCAAAGATTGTCCATCAGTCAATAATACAGTGAAAAATACCACCAATAGAGGAGCCCTTTTAGAATGAAGTCTGTGTTTTTAGGAGTAAGGATGAAAAAAGAAGTAGAAAATCTAACCGATACTTATTACACATACTGTAATTATTCTCTCATACCCATAACAAGGTCTGCTTCTTTCCCATATTCTCGTGTATCTCCACCAGTGAGGGAATCATTGATGCACTGGAAGAGGTTGCAGGCTGCCAGTGCAATCTCCTCATTGTCAACAGCCATGATGCTGCACATTTTATCAACACCCACCATCTGAATGATGGCCATTGCCTGTTGCAGTAAGTGTAAAGGGTTTTGTAAGGAAAATGGGAAGAAAATCATACATCCGGTGACATGGGCATGGGAATTTTATATATTTATAAAGAGTTGCTGAAAGTTTCACTTTGCATGCACCATGACTCACGCGAGCCTTATGTCCCGTGCACATTCCTGACAGCGTACGGACAGCAGCCAGGATCATTTCTGGTTTGCCAGTCTCGATCATATTGAGTAGCAGAGTCACTCCATTATTCTGGAAAATTCTCTCTGCTCCAGCGTCTTCCCTCGAAAGGACAATCAAGTTGTTGGCGGCCTAGAGGTTGAAGAAGCAAAACTGTGTGAACTGTGTGTTGTTGCCACAACAAATATAGAAATAGGAAGTTTAGAAAATCCTCACCTTCTCCTTCTTGTCCTTTTCGCTCTCTTCATCGAAGAGAATGTCAAACATGTTTTGTACCCTCGAATCTGTGGAAAATGTAGTTTTCAGCTGTGGAGAGAAAAAATGATAAAGAAAAATGACTATAAATGATCATATCATCTAAGCTCCTGCTATGTAGACTACATTTTATATTGTTTGGTGATATGACCATGAACAGTCATGAAAATTACTTCAGTGTTTAGCCTGCTGATTACTTGTATGTTAGAGTTTAATGGATACTTATTGCAGTTAGATAAGTAGTATATGTAGTTTTCTACTGCCCTGTATGGTGCTCTGTGTGCAGTTGTATCTGCCTAATGCTGACCTTGGACTGGATTTCTGCTCCCAGTCTGCGGAGTGTCTCCAGGAAGGCTTTGTTCTTTGGCTCGAGCGTGGCACACCTCTGCACATCTTTGAAAGCCATATCCAGTTTTCCCAGCTTTTCCAGAGCTTGGCAGCGCCGGTACAAAGCTTTTATGTCTTTTGCATCAACATCAATCGCTATGGATGAGGGCAAATTGTTTAAGTTAATGACTAGCTTTCATCTATGGATTTTTGTTCTGCTGTTGACTGAATATTTACAGCTGTTCAAAGTTCTTAACGTATTACTCTACCTTTAGTTGCATCAGATGCTGCATTAACATAGTTTTCCTATAAGAAAAAACAGAGACAATCACAGACAGTTTGTCAGAGAACCTGCAAGCATAATCAGTTTGATATAGTTTTGGTCCCATATCAGAGTGCTTACCTTTTTTAGGTAGCATGCAGATCTGTTCCTGTAAATCACAGCCAGCACCTTTTTGTCCTGGCACACCTTGATGGCTTTAGTGTAGCACTCAATGGCCTTGTCAATATCGCCTGCCTGAAAGTGTTTGTTTCCCTCCTCTTTTAACTGGATTGGGTCTCCCATCTGGCAAAAAATTGGAATATATATATATTTATGTATATGTGAAATGTAAAATCAAACCTGTGTGTTGTTTTATTGTGCTCACCAGGCAAAGCTTACTTTAACAAATTCTGCCAATCAAATTTAAATTAAGCTTTTTACTTTTTCTCTGGATGAAAAACAAATACGTCAAATAAGCTGAACATATAATGATCGTGGCTGACTCTTTTTGTCTCTTTAAATTGTGTTAGAAAAGCAGTGTGCAAGCAGTTCAAAGTTATAAAGACACACCATTCAAACAAACGACAGAGTGGTAATGAAAATAATTTAACATACAATTAGAAATTATTTTCATTCTCACCTTCTTGCTAATCCCTGTCCCACCGACCTGGGTCCCCCGTAGAAAATGGCCATGCACATGCTATCTCTAACTTTAAATGGCCTCCCCTCAGGCCTTATTTGGGCACGATCTCCCACCCTAGTCTGAGCCTTGAGACAAATGGCACTTTCCTAGATGACCAACACTATCTCCACCTGCTCCCCTGATAGCCATAGTCTACCCTTATACTAAGTACCTCTGCATACCTGAGTGTCCCTCAAAAGAGAATCACAGCTCTGTGTGGAAGCTGTTTTGTACCGTTAGATTGTATCTCTGTTGAGTCTCTCTTCTTCAGTCCTCTTCTTTGTTCTTTGCTCTTGTGGGGTTTTTTTTTTCTTTTTCCTCCTGCGTAGATGATCTGGACCTGTAGTCCCGAGTGTTTCTTACAAACTTTATCTGTCTTGTGTTACCTCCCCCTACCAGTATCACAATTTATATTTATAGTGACTCTCAAGGAGGTGGGACAGAACTAAGGTGGACCACCAGCGACCAAAAGGGTTCTTTCCACAGTGACAACCCCCCCAAAAAACAGCTTTGTGCTTAAGGTTGGTGTACGTTTATGACGACTTGTATTGAAAAACATATAATTTAAGGGTTGTTGAATAATCTAAAGCTTCACAAAAGAAACCCCAAACTTTAGATTTGGTAATTTAGTGGAGAGTAACCCCTCAAAGGTGGTCTGCTCCTGATGAGGTCTATTTAGGGCACAGACAGCTGAGAACTCACCAGCAACTGCCTGATGGGGGGGGGGGGGGGGGTTGAAGAGTGTGTGTGTGTGGGGGGGGGGGGGATCCTGGTGGAAACTGGTAGCTTCTGGAAAGAGCACGTACATAAGGTTTGATATTGAATCAAGCAATTAGTTTTGATGGTTAGGGGGAGAGTTCAGGGTTTAAGGTGGAAAGACTCACAAGTGTAAATGTGAGTGTATGTTTACATCCTTTGAATGTGCGCTCAAATGGTTTTCAGCAATTCTCTCAAAAATGTCCCATCGATGATTTTATAACTTTTTGTAACTGGTATCCTCTCAGCACACACACACACCCAACAGAGGTCCCAAGATGTTTTTCATTTTGTGACGCCCCAATGAAGAAGCGCTCTGGCTTCACAAGTCAGTACGCAAAAAGAAAACAATCTGTGAAGACTTTGAGAAATTCAAAACATCTAAAATAGAAATTATGATTACTGCAAATTACATGGAAAAAATTGAGAGCAAGTACGCACACGCATAATGATAAAAATATGTTTTAAGAAGAGTTGTCATTGTCCTGAAGACCAGTGACTCTCATTGTTTCTCTCCACCTACTCTGTCCCAGGTTCAGTGGTTGGTTTGAGGTTTTGAGAAGCATGCGTCTCAGCAGCTGCAGTGGTTATTGACACAACTGTGTTGTCTCATCACCACTGCAGTATTTAAGACCGGATTTTCCTCTCCAACATCACCAGAACGTTCAGCTTTCCACAGTGATATTGTGGGGCTCCGCTTACTTATTTTATTATGATCAACTCATGCAGGCCATTGTGTTCAAATGTTTACCTTGTCTGGCCTTCATCTTCATAAAACCTCTGGCGCTGCCTCCCTGCCTTTTGCTTTGAGTCTTAAATCAGTTTGCTTTGGATTGGATTTTAAAGTAGACATGCATATCAAAAGACAGCTGCGAGCATTTTATTGATATCATTTCACAATTATTCATACTTTTGGAAATAATTTTTCTATTTTGGGCATATATTGTAGTTTTGTATTTATAGTGTATTATGGTTTTATGTAATTGCATTTTCTCAATGTAATTCAAATCTAGCAGTAACTATAAACTCCATGTGCAGCACATCAGTTTCATGCTCTGTATTAGAACTGTGTTAAACTCCATCTGTGAACTGTGTAGACATTTTTTGATACATGACTCAGACCAGAGGAAAGATCAATAATGATGTTAGTGTTGGGGAAAGAGATACTAATTATATTTGCACTGACCTCCGAACTCACCAGCAACTGTCTGATGTGGATGATAGGGTGCAAGTGTGTTTGAAAGCAGTTTATTGTTTCTTCTTTTTTTGTATCATTAATATTTCTGTTAAAATGGGTTTGTACCTGCTTAAAAGACCAGTCCTTTCAAAAATTTTCAAAAGACCATTCACATGGTATGTTCAACCTTACATGGCTTCCCCTCAAGCATTATTGCAGCATGACTTCATATCCCACTTTGAGCCTTGCAACAAATGACATTTTCCTAAATGATAGACACTATCTCCACCAGACCCCCAGTAGTCACAGTGTGTCTTTGCCTTGGCCATCTGCATACTGCAGGGCCAAGTCATGACTGTCCCTTAAAAACAAAAATAGTTAATACATACAGTACTACACCTGTATACAAGACAACCCAGCAAAGATTCGTCTTCTATTGCCACAGTGAATTTCTTGAGACCTACTGTTGCTTCTTTTTCATTAACATTTGAGTTCAAATGTTTTTGCCCATACAGTGCTGTGCTAAAGTCTTGAGGCCTTTTCTTTTGTTCTCTGTCAAGATGATCCAACACTGCCTCAATAATGCTGACGTCCGGGCTCTGGGGAAGCCATAGTAATAGTAATCCATTGCGTGTTTGATATCCAAAAATTCTCATTTGGATTCATCAGACCAACAGATTTTCAGTCTAGTTCTTCTGTAATTTGGTGTGCCTCAACCTTTTCTTTCTTTAAGGGTGACATCTTTACAGCTGAGACCATTTCAGAGTAGATTTCAGTGAATAGAAGATGGATAAACTGAATGGTCAGAGGCGTGTCTCAGGTTCTGTTTCGGGACTTTGGTGTTATTTTGTCCTGTTTCTTAAGATATGACTTTCAATATTCTTCATCTGCTGTAAATAGTTTGTAAATCCTGCAACTTCTCCTTTTGTGCTTTTGTCCTCTACTTGTCCACTTTCCTACTTTTTTTTTAAAGATACAGTTCACAGCATGGCAGGAAGTGCTTTTCAGTTAATAGCTCTTTGAGAATTGATCTCTGATGCAAAAATACTATCTTCTGCCCATCGAACTATGTTTTCTTTTGCATTTTTTTTGTATAAACAAATGATGTTTTTCTTTTTGACAGGCTGCTGGTAACAAAGCATCTAAAGATAATGTTACATCTCTAACTTGTTCGTTATGTGTAGACGCAAAACTGATTCATTCCTTAAGTTGAATGCATTCTTTTTATTATTGAATGATTCATAGGTTGGTTGTGGCTTAAAAACAAAAACATGAAAAAAATCCCCAGAGAATCAGGTACAAGGACTGGGCTGAAAAAAATGCCTGTAAAATATTGCTAAAGACCAAAATTACACTTTCAGTGTTATGCAAAGTGCAAGTAATATTTTTTTCATTTTTTGTAAATGACGACTGTTGGGTGTGCTGGTCCTCTCCATATCCTAGTGATAGTCCTAGAGGTTTACACATGAAACGTCATAAATGTCGTAGGTAAATTATTGGCATCTTTTCCACATTACGTACGTAGTGAAGAAGTCAGAGAACTGTGATGCATCTTATCTGGACCTATTAGAGCAGTAGTACCACCAGGTGGTATACTGCATCCACTGCAGCATAAATTGCACAATAGAGGGATTTTGTTCATACCAAAAAAAATGCATTACTTATCAGTTATTATCAGTTATTTATTTATGTCATATATGTTTATAGATTAGTATCATATATTTGAAACATGAGCTCAATGTAAGTGCTCGTTTTACAGAAAAATGAGCATTTATTATTATTACCTAGCATTTTAAATCATTGAGTTGGTTAGGAGGAAACTAATCTTAACAACATCTGTTCATTTTGGAGTCAATTACAACAGCCTATAATAGCTATAATATATTATGGTGTGTTTGCACCCAAAGTGATCATGTACAAGTAAAGGTAATAGTTTTTGCAATTAACTTTAATGGGAAATCCAATATTTTACAGGAACAGCCTATGATTAAAGAAATAACAATTATAAACACTGTAGTAAATGCAATGCTTTTATGAGCCGCATAACGTTTTTATTTTGAAAAAGCTGACCGGAAAGAAACTGCTATTCTTGGTAGGTACGTAATGCTCTTGACGTAATGCGTAATGCTGCCACTGACTGCATCTTCCTCCCAAACCAAAGACTGCCAAAGAAGCTGATTTTACTCGGCTTACAATAAGTCTCTAGTCCTGTATTTGTTCATTTTTAAGTGATGTAGAATGGCGTCTGGCTTTGGGAAGATAGTCGTTGGTACCTATGTGGAGATAAAACGCAGCGATGGTAAGTTTTACCCTGTCTATTTATTTTTCCCGTCGCGATGTGTAAGTTGTTTGGGGATCTTTGTTGCTGCGCTGCTGTTGAATATAGCAACCGTTGTTTCTGGCTGCAGAGCGTAACGCTAGCTGCAGATTCATATTAGTTGTCAGGGCGGAGAGTTTCGGCACGGCCTAAGCCTTTGAATGGGCGCCTTACCTTTGTTAGCATGCCCATTCAGAAGATATTTCCCGATACCTCTAGATTCTTATCATTAGATAACAGCAAATGTCTTTGATTGGAATTTATCAAACATACAAACATATTAACTCTAGCGACACCTAGTCTCTTAAATTATTTATTATAACAGGGAATTCAAAATTATAATTAGCCAAGCTAGCGGGATTGCTAACCCGGTTAGCTTAGCTAACTAACGTAGACGGCAAGATTAGCGTTAGCTTATGGCTAGCCAAAGGCTGTGTGCTGTTTCCCGGCTTCACACAGCAGTGGCTCTGCAGTAAAATCGGTTTCGTTAACATGCACTTTGGTTTTTGGTTATATTTTATCCCCGCTTTCTTTCATTGTTAGCTTATTAAATGCTCTGTCAATAAACCGAACCGCTAGTTGTTATGGAAACCCTTTTGAGGTCTAAAATCCTGTATTAATATTGTCTTTTATCACGGTCATTTGCCATAAAAATACATTTGTAATAAGAGCATATACGTAAGCCATTTTTTTATAACTCTTTCCTTTATTTCCTCTATTACTCTTGGTATTGCATGGGTCATAAAAGATGATAGTGTTTTATTTAATAGAGGCAATGCCAAGGATATATAATTGTAGATAGTGTAACCTTAAATATGAGGCATCTACTGATGCCCTCGGTTTTCTGTAGTGGTACTACAAATGTAGCCATAATAGCTTACAAAAAAGGGGGGTTAAACTGCATTCACATGAGCTGAAGTTGTTTCTGAAGGCTAGCAGATGAGTAGACCGAGAAAAGGGAGAGGCTGGTTGTTGTATGACTCTCCTTTCTGTGAATGCCAGCTTTATTCTTGCTGCTCTGTGTAGTTGTTCGGCATTGCTTCAGGGCTATAGAGCCAAAGATGACACAGAAGTTTGTGTCATTCCTGCTGGTCCTTTTGGGACTTTGCTACACCCAGTGAAATTGTTTTGCAACAAACCCTCAAACAGCACCAATCTTGTACACAAAGCACACGGGAATAAGCTTGAAAGCTAGTGCCAGAGGTGTGCTGCAGCCACTGGTGCTGGTTAGTATCATTGGTAATGTCCCTAAATCCATAATCTCTGTCCTAAGATCAAGAGTGAGATGTGAACTAGATGCACAGCAGGGCTGCAGAAAGAACCAGTTCTGTCTGTCTGGTGTTGTATCCAGAGCAGGGATTGCCCTCTCCCTCTCTCTCTGGGGACTGGTTCAGATTCAAGCCAGATTCATGCTATTAGCCACCACCCCATCTGTTGCAGCCGGCTCCCTCTGTTCTGCCAGGACTCACTCGCTCCCTCTGTGTTTTTTCCATTTCATATTTATTCCTGTTGAGAGCTAGGTCTTATAGAAAATAATTAGGAGCAGTTTAATTAGACTACCTCCAGTCATCAGAGGATGATGTGTGCACCTTTAAAGGTATTATACTCTTAATTGTTCCTGGATATCAATATTGAGTATTAATTTTTGGGCTTTCCTCTTTTCTTTTTATCTTTTTTGTTTGTTTGTTTGTTTGTTTGTTTTTAAGTAAAATATTATGGTTTGGCATTTTATATATTTTAAAGTCTTTCAGAGCAGAGTGGAGTACCGGAGAGGCAAGGGTCTGTGTGGTGTTTGTACACTACATCATTTTTTTCTGAATGTGTGCCATGTTGATATGGTTTCATTAATAGGTGTCTCTGGTTCTGTGGGTGAAAACGATGCTTTGAGGGTTTTGTTTATTCCACAGGCTTAGCAGAACTAGAGCACCCCATTTTAAGCCCCTTCTGCTCCTGGGAGGTGTCAGTGTACCCATTCAGCAAGGTTTTAGTAAAAAAGTGGGGCACTTGATGGGGGATTCAGTAAAACAAGCCCGGTTGTGACTTGGTATTTCAGCTCTTTTAAGTCTAAGGATACAGTGTATGTCTGTGAGGAAGATGTAGGCAGCCGTTAGAGTTTATTAAAGTCTGGGGGGGAAATAAATATTCCCGTCTTTGGCAAGGTCAGAGAGTACAGCTGCACAATAGCTCATGTGGATCTTGTAGATGTACAGTGTCTGGACGTATGCTGTGTCCTTGAAACCTGTCCGTTTGGGTCTGTAGCTTTGCAGAAAGAACGGTAGGATAGTTTCCAGTTAAGGAAATTTGTCACTTCTCGATTATTAAAAGGCATGTCTGCCTTGCCATTTGAAAGTAAATGTAATAACAAAAATAATAATTTTACTTTTAATTAAATCAATAAATCGTTTTTTAATACCTATGCTGTTAGTACTTTAAAACATGCGTTTCTGGGTACAACAGGTTACACAAGCTCCTGATGTTCAGTGTTGTGTTTAGTGCCATTTACTGCTATTGAGGTTCAGTTTACATAGTTCCTGCCACTGCTAACAGCAAATGTCTACAAGCAGCACCATTGCTTAGCCTCTTCATGGGAAATGTCTTGTACTGTTGCATTATGGGTTCATCATGACTGCCTCTCTTGGCATTTGCACTCACTATAAGGCTCAGTTAAACAGTCTCGTCTGATAGCAGAAAAGACGAATTGCTGGCATTTTACAGTGAAGATCCAACTGTTGGCTCATTGACACAACAAACATCTTGCAAAGTTAGCAGACTTGGGAGGAAAGTGATCACTTCATCAGTTTCAGCAGGATCATATGACAGTTACACTGCCTTAGTGTTATTCTTGTGTTTGTGGGTTGTTATGAATGAGCCTAAAACAAGCCTTGTCCTTATTATATCTGAACCTAATGACCTGTGTAAAATTGACATTTAGAGTGAGACGAACTTTATCCACTCAACCCCTAGTACCTGTTGAGCATTGTGTCATTTAGCTGTCACTTTAATGTAACAGATCTACCCCTTTTATAATAGTATAGTTCAAGGACTTCGGTTTGATATTTATTGGGCATTTTTTATAACAGTATGTATAATAGTAGGGAGGTCTGGCCATTAATAGGTGTATTGTACTGTATTTTAAGAGAACTTCTAACTGGAGATGTGGTGTTCATGGGTGATTAAAATAACAATTTGGCTGATGATTGATTTGGAGGGGGAGGGGGTTGTTGCTATTTATTTCCTCCTTTGTGTCTGGGAAATAAATACATCTCCATCTCTGTAATAAAAAACAGAATAGTGTGTTTATGTATCATTTAATCCATTCATTTTCTTAACCACTTATCCACTGAGGTCAGCGTTAGGGGTGGATCTATCCCAGCTGTCGCAGTGTGAGAGGCAAACTAGACCCTAAACGGGTTGTATCGCAGGGCCAGCACAGAGAGACAGACCAGCAAACACTCACAGTTGGACTTGGACTCACTGCAGTCGCTCTCAGAGATTGTTAGAGACTCATAAATAATTGCTGTGTAATTTATAAATGCAGACAGACAGTCTGAATGAGTCTTTGTCAATGAGCACAACTCAAGGGGACTCAGCTTAACTGGCTGCCAGTTGATTGTATTCTGGTGATATTCCTGTAGATCAGGAAGGTTACTGAGACCAACTTTAATAATTATATGTGAATTTCTTCCTATGTAGACAGCATTTTTTGATGATTCATCACAGCTAATTACTTTATTATCAGAAACTGATTGGATGTAATTGCTTGCTTGATCCCATTCAGTCACAGGCTGATAGCATGCTGACTCGGTCTTTTTGGCACCATTTATGTCCAGGCTTCACTGACAGTGTTGGTGTGCTTGACAATCTCAAAATAATAACTAAAGTGTACTTAATTGTGTTAACTGTTAACTTCATGGCCGCCTTCTTTATTTAACTTTGAGTTGAAAAACGGCCATAAATCAGAATATATGTTACTGCAGTACTCAGCATGCTGAAAAATGTTAAAAATTGTCATTGTATCGTATCATTAATTAAGTAATGTGATAACATCGTGCGGTGTCTGTTGGTTACCACCTAAGTAGTACATGTATCGGGCTGCAGATTTTCTTGTGTAAAATTATATTTTTGTTGTTGCTATTATTATGTTTTAGATAATTATTGGTTATTTATAACCCCTTACATTCCATATTGTTTCATTTTTAAATTTCAGATTTACATATTATAAAATAATAGGACATTTGTCTCGTTTTATCAAAGTAGTTTGGGCGAAGTTGTTCTCTTCTCTGCTGCTGTTACTTATGCACCAAGTAGTTTATTGAGTCTGATCGCGATGAAGCCACAGGAAGTCTGTGGTCGGTGGCTTGCTGCTTGACATTTACAAAAGCAGGCAGCCGTTTTTTTCCAGGGTGGTTAGCAGGATGGAGCAGTGATTTGGAGAGCCATGCTTAGCACAGTTGTTTCCATAAATCCTCTGAGTGCTGCTACTCTTGGAGGTGTGACATTTAATGTCACATGTCTCTTCCCCCCAGTCACTGTATAATTTAGCTAGATTTTTTTTCAGAGTCTATCTTTCCAAAGACCAGTTTTTGTGGATGAATGTAGTTTGTGGTGGACCAATACCTGTGATAGGTCACCCATCTGGTTATGAGTAGCACTAATGGAAACAGAACTTTTTATAGCTTCTGACACCCAAGAGTGTTTTTACATATCGTTCTTTTTAGAAGACGCAAACTCAACAATCTTAAAGTGGACCAACAAAAGAGAAATTAGTTCTTTTTGTGTTTATAGTGTGATTGCATTTTAAACAAAGACCTGATTTTTCTGGTACCCTTCAACTCTGACTCTAGGTCATCTTCCTGTTCACTCTTTAGAGCCCTCAGACCTCGACTCCTCGACTGTTTTTGGAGCTTTTTCTAACTAATTAAGTAACTAATTAATTAGTACAAGTATAGTGTTAGTACTTTTACTTGGGTAAAGGATGTGAATACTTCCTTCATTACAGTGCAAGTTGATGTGTATGAGGAGAAAACGGGCAGAAATATCTTGTTACCATTCAGGGCTCGTGCCTAGGGTCCAAAGCGACCTAGTCGTAACAGCCACACAGGATCTTAGAGTAGATCTGTCTACTCCAGTCAACCCTACAGACAGTTTGTTCCTCAGACTCGGTGCCAACCTCCATCAAAGCTATAGACATCGAAAATGTGACGTAATTTCCGGAGTAAAACCGCAAAGGATTGTAGGTACAAGTGGCTAGCGCGCACGGGCTATTACAAGACAACAGTTACAGAGATAAACGGAGACACAAAGAATGGCAAGAAGCTGTATTATTAACTGCCATAGCCAGTCGCATGACAGCCACTGGAAGCCGATGGGTAAAGCGATCAGTCACATGGTCTGTCGATCTCTATTGGGACATTTTTATTACAGTGATCCCTCGTTTATCGCGGGAGTTACGTTCTAAAAATAACCCGCGGTAAGTGAAATCCGCGAAGTAGCCAACTTTATTTTTTACAATTATTATAGATGTTTTAAGGCTGTAAAACCCCTCACTACACACTTTATACACTTTTCTCAGACAGGCATGAACATTTTCACACTTTTCTCTCTTGTTTAAACACTCTCAAAGTTCAAACCTTCGTAGAAAAATAAGTGCGGTATTATACAATGAAACCAAAGGCACCCGCCGGTGACAAGTCCCACTGCTAGTGATCGAAGATATATGTAAATTTGATAAGCCGAACGCATTCTTTACTGTACAGGAGACACTGCATGAGATTGATTGACAAATTGAAATTGCACAAAAAAAAATCTGCGAAACAGCGAGGCCACAAATAGTGAACTGCGATATCGGGCTGGGCCATATTATACCGTTCACGGTAATACCAGTACAATGTTAGGCAACGATAAGAAAATATTGCGATAGAATATGGGTAATACGCGCATGCGCAGTGCCTTTGTTTTCATACGCACATGGCCGAAGAAGCATGGCAGCAGCGGAAAATGAAAAGGGGGAAAGCGGATCATTGAATGAAACGGATGGAACAGAATCGGTTTATAAAAATGGTGCAACTTCAGTGATGCAGAACTGGTTTGGTGTTCATCCATCAGATACCCACCAAAGCACTTTTTTTTTTTTTTTTTTTTTTTTTTTGTAGAACATGCAAGCGGACCGTCATTATTACCGTATATGTCGGACTAAGGTGCTTGTAAATCTGGGAGTAATCTGGGTCCAAAACTCCATCCGTTTCAGGTCCCAAAGTCAAACGAACACTGTGGCACACTGAGAGTTAAGAACTGTCTAAATTCTTTCATCTTTAATAAAACAATCACGATTGCTGCTTAACAGGTGTAACAATTAAGTTTAACATCCAGGCATCCATGAAAACAGACTTTATTACATTTACAGGAGTTAGAAGTTAGCAGGAAGTTAGCGGAAGGTAGCTCGCTAGTTTCGCTAGTTACCTAACCATGGTATACCATGTTCTGACTGAGAGATTTCTGAAAAAATTAAAACTTACAGCTCTGCTATCACTTCCAACATAAATGAAGACAGAAAACGAAATAGCAGTGACGTTTGTAGGGTTACTGAAGTTGGACTAGCTGGTATATAATGATGTGCTATGTGATCGCTAGCAACACAGCTAAGTTAGCATAACATAAACAGTGAAGCTGGAGGATGAACGCAGTGGCGTGTCCAACGGGGTGGCCTGGGGGGGCACAGGCCACCCCCCCAACCAGACTGGCCACCCCAGGTGCCACCCCGAAGCTAAAACAATAAAATTTAATGAAATATCAAATGTACGATTATGGTTTCACAGTGAAGCTCAGATATTCGAGGGTAAGTGAATGCAGCACCGGCTTCTGCACTATGAGCATCATGTTAGCAAAGGTAGGAGAGCCAAGCACGAAAGACGGCACTGCGGAAAACATTTTTTCGGCGAAAGATTAACAAGTTAACATAGCTGGACTAGCCATCAGACGTTTGTATGGTGGGCTGATGACTTATTTATTTATTTATTTTTGTAACGGCATGAACAATGAGAGGTGGTGGATTGGCCAGATGTTGGCCGATGTGTAAAAATAACTCAGTTGTTTGGTGGTGGCTATGGCGGAGCTTCCACAGAGGCAACAGGTGGATGAGGGAAGGTGAGGCAGGAGGAGAGACCCGAGGTGGCCGTCGGTCCAAGTGTCAGGTGAACTGAATTTCAGGTAAGAAATTATGACCTGCAGTCTATCTGGGTCAGATATAAACCAAGTTTAGGTGTAGTTTATTTTCGTTGTGCTGACTTTTTACAGTCAGTTACAATACCTCATACTGCGTGAGCTAGCATGACGCGTTTCTATACAGCTGTTCGGTTGCTATGATGTTACTGATAGTGAACTTTATTTTATTCATAAGGTTAGTTAGTAGAGTTGCCAACAGCTCCTTAAAAAATGGAATGGTCCCTCATTCAGAGAAAATATTACGCGTTTCGTATTGAGCTGAGAAGAGACACAGTTTGTCCCGTACTTTAGCTAGAATGGAAAAAGACACAAAGCTGGAGTTATTCTGTATTTACAGCTGCCTCTTCTCTTATCTCCCCCCCCTCTTCTATTGCTACTTCAATCATGAAACTGATCAATGATCAGCTGATCGTCTCTCTTGTTTGTTTATCGCCCACTTTGCGTCAGAAAGAGGAAACCAGCGGATGTTGCGCTAAACAACAGCAGCACGTTTAAGCTTGATCAGCTGTTGTTAGAATTTATTTAATATTAATTTCTAGTATCAGCTGATGTTTGCTGGAGCCACAGCTGTAAACCTGCTGGTCATGATATCGGTTTGGATATGTGGTGAGAGGGAAACGTGAAGATGAAACCAGTCGATGTCCTTACTGAATCATCAGAGCTGAACAGGTGATGGAGAAACAGGTTTACCTTTTAGGTGACATGAATGAGTTGAAGGGAAGTTATGAACTGTTTCTGAGAGACAAATAACACCAGGATCCTTTTTTAGGTAGCTGACAGCTGGTAACTGTGCAGGGGCGGGTCTAGCAAAGTGTTGCCAGGGGGCCAGGTAGGGCATTAACAGGGAGAGGGGGGCACAAAGTTTTTATCTGACGTAAAATGTATAGAAATCATACATATACCAACAAGACTGTACATCACTGTCACAACAGCATTTGTTTTCATTCAAAGGCTTTATGGCTTTAATACCTGGTGGGCCGGTCTCTAGTCAAAATGCCCGGGCTGATTTTTTTGTCCCAGTCCAGCCCTTGGCACGACACGCAAAATAAAAAACAGCTGCTTGTTTAAGTGAAAATAAATGGATGTTTTTGTTTTTGCGCTAGTAAAGTTGTAGAGTTGTATTTTGTATTTTGTCTCACATCAATTATATCGTTAGTTATATCGTTATCTCAAATTTTCAAATATATATCGTGATAAATATTTTTGGCCATATCGCCCTGCTCTACTGCGATATAGTGGGGGATGACTGTATACTGTTGGTAAACATCTGATCAGCAGTAGAATAAAAAAAAAAAAAAAAGCTACATGTACATTTCCTGTTTAAATTCATGTCTATGTTTGGATTAGTTACTATTATCATTACTGCCTGTATGGAAGTTTTCTATAATAGCATGTGGCTGATTTCTCTGATAATAAAATGTGAAAGCATCTTGCCTGCTAATAACAAAACCAAATGAATTGTAGTATAAGTTTCTCTTGTAAGATAAGCTGTCATTGCACATGAACATGATACTTAAATCAATTAATAATTTAATTATATATCTATCCATCCAGCTGGGAGGTAATGACAACAACAACAAAAAAACCCTTTGTGTTTACAGGTGACAGATTACATGAACCACAATGAGTGTTCAGAAACTAAATTAGTTTTGAGGGCTGAAAGGGACCAAGTATAAAACCACTCTTACATTTTAAAACTTTGTGATTTATTGTAAATCAATTTCAACTAATTTTTTTTTTTTTTTTTTAGGGTGGGGGGTTGGGTTAACTTTGTTATTCTGTGTATTTTTGTGGCTGTTTGTATCCTCTATAAATGCACACAGGAATGGCTCAAATACTGGATGTCCACATCTTGCTAAATCACCAAAATTTTAAGGAAATAACGCTATCACAAGTGCGCGATATATACCTAACAAATAGAACATATGCATTCTGTTGAATAAATGGCTGCCCTGCGAGAAAATCATTTTCCCTGCTTTTTGCAAATGTGAAACATTTGTATGGTAAATTGATCAAATGTTCAGCACATGAGAACACTGAAAGCATCTTTGCTGGCCTGCTCTCTTTGTGTCTCTAAATAATGGATACTGGAGCTTAGATAGTGAAGGGATTTTGCAGCATGCAGTTGGATCTGCACAGGCAGAAATGGGAGGGCTGAGCAGCTTTTTTTCTTTTTTGTCCTTTTTCTTTTTTTTTTCTCCAGCTGTTAGTATTGCAGTGTTGAAGACAGAGGGGCGGAGAGAAGCACAGAGGCTGCTCTCATCTCCGTTATCCGAGTCTCGCTAACGTTTCATTATCAAACCTCCTGGTCTGAACTTACCAAGATTAGCCTCAGCCTGCTGCCTTCCTCTCACAAGAAACCCAATTTGTTCAGTCACTTACAGAACAATGGAAATGAAATAAAAGCCTCTGTTGGTGAGCATAGGCGGGTTTTGTGTTGGTAACATTTCACTGAAACGCCTGCATTATCTGGAACTAGATTCTTTGTTTGTGAGGATAAAGGTGAATATAAGCTTATATAATTAGTAATGAAATGGTTTAATTGAAGCTAGGTTAAATGTATATGGCATAATAATAAAAAAGTTGGAGCACAACACTTCAGAAACAGAACTGAAAATGTATAGAATACATCAGTGGGTCGTCACACAACAATTATAATATAGCAGGGGTCGGCAACCCTAAGCACGCGTGCTACAGTTGGCACGCGAAGGGTTAACTGATGGCACGACCATAGCTGGACTGGTCATCGGGCATACCGGGCATTTGCTCGGTGGGCGGATGATTTTTTTATTTATTTATTTTTTGTAAGGGTATAAAAAAATGACAGGTGGTGGATTGGCCAGATGCTGGCCGGTGTGTAAAAATAACTCGTTTGGTGGTGGCTATGGCGGAGCTTCCACAGATTCAGTAACATTATCAAGTGGTGGAGGCTGGTAGGTGGATGAGGGAGAGGGGAGGCAGGAGGAGCAGAGACCCGAGGCGGCCGCTGGTCCGAGTGTCAGGTGAACTGAACTTCAGGTAAGAAGTTATGACCTACCTGTCTATCTGGGTCAAATATAAACCAAGTTTGGTGTAGTTTATTTTCATTGTGCTGACTTTTTACAGTCAGTTACAATAACTCGTACTGCGTACTAGCTAGCATGACGGAGTTTTCATCAGCATTGTTGTAGCGAACTTTATTTTATTCATAAGGTTAGTTATTAGAGTTGCCAACCGTCCCGTAAAAAGACGGAGTCGTCCCGCATTCAGAGAAAATATTATGCGTTTTGTATTGAGCTGAAAAGGAACAGTTTGTCCCGGACTTCAGCTAGAATGGAAAAAGACACAAAGGAGTTATTCTGTCGTTATGCTGCACAGCTGCCTCTTCTCTCCTCTCTCTCCTGTTGTTACTTCAATCATGAAACTGATCAATGATCAGCTGATCAGCTGTACTCTATTGTTTGTCGCCCACTTTGCGCCAGAAAAAGGAAACCGCCGGACATCGCGCTAAACAACAGCAGCACGTTTAAGCTTGATAAGCTGTTGTTAGAATTTATTTAATATTAATTTCTAGTATCAGCTGATGTTTGCTGGAGCCACAGCTGTAAAGCTGCTGGTCATGATATCGGTTTGGTTATCTGGTGAGAGGGAAACATGAGGATGAAACCAGGAGATGTCCTTACTGAATCATCAGAGCTGAACAGGTGATGGAGAAACAGGCTTACCTTTAGGTGACATGAATGAGTTGACGGGAAGTTATGAACTGTTTCTGAGAGACAAATAACACCAGGATCCTTTTCTATGTAGCTGACAGCTGGTAACTGTGCAGGGGCGGGTCTAGCAAAGTTTTGCCAGGGGGCCAGGTAGGGCATTAACAGGGAAAGGGGGGCACAAAGAAATACTTTCTTATTCTCATTTAAAATGTCTGGCTGTTATTAAATAATTATCTGAAGCTTACAGCCAAAGTTTTTATCTGATGTAAAATGAATAGAAATCATACATATACCAACAAGACAGTACATCACTGTCACAACAGCGTTTGTTTTCATTCAAAGGCTTTATGGCTTTAATACCTGGTGGGCCGGTCTCTAGTCAAAATGCCCGGGCTGATTTTTTTGTCCCAGTCCAGCCCTTGGCACGACACGCAGTGAATTAATCTGAGAAGGTGCATTAAAAATAAATGGCCAGGCCAGCGGTGCACATCGCAAATTAGCTCGGATAGACACATTCGTTGTGCTCGAGACAGAATTCACAATGTGTTTTTAGGACTTTCAGGTGTATGGACCAATGTTTTCTTTTCTGATCAAACCAGAAATCTTTAATGAGCAGCTGAATTTGTCTCACATTAACTGGCTGAGTTAATGCCAGTTAATGCAACATCGAAGCAGCTGGAATCCATAGCTGTGCGTGTTCATGGAGCTTGCATTTTCACCTGCTGGACATCACTACCTGACAAGTTTAACTGTCTTCAGAACATTGCAGAGGCCTTATTGACAGTATTTGGCTCTACATATCTGTGTGAGCAGATTTTCTCTCATATGAAGAGTGTCCTCAGGTAGCCGTCTGAATGCTGGACACTCGGAGACCTGTGTCTCTGAGTGGGAGACCAGAGATCACATTAACATGTGTATCCCTGTATTAACAAACATGCCATATTGGCCCAGTTTATTTTACTTATTGTTGTGAGGAGACCATAAATAGCATTTGTATTTTCTGTTGTACAGTTCATTTGCTGTTATGGATAAAAATGTCTTTTTTTGTTTCAAAATAGCTGATAACTATTCGCTGACAGCTGCCAACATCTGCGAACAAATATAATTCTATAAAGTGGTTCTATATAGTGTGTAACTGTTAATATAGAGTGTTATTAAATTTATTGCTAATGCAATCATAAAATTTTAGATGGCACTCGTCATCAGAAAGATTGCCTACCCTGTTATATAGTATATTATTTAAAAACATATTCTTTAAAGTCAGTGTATATCCAAATAAAAACAGTTTTATTTTAACAAGACTGCATGCAGATCTGATCATGGTAGCAGGTGATAATTAGACCTTTTTATATTTCATAAATCATGGGGTTTGAATGGCAAATGCAACAACGTTATGTTGTTGTTGTACTTACTAAACAATAAAATGCTTTTAATTTTCCATAGCACTACAGTGATTTTTGTCCCAATATTTTCTACCTTCAGCTATTTATGTTTTTCTGCTAATCTGATGTTTGAGTTCATCTTATCTCTGGTGCTTTTACAGGACGTATACATCAGGCGATGGTGACCTCACTTAACGAGGACAATGAGAGCGTCACAGTGGAGTGGATAGAAAATGGAGACACAAAGGGAAAAGAGGTAAACCACTATTTACCACTGTTTTTTTTAACCTCTTAAAGCTTCCTTAACAGCACAAAGTGCTTTTTATTTTCCAAAGAAATGAATAATAGATCCAAAAGCATTCAGGAGCTGCTGTGATTATGCAACTAAGCTGCATGTTCAACCACACATCACCCCTTGCACACCCTGCAGCTCTGATCACATGTAGACAGTGTGAAAATTTAACAGTACATCTGGCGGCAGGCTTGCTGCATCACATTTTCATAATTATTTTTCATGGACATAATAAAAAGCACAAAGATAAGCAGAATTATTTATATAAAAATGTCTGTTTCTGCATTTGGTTCAGCCCTGTCTTTGGAGCACATACGCACAGTCCAAATAAGACAATAAAAAATACTAGAAAAAGCATTTCCTACCAAAAATGCAATGTGAATGCTGCAATTTGAAAATGTTGCCTGAAATGTTTAAAAATATTTGAAATATTCAAAGCTGAATTTGCTAAATCAGCTTAATTGCAAAAGATTAGCAAAATATCGGCCAGCAACAGTACCAAAAACTGAAAATATGCGAAATAAAGCGAAAAAGGTACCAAAACTGAGCTTCAAAAATGCTAAACTTGGAGCTGAAGCTCATCAAAATGAAAAATGATCTCAAATGAGAAATGTTTATCCATAAATGTTTAGCCGTGTGACGATTTTGGCATAACTTCCTGTGTCGCTAGACACAATCTTTGTGGTGCGTCGGCCGGTCGTGCACCTCTTGATTATTGTAAGGAGTCATCCCAGTTGTGTTTAAGACACAAGTCTATGATCATGCCGGTTATTAGCTGAATTTTAATCATAATCCTGCACAGAAGCTCAGAGACATACAAACACACAGAGGGAGATGTTACAACTGTTTGAAAACTTTAGTTTGTGGAAAGAACTTTAAACAAAGCAACCACTGCAGAGGATGGCAGCTTCAGGCTGTTTACTTTTTCCCTCCAACAAAACAGAAAGAGAAATGAGAAATTGCTGAATGACACTGGATGAAAGAGGACAGGGATGGCTATGTTTTGATGTATATCTTATACATGTAAGGCAAACGATTTGGGCATGAAAAAAAGAGAAGTTTTTTCACATTATTCTTCTAGCACCGTTTAAAGAGCAGGGGATGTCATCACACAGTGGTGGCAAAATGCCATAAAAAATTGAATTCTTCATAAAAGCACACTTCTCCAGAAAAAGCTGAACATTTTGATACCAGAATGGTTTCTGTAGCACAAAGTATGCAGAAGTAGTTAAGTGCAGGAGGATCTCAATAATGTGAATGCTTATACAGCGTGCACATTGCCTAGATTTTTAAAGTATAAAAACGAATGAGAAAGTTGGAGCAAGTTGTCCATTAATTGCAGCATTGATTCTCAGCCCATCAAAATGACAAAGTGTCCATGGAGCAAGTCTGTCTCTGAGCTTTTTCACCCATGGAGCGTTGGTGAAATTTACAGTACAGAACTTTAAAAATTACATTCAGCAGCAGTTTTAGAAAGTGGTCAACACCCTTTGGCTTTACTGCAATAAATCTGATGAATAATTTTGACTACTCAGCACACAAGAGACATCCAAGTTTAAATATAAGCACTTGGGGGTAGTTTGAAGACTCTTGTCCACCTTAATTATGTACAAAACTGGTCGCATTTAAGCCCTTTTTAGGCTTTTGTGATGCACTGTATTTTCAAACTGACTGAACACCCTGTCATAGACAGAATCACTTGACTTTATGCTGCTCTGTTTCTGGACAGATTGACTTGGAGAGTATATTTGCACTTAATCCAGATGTGGCTCCAGATGAAGAAATTGCCCCTAGTCCAGAGACCCCACCCCCTCCTACACCCACATGTGTGAAGGTCAACAAAATTGCAAAGGTGAGTGGTGCTGTGTGACCTTATGAGCACCTAAAGGTGTAGCGTGTGATTTACATTGCTCAGAATTGCAGCTCTTTGTTTTGTCACCCTCATCCCTCATTCACGGGCTAGCACCCAGGCTTCCTCGGGTGACCTGTG
Source organism: Rhamphochromis sp. 'chilingali' (assembly GCF_963969265.1). Lineage (NCBI taxonomy): Eukaryota > Metazoa > Chordata > Actinopteri > Cichliformes > Cichlidae > Rhamphochromis > Rhamphochromis sp. 'chilingali'. The sequence goes on from NC_137937.1 coordinate 19,399,796, forward strand.
CGGCTCAGTATGATGGATCTTTTTATAGAACCTCGATCCTTCTCAGGAACCAGCTAACTGGTCCTGTTAATTACACCATGTGTCATAAATATAGACTAACAGGTGAGAGTCTTCAGTGGTTTTTTTCTTTCTAAATTCAGTAAATATTTAGGGCTCAAGGTTCCCACCATCCTTTTGTCTCACCACCAGCCCACCCAGACTCAAGATTGTTTTTGTGTGTTTTGCGGCGTGAGCTGTATCATCACGGTTTTTCCTTTGTCAGAGATCTAACTAGAATTTTAGTAAAGTCCAATTTTAAATTGTTACTTACCCAGTACTGAATATTAGACATTTTTGTCTGATATTCACATTTGTCAAATGATCAGAAATTACAGGAAAATTTCTGCCAGTGAGGGAACAGGGTACTGTTGCACCTGTGCCGCTCTGTGTCTCCATCTGTGCCACACAGTATGGCTTGCAGCATGTGGATACATTAACCACCCGCCTCCAAAAAAGCATGTGTATTTCTGTATTTTTGTATGCAGAGTACTCACGATAAGAAAAGTCTAGAACTTTGTGACAACAAAAGTAGGAATCACACTAACTAACTCAGTAGTCATTTCTCTTTATTTGGTTTCCCCTCACAGAACCGACGGACGATAGCACCTCCTAAGAATGATACTCCATCCAGAGATAATAGAGGTTTGAGGAACTGCAACATTATCCTCACATATTTATGGTGGTTTAATTGTTATTGAAATTTTTGCTTTCTATGGATTGCTATTTTTTTGTTTGTCAGTCTTTGTTTTGTTTATTTCCATCATGAGTTTGCCCACTTTAGTTTAGCAATTATTTTACTAGAATGCAAAAAATCTGTGGGGTTTTTTGTTTTTGTTTTTTGTCCATCAACTCTTCCTGTGCAATCAGGAAGAACTAACTTCCTGATTGCAAGCAGCAAACACTGGTCAAACAGTACTGTAGTATGGACAGGCAGTAGTTGTTTAAATGTAAAATTGATAGTTTAATAGAATATGTTCTCCAATGCAAACATAGTGACTCCAGTGTAGTCGTTTACACTTTTGGCAAACAAGAAAAAGCTACCAGGAGGAGACACAAATCCCTTTGGTGGAGCATCAGTACGGACACCCGGTGTTTAAAAAAAAAAAAAAAAAAAAAAAGATTAATAAATAAATACTGACTAATCCATTTATATATAGAACTACCCACTACTTTCAGCTACTTCCTTATTTATAAGAAAGCATTTTTCTGAAATACAAACATAACACTCACAGCCTTATAGTTTCAGTACACGTGAACCATCCACGTTTGTTGTGCTAACAAATTTGACCAAAGTAAACATATTCTGGGTATTTATTCATTATTATTATTATTATCTTTTTTTTTCTTTCCTCCTCCTTCCTCCTTTTTTAATATTCATTCATTTAATTATTTTGGTGTAAGGGTTTTGTTTTTTTTTGGGGGGGGGGGGTTTGCTGTTAGTGTTGCTTGGTAGTGGCATTTGGATCAGAGATATTTGTATTTTAATCTTTGTGGTGTTGTGTCTTAAGCAATTCCAACCCGGGCCAGACCTCCACAGCCTCAGCAGCCAGAGCCTGCTCCACCTCCTCCATCGCAGCAGCCTGCACAGCCCACTCAGGCCCAGACACAGCAGCAGCTACAGAACGGTAACAATCATGACATTTGTCAAGAAAATGATCATTTCAAGAAACCAGTTTTAAGCAGTTGGCCAAAAGCTTCTAGCCTAATCCCTTTATGTAAATGTGAAGTATAATCCATATAAGATTTTTCTTTTTTTTTAATCCAAATATACTGTCAGCGTTAGTAAAAATGCATCGATCGCACAAAAGCATACCATCAAAATCTTTTAATGTCGTGTCTTTGTTGACCACATGTTCATCACAGAGTCCTCACATCAGCCGCTATCCAGAAAGGAGTTTGGACAGCTTTGTATGTATCACCTGCATGTTACCCCTGCCCTCAGTGCTTCACAGTGATTCTGATAGTTTCCAATAGAGTCCGATAGACCGCTAGTCAAACAAGAAGATCGCTCAGCCAAATGTCTGCCACATACTGCTCAGAGCTGTTGTGTGGACAAGAAGCAGCACACTCACAATCCATCCAGCAGACAGGCTTTCTGGGTATTAGGAGGGGAAAAAAATCGTGGTGTCGTTTGGCTGTGCTGCTTTTTTTTTTTTTGTGTGTGTCTGGTTTCTGCTGAGTCACACACGGGCACACACGTGGAAGAGCCTGCGGTAATGTGTGTTACGTCTCTGGGCTCAGACAGCAATGATAGCCTTTTATTCAAAGTGCTCGCTGTCATTTGGAAGGCTGAGAGGATGATGTGAACGCCTTGTCCCCCCTCCTCACCCCCTCAGCTCCCCTCCACACAGACTGAATAGCCCATAAGCAGTAACGGTGCTGAGTTCGTCTTATATTTCTTGTCCCGGTGCTGACCCAGTTCATCTTCTCCTCACAGATTAGAGCAGATTATTAATCCCTCTGCTCCGATAGTCTGGGTTTTCAGGGACTGGAGCCAGCAGGAGGCCAGGACTGTGTCACAAGGCTTGGGCTGGGCTTTGCAGCGGGAAGCTGGGGCTGCAGCGGCGAGCATTGAGCCGGGGCTAATCGAATAACATAGTTTTGATGAACTCTGCATTGAATTAAAAGTGGCTTTTACTCACATGTTTGCTAACTTGTGTTCCTTTATAATGGTGACTAATAGTTTGATTGACCTGAAACAAAACTAATCTGGGGGTGTGGTGCTCGGGAGCTTTGGAATAACCTTCTTAAGACGATCATTCTTGATTTGAAACAGCCTCTTACTGTAATCAGACTGGATTAAAACAGTAATGCAAGGCACATATCCTGCATTGTAAGTGTTTTTTGGTTTTGTCTTTGTTTTTTTTAATTTTCCTTTCAGAGGTCACATGTCCTGTTGTGTTTGAGGACACAAATAAAAATAAAAAGGTGTTGAAACACAGTGCTGCAAAGGCCTTTTGTTGGTTATGTAGAGCAAGCAGCTAATGTTATGCGGGAGACACTGTGTGCCAGCCGCTGCATCCGGGTGTGTAGTAGCTGTATCACTGCTCTGCTTTGTTGGAGCCAGCCCAAGGTTTCTCTGCTGTTTAAATAAAGGCCAACAGAAAGGAAAGCTGATAGAAGACGCTGGGAAAGTAGTAGAAGTGACATATTGTAAGCGAGATGAAAGGGGAAGAGAAAGCTGTTGATACATGATGTGAAAGCTGGGAGAATTACTGTTTTTCTTTTCTAAATGGCAGCACGAAGGAAGTCAAACTGCGTGAAGGAGGTGGAAAAACTTCAAGAGAAAAGAGAAAGACGCCGGCTTCAGCAGCAGGAGCTCAGGGAGAAAAGAGCTCAGGTACACTGATGTTGTTCTTCTTTTTTTTCTTTTTGCCATAGAGTTGTTTACATTGAAGTGAGTATCTATTTGACATGAGAGTAATTGTCATGTTGTCTGTCTGTCCTTCAGGAGGTGGACACCACCATCCCCAACTATGAGATCATGTACATGATCCGAGATTTCCGAGCCAGTCTAGACTACCGGCCCCTGACCACAGCAGACCTGGTGAAAATTCTTCTTCGCTCCTGATCGGTAAGAATTGACCTTCATCCAAAGTTTAATAAATGTCCTTCTCATTGCACTGCCCAGATTGAAGAGCACAGAATATGCGTTTGTGTGAGGAAACGCCCACTCAACAAAAAAGGTGAGGTCTTTGATGAGTTTCGCCTCATGTTGCGTGCTAAGTACTTTTTTATATTGTTGTATTTGAAAGTGTCGCCTCTGCTGTGTTTCAGAGTTGTCCGTGAAAGATTTGGATGTGATCACCATTCCCAGTAAGGATGTGGTGATGGTTCATGAACCTAAACAAAAAGTGGACCTGACCCGCTACCTGGAGAACCAGACCTTCCGCTTTGACTACGCCTTTGACGACAGCACCACAAACGAGATGGTTTACAGGTTTGTGACCCGAAGCGACATCTGAGCTGTTAGATTTATTCAATTTCAAGTCAGATTCATATTATGTGACGCAGCACATGATAAGCCAACCAAAGACACAGACGGAGAATCTCTGCCAAGCAATGGCGCACAATCAAGAACAACCAGACTTTCCAGTATTTGCAGTGTTTGTCTTAGCTTAGTTTTGAGAGATGTTTGCAGACAGCTATGTCTGGGGGAAAAAATTGTTGAACGGTTTCTGATGCACAAACTACAAATGAACAAGTCAGTGTTTTGCCACAAATTATCGGCTAGGGGAAGGAAACCCTGGATCAGCGCAGCCACACTCATTGAGGGGTGCGACCTGGCCACTCGGCCAGCGGAATTTGACCGAAATGTGTTGATTGTGATCGTTTTATGGTTTTTTAATCATTTACAAACATTCTACAAATGACTGTTTATCTATTTGCATTGTTACTAAACCAAACTAATTCAAATAACAGCCATAGTTTGACATTTTCAAGTTGCAAATTCATAGATAATAAAAAACTGAAATCTGTTTTTTTTCCATGTTAATATAATTCCTTTAGTCAGAAGAAAGGTGACTAACAAACAAAATTAGATGAATGAATTGTTAATATTTTATGTATAAATTTGGGGATGGAGTAGCGCATGACTGTGTTTTGTCTTCTCCTGCAGGTTCACAGCCAGACCTCTTGTGGAAACCATTTTTGAGAGAGGCATGGCCACCTGCTTCGCCTACGGACAGACAGGCAGTGGAAAAACACACGTGAGTTACAATTAATGTGCCTTTAAGAAAACAGAAGGCTTTTATCCTTGTAGTTGGAGTGCATCTTATATAATTTGTGTATAAAATACATTTTAACTTGTATATATTTATTTTTTCATTGTGTCACAGACTATGGGTGGCGATTTCTCTGGGAAAAACCAAGACTGCTCTAAAGGAATTTATGCATTAGCTGGTAAGCACATTAGATGTAGCTCTTTGTTGACTGAAGGATAAGTTGGATCTGTTTTGGAATTCGATCTCTCGTGTGTTTCTATGCAGCTCGGGATGTATTTCTCATGTTGAAGAAACCCAGCTACAAAAAGTTAGATCTACAAGTGTACGCAACTTTCTTTGAAATCTACAGTGGGAAGGCAAGTGATGTGTGATAATTTTTTTCCTTCTTATTTTTTTCTGAAGGAGAGATTTTATTTAATGCTGACAGAACTGTGTTTGTAGGTGTTTGACCTTCTGAATCGTAAAGCTAAGCTGAGGGTATTGGAGGACGGGAAACAGCAAGTGCAGGTGGTGGGGCTGCAGGAGAAGGAGGTCAAGTGCACAGAGGATGTCCTGAAACTCATTGAAGTGGGAAACAGCTGCAGGTATGACAGCAGGAACTTTCTCAGGAATTCCAAGACTTTGTGTTCTTGTATTTGATCAGTGATCAGATCAAAACTCTGAAATTCGTTTATTGTCATGCAGACGTCGTCTAGCACAATATTCATGTTCTTTGGGGATGTTATTCCTTCTCCTGAAGTTATTAATTTTTTGCCCTCGCTGCTGCTGCTTCATCATCATCTTGATCACCCCCCAAAAGAACATCAGGGCAGACGTCCGCCAACGCTCACTCATCTCGCAGCCACGCCGTTTTCCAGATCATTCTCCGGAGGAAGGGGAAGATGCATGGAAAGTTCTCCCTCATCGACCTTGCGGGCAATGAGAGGGGGGCGGATACATCGAGCGCTGACCGGCAGACTCGTCTGGAGGGAGCAGAGATCAACAAAAGCTTGTTAGCCCTGAAGGTCTGTGTGCAGTGAAGGGATAGTGGAGTAGCTCCTTCCCAAGTGTTGGCTACCACTTCGTTTTTTTGTTGTTGATTTGTAAAATAACAAAGAAATGTCATGTATACTTTTTCCATTTGTAATTTTTTTTTTTTTTTTTTTTTTTTAATTTACCAAGTATGTCTCTCTTGTTGTTTCAGGAGTGTATCAGAGCTCTGGGTCGTAACAAGCCCCATACACCATTCAGAGCCAGTAAGCTCACCCAGGTCCTCAGAGACTCCTTTATTGGGGAAAACTCACGCACATGCATGGTCAGTCCTCTGTCTTTGGCCATGTTATCAAATCTCTTCCACAGGTTAATAAATATGAAATAAATCTGAATGACATATTCTGTTTTTTGCTCCAGATTGCAACCATTTCTCCTGGGATGACATCCTGTGAGAACACACTCAACACACTACGCTACGCTAACAGGTGGGGTTGAGATAACCCACTCCAGTGATTTAGACAGTATCTTCTTGCTACAGGAACTTCTTGGATTATTCACCTTTATGAAATTTTAGCTCTTTTGGATTCCTCTGTAATGTCCAGTGGCTTTTATAGAATCTGAAATTAGCTGTACTACTCCAAATTTCTCTGCTTACTCTTGTTCGTTCTGACTCTTGTATCCTCTTCCCCTTTTTTTCCTACTTTCTTTCCTTCTTGTTTCCCGCCCTCTGCTGCTCTGTGTGCTGGTATGATGACTGTTTAGAGTGAAGGAGTTTGGGATTAGTCCGTCAGATATCCCCTTCTCCCAGAGCGGTCAGGGAAGCCGCCCTGAGCACTCGCCCACCAATACCTTTGAGTATGATGACTTTGCTGCTACCTCTCCCAGCAGGTCAAGCACTCCCCAAAGCACAGCACCACACGCACAAATACACACAGTGCATGCTGTCCCTTTGTGTATCTAATGCATTATAGAACACACCCATGAGCTCATTTATCAGCTCCTCACTGCGCTACACTTCCTGTCTTCCCCTTTCTGTTTTTCATCTGCATGTTTTGATGTGATTCATCTTTTCATCCCTGCTCTGACTTTGATCTGAACTGTAGACAAAACTTTTTTTTTTTTAAATTGTGTTGCTAAATCCTGAAGAACAATATGTCTGTCTGTCTGTGTGTGTGGGTGTGTCTTTTATTTGCTCTGTTGTTTCATCGCTGTTCATGCCCCGGATGTCAGGGATAACTGCGATAGCTGGGTGTGATAAGTCAGAATGCTGGTGCAAAACTCGACTTTTAGCTGTTTGGCAAATGCATCCACGGTGAGCTTTTGTTTGAGCCAAACACTCAGCGGGTAATCCCTTATCCCGGCCGTAGTCCTAATTAATTGGCGCTGGCACCTGCAGGTTGGGTACAGTGCTGTAATCCCTCATCAGCTCATCAGCTCTGCGAGAGCCTAGTTAAACATGAGCTCTGAACACCCAGACTCCAGTTACCATGAAAACTGATATCTGGAAATTGAGCATTGTCATCTGTGCCTGTGCATGACATCACTGCTGTCATGAAGCTGCCATGCTGCACAAACCATGAACCGCAAACCAAACATCAGCCTTGTTAAGAACAGGTCTGACCTGTGGTCGCTGCGATCTGATGTGTTTCTTTATTTCTTCTTTTGGTCTGCAGGGTAAAGGAACTAACGGTGGACCCCAACCAAGTGATGGAAGGGGGACGCCCCAATATCCATGCTGTCAACCAGCTGGATCTCTTGGATGAAGAGTGGCTGAGCATCTCACCACAAAGAGACGACCTTAAACTTCTCTGTGAGCAGAATGTAAGTGCTCACAGTTGATTCTTTGAAGCACAAATCAGACTGTTTACATCTGGAACTTATATCTGAAAATAGGGCTGCTGTGGAACAGGAGGTAAAACAAGGCTGTATATTACTCAGTAGTTCAGTCCCTGACTCCTACAAGGGGCAATGAGTGCAAGATACTGGTATATGAGCACTAAATAAGTACCAGCCTATTTACCATATCGCAGCTGCCACGTATTTCACTACCCCTACACTACCCCAAGTGTTTTTGGATTAACATTGAAACTTTTATTTATCAGTGATGAAGGTGAGGTCCACTGATAACCAGATTTCAGAAATGATCTCTGTGCTGTAGCTTTTTGTTAAGTACGTTTAATTTAACAATTTTAAGAAAATTAGATTTTTGACTAAAATGCGTCATACAAAAGAGTGAGATAATATAATAATAACACAAATAGAAGAACTCAGTCTGGTTTAAAACCCAAATTATAAACGTGGGTTTTTACTCAGGTTTAAAGAATATTTGTTTGTTGGAGACATCGTGACGTATAAAGGGAAAGAAGCCACAGTTTAGAAGTAGCTATTTAAAAATGCCTGATCTCCTTTGTTTAAATCTGGATCTTCTGCTGGATCTGTAAACACAGGAGGAAGAAGTGTCTCCTCAGCTCTTCACCTTCCATGAGGCCGTGTCACAGTTGGTGGAGATGGAGGAGCAGGTCCTAGAGGACCACAGAGCTGTTTTCCAGGTTAGAAAACACTCCAGCTCTCCTCGTTTCTTTCTTTTTCTCATACATACTTATATGAATCCAGATAAATTGCAGCTCCTGACAGTGAATTTATAACTTCTCTTTGTTCTCCTCTGAGCAGGAGTCTATCCGGTGGCTGGAAGATGAAAAGGTGCTGCTGGAGATGACGGAGGAGGTGGATTATGACGTGGAGTCTTACGCCACGCAGCTGGAGCAGATCCTAGATCAAAAGATAGAAATCCTCACTGAGCTCCGAGGTATGCCCGAAACATCACTTAACAATAGAATAAAGCCATCCTGCTACATTTTTTAAATGTGTGAAATGCTTTTGCTCTCCTCAACAGATAAAGTGAAGTCATTCCGCTCTGCACTGCAGGAGGAGGAGCAAGCCAGTAAGCAGATCAATCCCAAGAGGCCACGTGCTCTTTAGAGTCTGAAGAGGTTTAAGTGGCATGTTGAGAAACATAACCACTAGATGTTTGGCACAAGTCGAGCTGACGCTAGCAGCTGTGAAAACACAAATTAAAAGACTGTCTAATGTACCAACAGGCTCAATGAATATCGTTTGTTTTGATCCCTCTAGTAACAGAAACTGGCTCTCCACTCATTCTTTGGTCTTGTTAGAAAACTGGAAGGAAACTAGTTTTTATTTCCTTCCACTTTAGATGATTTTTTTTAAATGGAGAATGTTTAGTTTCCTTTCCTTGTACTTAAATTATTTTTCTTTTATACCCGTTTGTACTTCCTTTGAACTAAAACTTTTCGACCGGTTTTCAGAGGAGATCTCAGTTGAACATGCTTCGAAGTTTACTACACAAAACCAGTATTTGATTTCTGGTTTGCTCTGGCTGACATTTCTGCATGTTCACTCTGTGATAGCTTATGTTCACCACTGTTTCATGGTCCGGGGGTCCCCCCGGTCGGCATCGTAAAGTCATACTTCATTGTAAGTAATCTCTTCTCCCTTTCCCTTCCTTCTCAAAGTTTTTACCAGTTTGGAGGAAGCGTTAAACCACATTGTGTTTCTTTCCTTCTGTCATCCCTGACAGATTTTTACTTGTAGTTTGCTACAGTCTGTGCCATGTGGCAACTGACTCAAAAAACTCTTAATGTAAAACATGTTTTCCACCCATTTAACACTTTGTTAAAAAAAATGGAACTAGAAAAACTATTAATAAATGTATAGTGAAGATCACTGACCTATCATTGGTTATGTTGCTCAGTGTTTGCACCAGATGTAATGCTGGAAGAATTAATAAAAAGTCATGTTTCATTTCAATGACTTCTGTGACCCAAATTATCTTTATTTGCCACAAACATAAAGTCAAGCTTGAGTAGAAATTGAGCGTCTAAAGGTGGGCTCCGCTTCACCACCTCGAATTTGACTGCGCTACTTTAAGTTTTCCCATCAGTGCGAGTTTAACACAACCGTATCTCTGCGCTGTCTGGATTCACTTATCCTATCGCTAACGATCAAGATAAGCAGTCACACAAAGCTGGTTATAAACTGGCTAAGTTAACCCAAGGTTTCCCCTGGGGTGGTGTTAGCGGTATCTGACTAATCTAAAAGTTTCATGGCTCATTTTTCTTCCACATAAAATGACCCCTATGAGTGTCACCTGCTCCAATCAAGAGATTTTATCAGATGATAAAATGATTGTCAAAAATCTATAAAGAACAAGAACCCGTGAATCTGTGATTTAGCGCACAGACCAGTAAAATAAACATTTAACTCAAATTATTTTATCACCGAGTTCGCTCTCAGTTCTGCTGTAAAAGATAATTATAAAAATAGAATTCAAACATAGGCTTAGTCTGCAGCAGTATAGGCATCCTCCTGTTTTAAGATCAGGTACTGATGCTTAGAAAACAAAAGTAATCGCAAAAATGTAGGTAAAAGAGAGGCGAAAATAAAGTAATAATGGTACGTCTAAGAATCTGTATTCACTGCTGAGCGTTGTATTCTGGAGATCTGATTGGTCAGCAGGATCTCTTATGAGGAAAGTAGAATACGTCACCATAGTGATTTACCCTGGTAAGTGAACCACCTTCGCGGTATAGAATATTCAGGTTTAACCCTGAAATTACCTGCTCAAGACGAAATCCTCCTTTGTAGTAGACGCCTCAGAGCGTGATGTCAATACTTAAAATGTTTTATTCTATATTAAAAAGGAAAATATTAACTTACAACAGTAACAGCCTGCAGTGTATTATTGTACTCAAATGGCAAACTTATTTTATTTTGAAAGTCATCTCAGCATCAGTAGCCAATGTTTCCACCTTAACATGACCAAGACATTAATTGCTATTCACTGCCCTCCAGCGGCGAGAGTGAGTAACTACAATTTCCACACGTGTTCTTTCTGTATCCATGTTTCTTTGGTGTTTCCAATAGACGTGTATTATTGTTAGAAAACAAATGGTCACCATTTTCTTTCATAACATTTATTGCGTTTTTATACCCCTCAGTCTGTTCTTTAGTAACTCATTAATTGATTATCCTTGTTCTGAGCTTATCCAGACTATGTTTTAATATTTCTAGTTTCTTTACATGTAGTTATATTCATGGCAGTCATACCATTAAAAGATTTCTTTTCTGGTACAAACATTCAAAAACAGAAAAAAAGTCAGGACAAAAGCATAAAGCAAGACTTCTAATGAAAGCAATCAAATTGTTTATGTAGTGCGACGGGGAATATTGATTCTTGTTAAAGGGCACCTGTTACGCAGGAGTAACTCTGCATTATTGAGAGTTACATAAAAAACAATGTAAGATGTCTACACTTTTCATGAATAGGAAAATCTGTTGTTTAGAAAACATCTGGTTTTCTAAACTTTTTGGACAAAGAACAAACTCAGACCAGTAAGAGGCTTTAAAGTATCTGTGCTCAAAATTTTTACAGGTCATATTTTCACAAATGTAAAATAGCACTCAATATGAGCACTTTAAATGCATCTGATATTATTTGTATATTTCATTCAACCATTTCAATATCTTAAATTTCAGTTCCGTCAAACATGGCTCCAGGGGCTGAACCAGACAGGCGTTTGTTCTTCCCTGATCTGACCACAAAATTCTCCCTTGCGTGACAATTTTGAAAGATGTGAAGATCTTCTCATCAGTTAGGAGAAGTGGATTCCTGCAGAGTTGAACGCATGCAGCAGTCTGAGGATGATGAAGAAAAGACAATTGAACACATTAGAACAGTGAAGCCTTTAACGACCACATGCAGCCTGCCGTTTATAATGTACAATAGACTCCTGTCATATTCGTGTACATATGTTACATGCCAAGTTCTAATCTGAATTTTTTGAGTTTTCCATTAGTTGGTAAAACCTGGTACCAATTACTTAGAAGAAAAAAACCAGAAAAAACAACAACAAAACTCTTCATTGGGGTTCAAAGCAAGTAGAGTCGAGCTGAAAATGGGACATAAATAGACCGCATGCCACTGATTGGTCAGGGAGTGACTCATTCTGGCTCTTATCTTTACCCCAAGTCTGAAAAAAAAGCCCCTGATTGAGCAGGTAATGCCATCGCTTTGATGTGCTCGACTGTTGCGTTTGTGTCACATACAAATTACATCACAGGACTCTTGAGCCAACCATACTAGAGGTGCTTAATTGTAATGCAAGAGAATAGAGTCGAGTAGGTAATAGTGGAAAAGAGGCATTTTTTACTATGTAATTACAAAGGAAGTGTAGGGAAAGCACACTAAAAGCTACAGGCTGTGGCGTTTCAAGGTGGAGAATGTCAGCTTACACCATGAAGTCATCAATGTCCATCGACCTGGCTCTCTTCTCACTGAAATCTGCTTCCTGAAGGACACTCTCGATTTTTTTGCTAATGCTGAAGTCAGCTGGGACTTCCTGTGAAGATGCACAAAAAGATTCCTGATTAAAAGCAGAGAAACAGGGAGCGGGCGAGATCTTTAAAGAGGGCTGAGGAGTCGTTTATTTAAAAACTTGACTCACCGTATTGTGAAGAGAACAGTGAATTCTGTAGTTCTTCTCCAGCATCTGCTCCACTGCAGCGGACCTACAGAACACAAGATCACATGACCATCTGCTCTTGACCACACCCACTTTTGACTGAACAGTTTGAGAGCTACTCACTTAAAAGCTGCGTTGAGGGTTTTGTTTTTCCTTACAAAGGCTATTCTGACAAGGCCGTCCCACTCCTAGAATAAAAACAACATACACCTTCAGTCTAACTTATATTTTTAATGAATACTCCTCCACAGTAGGATTCGTTAACAATCAAAGCTCACCTGGAAGTTCACTGGAGGAGGAGGATTTTTGGGTTCTATCCTGACGACGCTCGACTCCACTTTCGGAGGGGGGCGGAAATTATTCTTCCCTACCTGATAACATTGAAAATACACATTAACACTGAGACATATGGTCTAGAGCAGCGGTCCCCAACCCCCGGGCCTCGGACCGGTACCGGTCCGTGAGTCGCTTGGTACCGAGCCGCAAGAGTTGAGGTTCAGGTGTGAAATGTATAGTTTTCAGGGTTTTTAATCTGTTTTCAGCGTTATTTTGTTATTGTTTTTATTGTTTACTCTGTTTTCCTGGGTCTTTTCACGTGTGTTATGAATATTTTTTCTTTTTTTCGGTACCGGTACTAGTTTTATTTTGTTGTATTTATCCGCGACACCTTAAAGGCCGGTCCATGAAAATATTGTCGGGCATAAACCGGTCCGTGGCGCAAAAAAGGTTGGGGACCGTTGGTCTAGAGAGTTGCTGTTAGCATTAGACAACCATCAGAGAGCGGATGCTGACCTTCATGAGATGGTCTACACGAGCCAGAAGCTGTGTGTTGATGGAAAGTCTGCAGTACAGTTTGTCTCCAGGCTTGGCAACCAGGCGCATGGCGAACTCTCGCTGGAACATCAAGACTGCACACCTGGAGGAAAATAAATAAATAACAGGCACTTAACACAGCAGGGATACGAGAAAAGACGATCAAACTTCCTCTATGGACCTCCAGCTGTGTCTCACCTGAAGAAAGGCCGGTGCAGCAGGAGCTTGAAGACAAAAGGTGATGAAATCTGCACAAAGAGAAACTGTGTTTGGTCCAAGTGCAATGCAAGACACTGAAAGACTTGTGTGGATTTGGCAGAAACACGTCCGTACCTGGTAAGGTAAGTTAGCCACACAGACGTCAAAGAAAGGCAGATCTGTTTTTAGCACATCTCCAATTAATATCTGAAGCTTGGCTTGTAAGGGTCTGATGGAGAAAACAATAATTTTATTAGATCACTTTATATTCAAATACGACTTTTAAGCACAGTATATGTAAGAGCAGCACTGCTTTGTTCACTCACGTGCACTGTACTCTCTTCTGAAGTTCAGCCACCAATCTGCAGTCCAACTCGCAGGCGACTACCTGCAAAAACGGCGAGTCACTTTTAAAAATCTGCAGTCACTGCAGCACCGAACAAACACCAAAGTGAACCGAAATACCAGACAAACTCCGGGAGTGCGGTCTGTGTAGTCTTATGGCAGTTTTATACTTTCCAAGTGTGTGGAGGGTCTTTTTGGGGGTGTAAATTTTATCATTACAGGGTAAAAGGAGCACTCTGTGTCCTCTCCAATTAACTGTGACAACGTGGACCTGTCTGTAAAGACACCATGCTGAGATCTACCAACTACGCACGTGTGCTCCAAGCATTCTCCAAGAAACAATATAACAGAAACATGCATTCATACGTGCTTTCTGCAACTGTCTGCAAGCAATTAAAATACTGGCCCTGGGCTTTTTGATTTAGATTTATTTATTTTAATTTTTTCTTATTTATTTTTATTTTTACACATCAGATGCATTTGTACCTCCTCCTGGAATCGAACCAAATATATGTTGATTGTAGAGTTAATCCACATGAGTTACTAAATATCGTCTCCACCGTCTGTCACAGCTCCACTGGTGATTTTGAAAAATAAAGTGTGACTTTCTGGGATACTTAAAACTTTGACTGCACCACTGAAAATACATTTTGATGTATATGCTCCTTTTCATGCAAATTATCCACAATATGCAATTCATTTTTGGTGTTTGCTAAATTTTATAAAATCTCAAATCTCAAAAATGAATTAAACTTTTGGTGGTTTGAAAGGATTTTGTGCAACTTTTTGTCCCATTTGCAATTTAGTTGGGGCTTAATAAGTTACAGAACATCTCATAACAAATAATAATGAGAATGTAAAACAAACTAATTGGATTTTCAGTGTCAATATTAAATATGTTTACACAATTCTCTATTAAATATAGGTTTAAAAATATCTGTATTTACTGACATTGTGTATCACAACATGTTTGAAAAAAGGCTTGCATAAAGGTGTAGTGTGAGTTCTTGGAGCGAGACCCCCGACAGTTTGAGGCTCTTACTTTTTTGGCTTTTTCCAGCAGCTTAACCGTCATGTTACCAGTACCAGGTCCCACCTCGAGCACCACGTCTGTCGGCCTCAAAGCAGCCTGAAAAAGAGACGCGTCACAGTTCAGTTAGATCAGCAGCCTCTGCATGATTGTCCACTTCTTTTTTTTAAAACACATATTTTACATTTTGTGAATATTTGTTAAAATTTTTGTCTGTAGCAGCATCAGCAAGTACTTCCCACCTTTTCAATAATCCCATTGACAACCAGAGGATTCTTCAGGATGTGCTGGCCGATGCCAGTGTTGAACATGATCCCTGCAACAGGGAGCAAACTGAGCACTGCATGCTGGTCATGTGTGACGACTATGGTCATTTATATATGAACAATTATATCTGTTTATATGTCCTAAGCTCACATTTTAAGCCAAGGATAAGTCCATCCATGCCAGCTCATCTAGTCCCATGAAAAACATCTATGAAGCTCTTGCAAAATCTAAACGTTATACTATACTTTTTTGCTTGTTCCCTTGCTAAGATGAATATGAGCCATTTTTCACAGTTTCTACTAAACTGGATTTTAATGCACTACAGTCCTCCTTCTGTATATACACAGCAAGAAACCCCCAAGGCTCATTTTGCAGATAAACAGCTCCTGAAAATTTTATAATCATCATTACTCAAACACTGCATCTTTTGCAGATGGGTGAACATTGCACTGCTTTTTGTTCAGTGGGGTTAACATTCACCTGGCAGTGAGACAGTATTAAGGAATCACACAATCCCGTCCAGAAACCGCTGAGAAACATGACCACGGCTACAGGTTAAAAAATATAATAATTTCCTGCGCTCATAATTGGCACCAAGATGCCATTTTTCTTTGCATCCATCCTCCTTTTTAAAAATCTTCTGCACTTCTCTCAGCCTTCAGGTAGGAATGAGTTTACAGTTCAGCCTGCCTGTTCATCAACTAAGTTTCCAGATGGTCATACTTCTAATTTCATTTAAATTCATGCATACAGACTCAGATCCGAGGCAGAAGTAACTGCTTATCATTTCAGTGTTAAACTGCTTTTGTGGACTTTCAATGTTGCTCCCGTTTCTCCATGCCCATCTATTCCTGTGGAATAAAATGCATACTGTAAAGTTGCAGCACCAATTCCCCCACCTTCCACGGTCAGTCACGACTACTTATTACAAATATCAAACGCATCTCGCAGAGTGACCAGAGTGACATTTTGATTAGTTTGATGTTTTTCCAACAGACAATACCAAACAACAGAAAGCTTCATAAAGTCTGGCTCTCTTCCAATAGCTGCCAAGAATCAAGGAAGACCACCTTTCCAAGACTCGTGGTGGACTGAGGTTTGTTTCAGCCTGCAATGAATTAGTCAGGATCAGTGGTCTGGTTTGCATGAACAGTAATGAATTACTGGCTCAGCCTCATGATTTGACTTCAGTATAGCTTAAATATTTTTGTGGCTGGGCCCTTAAAACGTATCAGGGAATCTGACACCACCAAGCCCCAAACAAGAGTCTGGCTGAGTTTGTTGCTCTGTTATCAGTAAACATTTTTCATTGACAGTTGAGGTTCAGGGTGCTTGCAAATGAAATAACCACCACCATGAAAAAAAAAAAAGAGAAAAAAAATCAAAACGAGCATTTTAACATAATGACAAAAGACATTTATTTACATATCAGGAATGACTTTCAACATTTCTTCATACATAAGCCTCTTTGGTGAATATTTACATTCATAATATTGCAAAACAGTAGTAATAAATCTACATGTTAGAACTGTTACAGTCAGTTATGTTTCTCTGATCTTGATTAAGCATAAACAATTTGTGTTTACGTCATTTGTTCACCTCCTAAACAATGCATACAGAAAATAACAGCGGAAGCAGCTGGACTAAATATCGCAGTTAGCACAAATTAACAATTTGCAGGAAAAGAAACTTTCAAAAGAAACCTTTTAATTGAAGTAGCTGGTGGGCTGGAGTCACTAAAACGTTTCCACGTCAACACAAGTGACGACAGTTACAGCAGTGCTTCATGTTAAATGCTGTGACTGCTAAAACAGCGATACACCAGCTCAATATGCAAACACTGCACAGACACGATGACTGACCCCGTCTCTAAAGTCTGGCATGCTAACATGCTAATGCTAACGCACCCCGTTCAGAAACGTACCTTGGTTTTTGACCTCTTGGTGCTGTCTGCTTTTCTTCACCGCTTTGACCTTCGGCATTTTACTTTATTTTGTCCTACTTAAAGAGCTACAAAAATCCAAATTGTAAGTAATTATCCAGAGTAAGGCTGGCTGGACTTTGTAAACACGTGTAGTCCTTCCTCTATGCTGCTCTTTCTCTTCTTCAGTGACACGCTGAGCTGCAGGTTTCATCTGTTGGCTCGCTTCCTCCGCGCCCTCTGGTGGCGATCTGGCGGCATTGCTTTTACTTTTTCAAGATGAAACTAAAACTGTTTTTGAAACAGTTTGACACGCGCGCGCACACACGCACACACGCACACACACACACACACACACCATCTTTACTCAGAGATGGGAAACTCCTCGAGTGTCATGGCGATGTCTCGAAGTTTGGGATCATCAAGCCAGTTGACTTTACAGGCCAAGAGAATGCCCTGAAGAGGAAAACAAACATTAACATACAACCAACAAAACTGCGAGTGAGTATCATACATTCAGTCATAAACTGTACCGACTGTTTTTTCTAAAGTTTACCCTGAGGACATTTTGGGTCATGATGGCCATCTTTTTATATTTTTCCAGGTTTGCTTGGCCTTTCTCCAACGCAGCTTTGTACTTTTCCATGTCTGGATACTCTTTCTTTGAAGACTCCTCCATGTGTTTGATCTTCTCATGCGTGAGCCGTTTCATCTCTGCAAGCAGAAAGTACTACTTTAATCTGGAGTCGAAACAATAAATAACTAAGAACTTTAACTGTGAAAGACATCCGATTTCTTTCTCGTAAAGCATACCAAGTCTGTTCTTCTGTATTTCTGTAACCTCATCTTGAAGTTTTTTGGACTCCTGTTGGAAAAATAAATAGTAGATTAGGGTATAAAACCCTCAACTTTAAGTAGCACTTTAACCTGTAGCATTTATGTTGAAGAATAAAGGTCGTCATGCCAAGTATTGACTTGGACAGATCCTGTGTTTGCCTTATATACACTGCACTTCCATGAACGTTTTCATGTTTCAATAAAGATCAGAACACATTATCCATTTTCCAAGCAAAATATCAAATGAGGGTTGACTCAAGACCTTTGCACAATACTATAAGTGATTACAATACCCTAACAAAACAAATTGTCTAATATAGGAAATCCCATAAAATTTTAAACACACAAAGCACTTCAAAGAAGAACACAGACTTAAGCTGCTCACCTGTTGAAGGTGTTTTATGTGTGAACAAAGACCCATGCAGCGGTCACTTATGGCTTTCAGAGCACTGAGGGAAAAAAAACAAAACAAATGTTTTGATAAAAATAATTAAATATTTCAGCTGTTTCTGTATGTTGTCAGTTGACTTACTCTGCTTCAGAGTCACTCCAGTTCAGCTTTTCTCCGATAGCGTGCCACATCTGCATTCTGAAAGACAGAGACAATCAATGATCTGTCACGAAAAACATGAGAACATCTGAACTCCAAAAACAAATAATACAAGCAGCAGTTTACCTGTGCAGGGTCAGTGTGCTGTTAAAATGAAGCGTCTTCACCCTTTCAAGCTCACCGATATATTCTGGCCTGAAACGAACAAGTGTCAACATCTTTTTTTCCCTTTTCTATTTAACATTTGGCTTTAAAACATCAAATACTCACAAGTCTCTCTCTGCTTCAGATGTGCTGCATGACCTTTTATTTTTTTCTATCAGGGGAAACTTAAAATTAATTTCCATTTTTGCTCTTAAAAAATAAAAACAAATTTATTCAAGAAAATTGTTTTATACCTGCGTTGAGCTGTACTGCCATCTCAAAGCACTGGTTGGACATCTGTTGCTTTATTCTGTAAAGAAAGTAAAGACCAGAGGTGACGTGTGCGGCACAGCTGGATCAAAAACTGACCTTCAACACCAATGTTGGGGTGAGAGATACAAACCTCAGCATGTCTACAGGTGACGTGTCTTTCTGTCCGGTGGCACCTTCAGCAGCAGGAACATCATTTGGCTCCATAGTCTCCACCATGTGATTGAGTTTCCCCTGGCTGTCAGATGACTCCATCACCAAAAAAAAGAAAAAAAAAAAAAAGAAAAAAAAACGAGTGAAGATTCCTGGAGAGACAAATCAAACCACAGAAATGTGGGTTTAATCCAACATAAGAAACTATAGCTCATTAAAACTCAGACTGACTAATATGCACTAATATACAGAAAATAATGGCATTTAACTTGAAGTCTGCCAGTCATCAAGTTTTTTTTTTTTGGTTTTTTGTTTCAGTGACCGAAACAAGTATACTCATCTCAACATACAAAACACATCATACAGCCTTACACTCATTCATAATTCATACATGCAGCTGGTGCAAAAAAAAAAAAAAAAAAAAAAAAGGCCACAAATCATGAGCAAGACAGAGTTAAACTTAAGTTTTCAGCAGCCAAGCTGAGGAAGGCTGTTTCAAAATACAAACTTATCAACTCAAACATGTGAAAAAATTATTTGAAATTTCAATTAGTAAGTCAAAATGTTGAGATTGTGATAAGAAATTCTGGCTTAGTGTCTTATTAATAGTCCCACTTGGCAGAAACAAGCTTGTATAAAAATATCATATTTTAAGTGGGGATCGGCAAATACCCCACAATAAAATATTATCACAATTTGATATGCATTAAGATTTTATGATATACTAAGTTTCAATAACTTTTAAAATAACCAATTATGTTCTCAAAGTTAAACTTTGTCTGTTTTATCCAATAAGCACACCAACACTGTCAATAAACCTGGCATAGCTGTATTGCCATAAGACAGACAGGCCAACTGTATGCAACTGAATTTTAATTACAGTTGTTGTTAATTACATCCAATCTGTTCCTGATAATACAACAGTTAACAGTGATAAGCTGTCTGAAAATACCAAATGTGAATTTGTGTCCTCATAGACATCAACAGAAATTCACTTTTAACTGTTAAATTTGTGCTCAGCAGCCTTTCTGCTCTATAGGAATATGACCAGAATACAACCAGCTGGAAGCCATTTGAGTCGAGTCTCCTTATTAACAAAGACTTGTTCAAACTGATGGCGACATGTTGGCAATCTGTCTGCATTTATAAATTAGACAGCAAGTATTTGATAACAAGTATATTTCTGACTGGCAAACTGTGACTGAATACAGAAGACTGCCTCCTATTAAACGACCAATGCAATCACCTTGTGATCAAGTGGTTGTGAGTGGTGGCCAGCGGGCAGACAGACAGACCGATGGTTTTTCAGTTGACCAGAAAACTGCACAACGTTATGTAGAAAAAGAAAATCCAGGCAGATTCTGCAGGTTGCACCAATGAATTGTCTGGTTTCCTTGCTGTACGCCTCCACCGTAACCACTGAGCTCAGTGGTTTGCAAACAGTAAGCAGTTTTGTTGTGCAAGTGTCAATCTTCAGATAATGCACGGAAACGCAGCCAAGATACGAGCAAAGAGGCTTCTGTGACAGACTCCTGCCACCTGTTCATTGCGACACAGTGAAACCACTTCTCAAATCACTAACCTGCCGCTCCAGTCATCTTATATAAAATCATCATCACTGGTAGTTCAATCGCTTCACGGTGCTATGCTTAGCACCTGTGTAAAAGCACCCGCAGTAATTTGTCACCCATCAGTTTTACAGTCACACAAAGTAAAGCGTAGGCTTCTGATGTCGTAGAAGCTGAAACTGTACTTCAGTGCAGCTCTGCTTCTGCGCTGTACACACACATACAGCAGCCTTAATCAGAGTTGATGCTCGTCTTTATACGGTTACAGCGGCCCTTTTCAGCAGCTGTCAGCGTAGCGCTAAAACTAATATCGGTTTATTTAAAATAAAAATTTTTACCTCTCTTAACGGAATTGATGATGCTTCAAGTCCAAATGACATCAAATAAGCACTGTCTGCTGAACCTCTGTTAGCTTCGGCGTTACACTTGCTAGTTAACGTCAGTCGCTCAGTGTAACGGCGAGTTACAACTCTTCACAAGCTTTCATCTGTGTGAAATGCGGTTGTTAATTAGCAAGAAAATGCGCAATAGGTAATCAGTTTTGTCACCGCGTTAAATTGTTATTGTTTTTCTTTGTCAGGGATTAGCAAACCAGCCTACAAGTTCAGTACCGCCACCTGTCGGACAGGAGGGTAAAACTGAAGACAAGCAGGAGAACACTCATGCACCTTCAGCAAGGAGTTGGTTTCACTCTCTTTAATGCTCATTTTAACGTTTTAAAAGAAACAAAGCCCACCCTTGCCCACAACATATTAACCGACTTCTGGATAATTGGCCTATAGCTGAACTACTAGTTCATAATGTTAACCAACCATTAAATGAGTTCAGTGATTCTTCTCTATTTATGTCTTCCACTTTACTCGTATAAGGACCTGATATATAAGCATTTCACTGTGCATTACACTCATATAACTGTGTGTGTGACAACATCCCAATGTGTTTAATCTTTCTTTTTAAAGAATTAAGTTTGGCTATTACATTTTTACACATAATAGCCCAGTCATTAAAAAATTAAGAACTAAAAAAAGATGTATATGTATGAAAAGGTCATGTCTTCAGAAAACTAATACGTTTTGAACAGTGAGTCTCAGGAGGAGAAAAAACTCTCAGCTCAATACATTTAAGCATACAGAGATGGTCAAGCTGACTTGCTGAAGTTCAAACTTAAAATCAGAATGAAGAAGAAAGCTGATTGACATTACTTTAAACATGGCACGATTGTTGGTGTTAGATGGGCTGGTCTGAGTAGTTTAGATACTGGAGATCTACTAGGATTTCCCCACAGAACCATCTCTAGTGTTTATAGAGAATGATCTGAAAAAGAAACTGTCCAGTCAATGGCAGTGTTCTGGGGTAAAACACAGTGTTAATGTCAGAGGAAGGGTAGAATGACCAAGTAATAATCACTCGTTACAACCAAGGTATGCAGAAGAGCATCTCTGAATGCACTACATGAAACAGATTTACTACAGCAGCAGAAGGCCACAATGGGGGCCACTCCTGTCAACTAAAAACAGGAAACTAAGGCTACAGTTTGCACAAGCACATGACAACAGAAGATTGGCAAAAAAAAAATTACTGGTCTAATGAATGTTGACTTCTATTCTAAATTTCAGATGGTAAGGTCAGGATTTGGTGTAAATTACATTAAAGCATCCATACTGGCTTGTTTCAATGGTTCAGGCTGCTGTCTGTGGTGTAATGGCCTGTTAGAGATTCTTTGTACACTTTGGGTCTCTTAGCTGAAAATCAATTAAATACCACAGCGTTCCTGAGTATTGTTCCTAACCAAGTCAATCCTTTTATAACTACACTGAATCCAACTTATGACTGCTATTAAGAACAGTATCATTACACAATGTCACAAATCTCACATTATCTCAAACTGGCTTCTTGGCTAAGATAGTGAGTCCGCTTTCCTCAGGCGCCAGATCTCAATCTAATACACCAAATCTGGGATGAACTGGACTTGGAGATACTCATTATGAATGTGCAACGGCTGCAAATCTGCAGCAACTGTGTGATGCTATCGTGCCAACATAGACCATGAATAAGGAAGGCAGTTCTGGGGGTCGAACCTAGTGCTAGCAACGTTTACCTAACGAAGTGCCCGGTGAGTGTACCGTTACAGAAAAATAAAGTGAATCCTCAAACTAAGAACAAGCACCCGAGTCACTACACAGGAGAGTAAACACATGCATTATTTTCATATAACGTCATTTAACGTGTTTTCAGCTGGTTATAACTTAGCGTTAAAACTACTTCGGTTTACATATAAGTCTTACCTCGATTGAGTTAGGTTAACGCTCTTATGTCAAGATTAAAAAAAGAAGACAAAGAAGCAGAGGTTAGTCCCTGGCGTCGTCGTTACACTCGCCCGTTAAAGTTAACAATTTTTTGCTTATCAAAATGTCACCAGCTGTAACACATCAAACTGTTTACGCCGCACGACTTAATTTTATAACGACGCCGTCCCGCCAAGAAACACGTAACGGAACGTCACCATACGTCACACGTCTGCCTGTGACCAGAACCAACGCTCAACTGAACTTTCAACTTTCAAAGGCTCTGCCTGTCACACATCAAGGGATGCGGCGCCCCCTGCTGGTCGAGAGGGAAAACACATATGTGGACAAATACAACAGGTTTGTTTTCTTTATTATACCGTTTACCATAGTTACTATAGCTACTATAGTTAACCCGCATGTATATGAAATGAAATACTTGCTTTTTAAAAATATTAGTGGCTGAAGAGTGGTATGAAACCAATGTACATTTTTTTATATACAAAAACAAAAGTATTCTTCATTCAAGACAAACACATTTTATTGAAATACGCCTTTTATTCCTTTACTTGCAAAGTTTTGTCTCATCATTCTCTCTCTACTATTTTTAAGTATTTGCTCTTGAGAGTAAAAGTGTTAGACACGGTGCCATAAATCATACAATGAACCACGAGTTTAGTTGTGACCCAAGGTGTTTCCCCTGCACGCTGAACTGACGATCTCGCCTCGACTTCCTAAGGTCCATCAAACAAAACAAACCAGGATGAGGTTCAGTTGTGATGCAAGATTATGATTTGTGTAAACAGCAGTGTAATTTACACCTCTACACCTGACACAGTTAAAACTGAAACACTATTTCACATGCATTTTTTTTCTATATGTAAACTATGCCTGACATTTATTCTTCTGACTGGATTAATTTATTGAAGCCATTCTTACTTCTTCGATTGATTAGGTAAACGCTTTAGGTTGAATCAGGTAGGGTTTTCCAAACAGTCGCAAATTGCAATAGCCTCCCAAAGCAGGACACCACAAAAACTTCGCAATTTGATCTAACATCAAGCAGGATTAAACACATGCAGGGGCCCAAATAAGCATTTCCATAACAAACCTTAAATCTTTTTATGCCGATTACGTCGACTGATTATGGATGATGTACTCAACAGTAGGCCAATTTGATGCCATCTCAAAGTGAAAAGCGACAGGTTCCACCGAGATTTGAACTCGGATCGCTGGATTCAAAGTCCAGAGTGCTAACCATTACACCATGGAACCCTTTGTTCGCGTAGCTGGTATGCACACGCAGGACTTGCGCAAAATCCCCTTTGGCGCACGCTACTCAAAAGCCAAAATAAGGTTTTATTTTTCAATTAATTTCATTGAATTGATTGAGTAAATCCCATTTAACTGAGTCCCCTAAATCAACGGGCTCTGTGTTTCATTGTGTGTGTACCAGTGCGTGATTTCAGGTATTTGGAAATAAACTGGGCTGTTAATATGGAGGTTTTGTTAGGCGGTAGTCCAGTGAAATCCAAAAGAAGATTTTAAAAAAAAAAAGGAACACGCGGTTCTTCAGAAATGTTCAGCCGTCTATCCGAAATCACCCCAACTTGCTCCTGATAGTCGTAGGAGATGTTCAGCATTTTGCAGTATTTTTAAATGAACGTCTTTAAAACTACAGGATCCCAGAGGTCCCAGGGATCTGTTTAATAATGCAAACATAGTGCTCTATAGGTTGTTGTGGTGGGAGGCAGTCTTCGTTGGAACCCATTAAGGATTTTTTTTTTCTTTGCATCATTAGGAGAAACAGACCCTGCTGAGGGACTCACTTTTATCTATCTCAAGGCTGTGACCATTAATGGGGAATGCTATTTTCCATCCCTGTCTTCTGTAACAGGCCAGCCAACGTGTAAACAACAGGAGCTGTGTAACTCAATACCAGTTCCCTCCTCTGAACTTAACTATGTAAGATGAGACACATTCTTTTCTTCAGTTTTTTTCAACTACTTTATTACTTCAAGGTTAGTGGTTTTGGACTACATCATCATTATGATGGCAACTAAATCCTCCCACAGTCCAAAGACAAGCGGGTTAAACTAATAAGTGGCTACTCTGACTTGGCTGTAGGTGTGAATGGCTGTCTGTATGAGTCATCCCACTGATCCCCTGTGACCTGAAAATAAAGTTGGTTCACTCGGCTTCCTGCCCTTCCTCTAAAAAGAAAGAGGGAATGAACTGTTTTATATTAGATGATTTCAGGGGCCTTCTAGAAATGGGGTCATTCAGTTACTTCAGAAAATGAGCTGTCAATTTAATTGGTGAAATATTTTAAAAAGTTATTATTCTGTGCATCTAACTATTATTTAATTCATTTCGGAAAAAAGCTGCATTGTTTTTATTTTCTAAGCTACCACAGTTACGTGCCCTACTCAAGCGGAATCTCTAATGTTGCGTTCACGTGCTTTTTGGGATACAGCAATGCAGACTCAGTGTCCTCAAAGCTGGCTTGCATTAGTATAGCAGTCAGTAGTAACATGGTAAGTAACTGCTGCTAAAGCAGCTTTCCATGGGATTACAAACGTTAATGCAAACCGCTCTTTCTATTTACATAAAGTCTCCAATGTTTCATAAATAGACCGCAGTGTAGCTTTCAGCACTCAGTTTTGCCTATTTCCCCGTGTCTCCGAGTTTATCAATATAGTTCCGATATATCTCAGTGCACCTGAAGGCATCATATTTTGCGTCTGTGGTCCTGCTGGGCGAACACTGAAGACAACATGGTAATGTGAGTTTGGAGACGATGCTACCCTTTCACACAGACCGGAGAGAGCCCCGTGTAACGCTCATGTGTGCTCTCGGCGTGGCGTATCTGAACGATGTCTGCTTTGGTGTCGTGCTTCATGATTAGAAAGGGGCTCTGGAGCCGAGAGAATAACAGAACCCAGCTGACAGGCGGATCGACCGTTGGACTGGTAAACACTCGGGCGCCTGTTATGTGTCAGAGCCGAGTCTTTAACGGCCGGGAAAGCTAATGGCAGAGGTAACGGCTGCTCGATGATGCGATAGACGTCCAAGTTGAAAGCAGGTGGGCCAGAGATGGGACATGAAACCGCACTGCTTCAAATTCATCCATTCGAGCGAAGGAGGATAGCCCCCCAGGCGAAATCTCCTCGGAGAGCAAACGGTTTGGTAAACGACGTTACAGCGCTGTGAGGCTCTCCGTTTCACGCCCCACTCCCAGACAGTGCCACCGCAGCATATTCCCGTTTCATCACTTGGCAGAGATGTCCTTTACAATGGAGGATAATTTGGAGTCGGGGTGGGTAGCCGTTCGCCCGAATGCGTTTGAGGAGAAGGAGAAGCATAAATTTGTTTTCATCGTCGCTTGGAATGAGGTGGAGGGCAAATTTGCCATTACGTGTCATAACAGGACGGTGCAGAGGAGAAGCTTTGGTAGGGACCCTCCTGTGGAGGTGACTGGTCTGGAGGGGGACAAAACAAAATGGCTCGAAAGTCCCGTCAGGGATATAGCGTCTAGTAAAGGAGCCAGTGAGGCTAAAGCATGCAGCCCTAAAACCAAGTCCCTGTCAAAACATAGTCCTGTCAAAATTCAGACTGCGACTAAACCCGTTGCTTCGCGGGTTAGCCCCGACACCGACGCGTTACAATCACTCAGAGAGGACCAGCTGTCTCTATCACTGGACTGCCTGGACCTGGAGGAGCTGGACAGTCTGAGCAGGGAGGACTGCAGCTGGGCCGGACTCTTCTCCTTTCAGGACCTTCGGGCAATCCACCAGCAGCTGTGCTCGATAAACTCCGTCCTGGAGCCATGCCTGCCGGTGTTTCCAGAGGAGCCGGCCGGGATGTGGACGGTGTTGTTCGGCCCGGCGGAAGTATCCGAAACAGAAATGGACGAGCTGTGCTTCAATTTACAGGTGTACTTGGGTCACGCGCTCGACACCTGCGGTTGGAAGATACTTTCCCAGGTTCTCTTCACGGAAAATGACGACCCGGATGAGTACTACGAAAGCCTGAGCGAACTGAGGCAGTCCGGGTACGAAGAGGCGCTCAGCCGAGCAAATAAACATCTGCAGGAGGTGAGTTTTGAGATCCTCCCACAGCTTGTCTGTGACACAAGTGTGTCCGCACATCTGGAAAATTAAGATGCGCTGCACTTACCAGACCCGATTCATTGCACAGGGTATTTATTTTATTCATGTACAAAATTTAACAACACACAAACTCAGAAAAAACAACAACAAAAACCCCCCAACCTAATATTACATTAGATTCACCTACAGTAAGACTTCAAAAAAAAGTCCAGTATGCAAGCTGGAGCTCTTTCTTCTACCAGGATGCTGAAGGCACAAAAACTCCCAAAGTGGATGTAGAACTGCTAGAATAATAGTCACTGTACAGGACACTAACTCCGGGTTTGCTTTGAATAATCATGAATACAGCAAGAAAACTTATGAGACAAACACTTCAGAGAGGCTAATTTGGTCATTTCCATTTTGCTATAATAAATCTGTTCTATGTAGGTTAGACAGTTATAGCAGGCACACTTAAAACACACAAAAAAGAGTTAAACAGAAATGGCTGAACTATTGAAACCAGATTTATTTGCTTGATTAGTTAAGATTGGAAGTTTTTATTTTATTTATTTTTGCATATCTATCATTCTATGCATATATTATACTGCATTAGTGTGTTTTGTTTGTCATTAAAGCTAAGAATTAGAAGTTCCAGGGGTACTGATGCATCCTCCAGTATAGCCTTAAGGTTTAATTTTTCTTTAAATGATAATTTAAAAAAAAAACACTACGATGCGTAATAACTAAAAATAATAAACCCAGAATTAATGAAAACAAAAAGGCATTTCATTTCCACTACTGTCACAGGACAGACGGCACAGGACGAGAGGAGACAAATAGAATCACGTTCCCTTTGAGTAGGAAGCTAGTTTCTGAGGTTAGAAAGAAAGAACAAAGTTCAGTTAAATTCAGTTTTATTTATAGAGTTCTAACTCACAACAACAATGTTGTAAGTTAGAACTCTATAAATAAAGGCGCTTTATATTGTCACAACAATCAGGCGACCCCCTATTAGCAAGCACTTGGCGACAGTGGGAAGGAAAAACTCCATCTCACTCACCTAAAACTCTAAGGGGACTGAAGTGTGAAAAAAACAGATCACATGAAGTTACGGGAGGTAAAAAAAAAAAAAAAAAAGACAGTGTAACCTCTACAATACAAGAGACACCCAGTCAATGACAGGTAGAGTGCTTCAGTTTTTTCCTTTTCTCCAGAGATAAGGTGGAGTACCCAATAATGCTGTCTCATCAGAGAGCAAAGGGTTTTTTTTTTAATAAAAATTCACTGCAGTGTGCTGTACTAAACTCACAGCGAGTCAGCAGTCTGCTTATACAGCTGAGCGAATCCAGTCCACACACAAACCTGGGATCAAAACTGGTTTCTTTTGATTGTGAGGTGAATTTGTAAGCCATAAAGTTAACATTATAAATATAATTCATGCTAGAGGAGCACATAACCTCATTATATGTTTATGACCTTTAACTCATTTTGAAATTATGAGTCTGACTGATTTGTGGCCTTGAAAATGAATTTGACATTTATTTAATACATGCTAATTAAAGATGTTTTGAAGTAAAAGGAGTAATATTTGTTTTAATAACATCACTCATTTCAAATTGCAATGATTTAATGTTTGACCGGGACTCTGACTAATAGTGCAGACACCCTCCAGACACCATGCTCTGGGCCTGCTCCTCTGGCACACTTAAGCAGCAGCTAATGATTGGTTAAAAGCTCATAATAGCAATAGGTATTGATGCTCATCGGCTCTCGCATTGTGCTCCTAATCAGCAGTGGTAGATTAATGCATCCTTGACTTGTGGAGCCAGACAGTGAGAGAAGGCCCCTGAGGGAACAGGTGAGAGAGGCCTTTAATGGAAGTGTTTTCAACAGTGTTACTTCTTCATAACGTTACAGTGGAAGTGGTAGATAAACCTTGGTGTGTTACCCGGATTTCTTTGAACTACATGGACTATTTAAAAGCTAATTTTAGTGAGACCATTTCTTACAATACACTTATATTCGTTTTGCAAATGCAATGAAAAAGGATAGAAGGCTCCTCTTAAAGATGCTGTGTTTATGATCGCAGTCACAGTGTGATGCATTTCATGTCTTTTTTAACTTAGAGTTGAAACGACATGCATTTATACTGATGTGCTTATGTGACTATTCTGGCTGAGGCATTTCCTCTCTGCTTTGCTTTTGGCAGCGAAGAGAGACTGAATAGCGCACACGAGTGAGAGAAGCCATGTCGTTTCACACAGACGGTCCCACAACCACTCCCGCTGTCAGAATAAAAAAGGCAGAAAATCAGACAGAGGAAGTGTTGCCTTACTGCCCTTTTCCTGATCTGAAAACATTAAACAGCCGAGCCATCCCTCTGATTGCTTCAGTAAGTGTTTATCAGTTTGGGATTTCCATTTGCTCGACGGAGGATTCATCCTCGAGGAGCTGCTGATCTTATTCAACTGTTTATCACAGGCTGAGCTCCCTGGACTGCAGTGACAGCGCTCTATAGCTCATTCAAAAACAGAAGTTGTTTATTTTGTCAGACATCTCACACGTGCACACATGCACGCACACACACACTGGCCTATCGATCCTCTCACTCCATTTGAGGAATGAGTTAATGCTTATTTTGGTGTTGCTGGTAGCCTACAGGATTATTCAGTCTGGCAAAAATGTGCATGTATCGATCTTATTCCCAGCAGCTGCAATGACTCTGCTCACTTAGCCATAGTCTATGCAGCAAGAGACTACGCTCAGATATACTCCTGTTATTTACAGTTACACAAAGCATCCTTGTAGTCTAGTCATAGTTTTAATAATCTTCTCGCTTTTTACTCCCTTCTATTCTGTTTGGATTCAAATCCCATTCATATCATGTATTTTAAAGCTTTAGATTTTATTTTGCAGATTGAAAAAATATATATTTTATTCTAGGCATTTTTATTGCAAATAAAGCTATCCAACAGTGTATAAGTATTCAATATCACATCTCACTGCAAGATTGAAGTGATACAGTCGTTAATGAAATAAATAATTAGGATATCATTTATGTGACTCTGCTTAATCTTTACGTTTTGAGTATGTTTGCTAAGATATATTGTACTATGGTCCAAAATCAGATTTAAGGCTTTTTAACTAAATTAAAAGGGCTAAATACTTTATAATTTATTCAATATAAAACAATTTCCAGGCTGGTCTGGAAATATTCTGGTCTCCTGTGACGCCCCCTCCACCTTGCTCTTGTGCAATCCCACCTTATTTTAAAAATCATGGAAACACCCCTTACTTGCAGTATGTTTGTAAGCTGCTCGATGTGCGCTGTTTTCCTGTGTTTTAAAAGTTGTTGATGTTAAGAAAAATAACTTCTTGCACGTATAAAATGCAGCTGCTGGAGAAGCACAAGACCATGGACAGTATGGTGGAGTTACTGGAGCTATATGAGGAAGAAGACCACGCCTACGGAGGTCTGCTGGAGGCCTCCACACAGCTGTACCAGTATCTTCTGCAACCCTTCAGAGACATGAGGGAACTAGCCATGCTTCGCAGGCAGCAGATCAAGGTAACAATTTCCCCTTGTTTGGAATCAGAGAGGCATTCTTGATATTTCGTGGGAATTTGTTTGAACTTAGGTTTGGATCTAAATCCTTTAGTGACCCAGTAATTTTGCAAGACCTCTCGGCATTTTACCAAGCCCTTTCAGTCAATCCAAGTAGCTTACATAGTTTGCATGCAAACAAACATTTTACACATAGGGGGTAAAAGAACACTGGTGACATATAACCAGGAGGAAATAAAAATAAAATGAGACACAAATTGTTGTTGTAGATCATGGGAGTTGTGTGGGTTTTTCTGACCTCTTCTTTAGCTGCTATGTTTAAATTACATATTATTTCTGCATTTAGTCAGTGACGTGGACGGATCATAAAACACAACGGACCTGACAGGAAATTCTCATGTCTCCTAAAATAGAGCCTGCTCCATTTGTCTGCAACACTGTGTATGTGTGTGTTTGACGAAGATGTATTATGGTATTACGGTACAAATTATCTTGTATTTTCTGATAAGCTCCAACACAGTGGGAGGGGGATGAGACGGATCTAATTGCAAAGGGAAGATGAATGCTGGTGAATGGATAAATGGTGGAAAAGCTTTGTTCAATCATTGCAGTGCTGATGGCACATATATATTTAGCTCCATGACTCACACGCAGCACATCAATAATAATAAGACCTCAGTGTCTTTTGGATGGATATTAACTTTGCCACTTGATATCCATCTACTAAGAAAAAACAGCTTTCCCATCCTTGGATCAAAACCTTCCTCTAAGTTTTCCACAGTACCTGAAAAACTTATGGTGGTGTGTGAGTGAAATGCTGTCAGAGTGAATGGATCTCCAATTTCCCGTATTCTCACAGAGACATGAATAAATCATGTTGTGTGGGGTCCTATAGGTGTACTGCAGGTACACCTATAGGACCTAATGAAGAAACAGAACCAGTAGGAAGTATTTTTTACGTCTACAGCACGTACAATATGCTGTCCACACTGTTCAGCTGGGATTTGTCACCCTGGCAACCAGGAATCTGAACCATGAAAGAAGTAACAATCGCTGTATTTTATCTCAAACAATTACCTTTTTCTAACCCTGAGTATTTTTTGTTGTATAAACCTAATTGAGTCCAGCTTAATAACAAAGAATAATCGATATTAAATATTGTGTATATTGAATTAATAGTTTTTAGTATTACTAATAGTACAAATGAAATAGAAAAAAATCTTATGTGTATGAGTCAAACTGTTGTCTCTGCTGTGAGCATAATCACTCCACCACATTCAGTGAATTCAGGTATTTTAGTGAAACTAATTCTTAGGAATAAGGGTGGAAATTTATGTCCAGAAGCACAAATCAATAGAGGTTGTTACTATTCAGAAAGGACCAGTCTGAATGGAAGGATGGATTGTTGAGTAAAGCTTTCCACTTCACGTGTGGCTGCTGTCAATCACAGTCCTTCAACTAAAGACAGAGAAGGTTAGCAACTTTAATCCTCTATGTTGATAGTCGGTCGGATGTATGGGTATGGTATAGATGCATACATATACTACTCTGATAAGTAGAGCAGAACCTCCCTTTTTGTCTCTCTGGATTTTTTCTGTAGTGCATTTAGTCTGCTCAACAGTATGTCAGCAGAATCGAGGCTTTGCCAGAAAACAAGAGGGGAGAAAGAGGTTACAAAATATGCAGGTCCCACCGAGATTTGAACTCGGATCGCTGGATTCAGAGTCCAGAGTGCTAACCATTACACCATGGAACCTCCTACCAGAGTGGGGGAGGTAGGAGTGGGTTACACTCAAACATCCGGGTGTATTTATAGCCTACAGCATCTGCAGCTACTACACAGCAAGACTTTCAGTGACTAAGTTCTTTTATCTTCACAAAATGGTTAGACAAGAGTAAGTGCTCTTTCTTCTTCTAATGTTCATGCATGTTAGGTTAACTGATGATTCAGAACTGGCAGGACTGATGTCTGTCTACTCTGTGATGGAGTAGCATTTAATATCAAAACACTTGATCAAAGGTTATTTTTTGTGAAGTGAAAAACACTGGAAAGACGAATCTTAATTAAGAACTTTTTATACATATTTTTTGTACCCGAGTTAACATATAGATTGAGAGCATTTGAGATCCTCTTGTGAAATATTTATTTATATACTGTAACCTTAGCTATATAGTAGCACAAATCAATATGGAAGAATATTTTTATTAAAAAACCTTCAGGAAATTGCAGTAGCAAATGATACTGGTGCACTGCTGAATAGAGATGGAAGGTTAATAAGGGTCAGCCAGTTGATGTTTAGCTCTGTAATCTTGTTTGTCTTATGATTTCTGTGGTATTCATTTCACTTCATTTCATTTCTGTTATCCTGTATTTTATGTATATAAGATTTAGATGGTTTGTTTATGGTTGGTTTACACAGCTTGTGTATGTTTGTGTATGTATGTGTATGCATGTGTAGCTGTATATATCCATACGCTTGTGTGTGTGTGTGTGTGTGGGGGGGGGTGAATTGTGTTGCTTACATTGTTGAGATATACATTGTTGTGCTTCACAGTCACCATCTGCCGGAACCAAATTCCTTGTGTGTGTCTCTGCATATACATGGCTAATAAACGCGATTCTGATTCTGATTTTGTGTAAAAACAAAACAAAAAAAGGACTCGCCTGCTTTCCACATTAGTGATGGATTGTTTATTCTTTTTTGGTGTCTAACTCTCTAAACCATGATGCTGCAGTTTGATAATTAAATGACAAATGGTGTGATGCTGAACTGATCCAAGCTTTAATTAGTTTCTGAAATTTGCACTAGTGCATCTCAAAAAATGTGAATGTTGTAAAATAGTTCAGACTTCCTGTAATTTAATTCTAGAAGATTAACTTTCAGTGAAATATTTCAAGCCATTTTTTTTGATTGGAAATCAAAAAACCAAAATTGATTTAATCTGAAAAGAGGACATTGGACCAGCGAGCAGAGGTCCAGTTATTGTTTTCTTACACCTACGTGAGATGTATCTGATGTTGTCTTGGGTTCAGGAGTACAGAGGTTGTGCGAACATCTAGCCTTCAGAACTGAGGCTTAAAGTTGATCATAATTTGGACTGCATTATTGTGGCTGCGTATGCTGAACTAGAGTTTTTTAGAGTGTGTGAATAGTAATTTAATAAAAATCTATATGAAGTATTCTAACAATTTTAGATAGTGGATTTCTGACTTCATCAAAATGGAAACATAAAACCCCTGAAATATCAACTTTACATGTAATGAATACAGAATATATGAAAGTTTAGCCTTTTCAGTTAAGCTATTAAAAACAACTTTATATTGTATTTATTATATTGATAAATACAATATTACAGTAATTCATACTGTATTTGTTGATATTAATATTTACATGCTCAACTGACATTATTCTATCTTCCATAAACATAACCAATAAAACAACGGAAACAATTAAGATTTAAGTTTTTTTAAAATTTGTTTTTCATCATCGCACATGCTTTTGTAATCTCAGTGATCGTGTGAGGCTGACACTACTTTTTGTTATAGATGTCTACTTGCATACATGCTTACTTGACTGTGCACACAGTAATTAAAAATAACTAAACTAAAAGAGAAGATGGAATTTCATGACAGTTGCCAGTACTTCTGTGTGTGGGAGTGAGGCTGCCCCTCCAGGCCTGCTTTTTGTGGTGAAAGCACTTAAATGGAGTGTGTGTTTAAACTTTAAAACCGTTCCACACAGATTTTATGTGTGGGGAGATTATCTGTACTGTTATGTATACCACAGTGACTCCAAAGTTTAGGAGAACCATTTGTGTAACTTGCTCTTACCACTAAGTGGCAGTAGCTTAGTAATGTGTGATATTTGGAGTTTAGACCACCACCACTCTGGATCTCAAATGGAAAAGAAGCAGTGCTATCTTAAAGGTGTATGTTTTTATGAATGGGCAGCTAACTTGTCATTGAGATTTGGCTCCACTGTGTACACAGCAGCTGCTTCCTAATCTTTTTCTATTATTCTTATTCAATGATTATTCATTTTTTATTATCAGCACACTATATACTGTATCCAAAGGGTTATTTTGAGAAGTGTTAATAAGATTTATTAAAAAACGAAACAAACTTACTTTTCTTTAGATTTTATTCATCACAGAAAAATATTAAATGTCGCTTTTTAATCTTGCTGAAAAAAATGTGTGCATATCCTCTCGTTAGATTTCCATGGAGAATGACTACTTGGGCCCGAGGCGCATTGAAGGTCTAAAAAAGGAAGACTCTGACTGGCAGAAGAAGGCTCAGGAGGCCGTCCTCAACATCCAAGAGTTTACTGTAAAATACTTTGAAATCACTGCCAGAGCCCAGAAAGGTACGGTCTGCCATCACTGACACGTCAAGTCGATAAAGCAGCAGAAGGATGACTTTGAATAATCAAACAGAGAACACGCACACATAGTAGAGACATTGGCGTGTTATTGACCTGTGTGTGGTTTTGATCCCAGGGCTAATGCGATGTGGTATTAATGAGACACTGCAGACAGCTGTGCTTTAACAGAAACAGGAGAAAACAAGGACGACCTATTGATCAACCAGCTCTGCCAGCAGCTTCTGTCAGTGCAGGGTCACTCCACAATGTGTCCCTCTTTTCTCATGTTTTCCTTCACAGCTGACTCATTCTTTTATTATCTCAAATTCATCAGATGAAAAATCAAGTAAGTTAATTGCTTGAAGAGACAACTGTAAAGAAAGTAGATGCAATATCCAAATGTGGCCAATAGATGTCTCCCTCTGTGTTATTGTAAGGAGCCTTCCTTTTATGTTAGACTTTAGTCATCACATAGAGGGAAAAGAAATTGCGGTGACGTGCCCACACACTGTACCAGAGGATGAGACTGAATGAGTCACTCTCACGTTTCACTCATCCACCTGTGCAATGTGTTTTGTTGTCCATAGGTGTATACGAGCGTATGAAGTTGGATCAGCGTAAGTTTGGTAAGTCTTCGTGGACGGCGGCGGTGGAGCGCATGGAGAGGCTGCGCTACTCAGTTGCAAAGGAAACCCTCCAGCTCCAGAGAGCCAGGGAGATCTGTCTAGAGCAGAGGAAACACACACTTCGAGAAGAGGTGTGGTAACACGCTCACGACCAAATGAAACTGCCAGGCACGCTTACTAAGCATGCTTTGTTTTGTGACCGTTTTCTATTTTTTACATTCATTCCTTCCAGATGCAGAGTCTGTGTAGCAGTGAGGACGCGATGGCCCTCTTAGACCACATGGAGACCAAGTACTATGAGCTCCAGCTTCAGCTCTATGACATCCAGGCTGAGATACTACAGTGTGAAGAGCTGCTCCTCACTGCTCAGTTAGATAGCATCCGTAGACAGATGACAGGTTCTACTGCAGCTACTTTTTGTTTGCAAGATCTTAATTATCCTGTTTTAAAGAGAGTCCTGAAGTAGAATTTCTGCTATATTAACTGCTGTAAGACTTTCTGAATTCTGGTTGTACATTAATGGTTTATATTTATGTGTATGTGTGCTTTCAGAGCGTCAGGATGAAGTGGTGTACTATGACACCTTTGAAAGTGCGGATGATATAACAGAGGACAATACTGCAGAGAGAGAAGAGCTGCGCAGACTTCAGGTCAGCGCTCGACAGCTGGAGGCAAGGAGGGGGCGCATCACTGCCAAACGCTCCTATCTAAGGAACAAGAGGGTGTGTGTGCTTTACTAGCTTTTATTTTCATTCCTGAAGTGTAGCCTGGATCATGAAGCCTATTCAAAATGAAGAAGTGACTGCTAATACTGTGGTTGCAATCCTGTTCAGCTCTTCTGTGCTAGATATTTGGATTTTCTCTACAACAAGTTATAAAGACACATGTCTCCAAGCAAATATGTGTATACATATATATAATTATGGTATGTTCATGACTGTGAGTTTTTATTGATTGTTTAAATTGGTTATGGTGTGTGTATCGATAGGAAATCTGTGTCTCCAACCACACTCAGAAACAGCAGAGACGCCAAATCCTCCAAAAGGACCCCACATCCCAGGTAGAAGTTGTTTTAGATTTTTTTTAATGATGGGACTTTTTGCTGCTAAAGCATCTCCATCATCTCTCTCCTCTTCTAAACTCATGAATTACCAGCTGAAAAATGAAGAAGAGGAAGATGAGAAAAGGAAGAGGAGCAGAGTAAGCCAGGAGAGGCAGAGAACACTGGACAGATTACGCACTTTCAAACAGGTATGTGCCCTCCTGTTCACTGGAGGTGTCTCAGTATATGTAATTATCTTTTGCTCACCTACACCTTTGTGTCTTTTTCTAGCGGTACCCAGGTCAGGTGATTCTGAAGTCCACTCGGCTACGCACGGCTCACAGCACAAGAAGAGAGCGAAGAAGCGTGGAAATGAGTAGCTTGAGTGAGAGGGAGGAGTGCGCGGACTCTGTTTGTGTGCAGAAGCAGGGCCAGCCGTTGTGTCTAAGTACCAGCGTGCAGACGGACCCCAGCCCCAGCTCCACGCTCACCACTCAGCCCATGACGGCGTACACGGCGTCGCTTCCGCCGCTGCCTGTGCCCAGTCCTGCAGACTCCTCCTGCTCTCCTTGCTCCTTGTCCTCATTGCTAGCATCCCCTATCTCCCCTCCTCCTCCACCACCCCCTCCACCCCCGCCACCAACAAGGGAGGAGCTGTCGCCCTCTGGGAGCCCGGGGCGGCGGGGGCAGAAGGCTGGGGGGAAGAGTGTATCAGAAGAGCTCGCTCTCTCCCCGCTTGGCCCGTTTATCCCTCGCTTCTTTGACAGCAGCCAACTGGTGAGCGCCCGCAAAAAGCTGAGGAAGACCCCAGAGTTTGACATCCACAACAGAAAAGGTACCAGGACTGTTAATAAGCAAAATAATTTGAGTATTCACATTAGCTAATTACAGCAGCCAATCATAGTCTGTGTTTTTCTCCCCTGCTCACATGCAGTAAGCTCCCCCATGGACGAGGTGCTCGCCTCCCTGAAGAGAGGCAGCTTCCATCTGAGGAAGGTCGACCAGCGTTCCCTGCTTCCTGCCAAGGGTGACGATGACCCAAACAGCATCCTGGCCCAAATTCGTAAGGGGGTCAAACTTCGTCGCGTTCCCTGCAGAGAGAGAAAGGACCAGGGAGAGTTCCCGCCTTCCACCGACCCCCTGACTAGGAGCATCCACGAGGCGCTGCGCCGCATCAAGGAGGCCTCACCAGAGTCCGACTCGGACGACGATGGTTTGGCCGCCCACGACTGGGAAAGCTAGGGTTCAGGGCTGCACCCGTAACACAGATGACTTCAGCCTCTGGCACTGCACACACTGTACTGTACTGTAAACACACACATACACACAAACAGTCAATCACGCATTCAAGCACACACATCTCAGCCACACATGTACCCAGTGACTACGCCAGAGAGTCACAACAATTATCACCAACTCACCAAACGCTCCAAAGGTCTATGGTCAATCTGTTTTCAGTTTCTTTTTCACACTACATCCTCACGATGGTTAGCGATTATGTTTTTACTACTACTGTATGTCACTGTGGTTTTGTTCCCATCATCAGACTGTACTGATTCCATGTTTACTTTTTTATTTATATCAAATGTACTGTCTCGCTGACATACTGCACTGACACTTATTTGTGAAACTGTATATGGAAAGTGCTGATGAGCTGTGTGACCTCTTCACTCACCCTACAGCATAAAAGATGTGCGTTGCTGGTAATTTGAAGTTTTTGGGAGACTGAGCGATGAATAGTTTACACGTTCAAACTGGGATCACTGGATTTAGTGTCCAGATTGTAAATCATTACAGCATCTGATATTTTTCATCAAGCTGCCCCCTCACTATGCTGCCTATCTGGTTTTGGCCCATTCCCATCACGTGGGCATGGGCGTGTCTGACAATAAAAGGACCAGTGCTCATCTTTAAATCCTTGCCTCTGTGGCACCAGATTTGCGCCCCTCCCCCTTTCTCTTGTCCTCTTCTGGCCCTCACCACCCCCGACTCTCACAGCCTCTCTGAGTGAGCAAATATGTATCGACCCATCTGTTCGACCGCAGCATATGGCTGGGCGGGTGGAAGAAATAGAGGGTGCAGTAAGGTTTATCATTATTTGTCACATCTAACAGCATCTCTAATCTGAAGCTGGACACCTACGGTTAGAGAGGATTGGACGAGGGGTCACTGAAGTTTGTTTGGTGAGGCGGAGGTCAAGGTTAGTGTCAGTGGTGCTCGTGGGTAGATTCAGTTGGTGATTCCCAAACTTCATATAAGGGATAGTCACGGTGGAGGAGTGAAACTGGTCATGCTTGTTTGAGTGATGGATGGTACGTAGGAGGCTAGATTCTCTCTGCGCTGTGGGGAGTCAATGTGGGCCGTGGAGCAGTCGGTTGTGATTGATG
The DNA here is from genome assembly GCF_963969265.1 of Rhamphochromis sp. 'chilingali'. Lineage (NCBI taxonomy): Eukaryota > Metazoa > Chordata > Actinopteri > Cichliformes > Cichlidae > Rhamphochromis > Rhamphochromis sp. 'chilingali'. The sequence goes on from NC_137937.1 coordinate 19,438,532, forward strand.
CAGTTTCTCCTGCCATCTTCTCCACTTTCTCTCCTCCCCTTTATTGCATTTTTCCAAATTTCTTTCCCTGCACTCGGTGGGCAGGAGAACACAGTAGGAGGCCTGTTACTCACAGTGCTGGAAGTGAAGATATGCACACATGGACTCACACTCTAAATTCACAGCCAACATGTGCAAAATCGTTTCAGTGACAGAAAATGGTGTGAGCACTTTGATGATACATAGTACAAATTCTAAATCACTTTATCTGTACAGGAACAATTATTATGCTTTAACCACTGGGGGAAAATATATATTTAGAAGCTAAGTAAGTTTAAAAGCACTGAATAAACTCAGTCCTGAATTTTTGGACAGACAGTACAAGAATCTGCATAAACATAGCACAAAGACGTGGATTTACAAGTGTGGCTCTGAGCTTGGAAGAGCTTCAGCATGCACTGTCTTAAACAGCTTTAATGCAATAAATAAATGAATAATAATTATAAAAAGTAGTGTGCTTTTTCTCTTAAGCTTGTGTTGGGAGCCATTCACAGATTAATCACAAGGCAGAAAGAACAGGCACGGGTGTATATGTCATAGCTTGAAAGTAGCTCGGTGCTTAAGATGGTTTCTTTTTTTTCCTGGCAGAGCCAGTCTGAGGCACAACAATCTTCCATGGTATCCTCATCATGTAGCATGAAACAGACACTGACCCGACTTTAGTCTAAGACTAACTCAGACCTTACACGACTTCACTATAACTGACCAGGACAAAGTTTCTCCAATGTTAGTGCTAAAAGTTATGTTGCTCTTCTTATCTGTGGTCAGCAGTGTGTTTAAAACCTTTGGGAAAGCGGGCTCACACCTGTGAACCGGCTGTTTCTTACCTGACTGACCTGACTGTCATGTGCACTTACCTTTATCTATAAATAACCTCGACACAGCTGTATTTTTGCACTTCATTTCTTAGTTTGTGTCCTGTTTTTATTTCCAACGTGTTTCCAGCCAAATCTTTTTTTTCTGATGCATTTGCTTCCTATAAAGACCTGTAATCGACAGGCTGATTATATGATCCTTTGTCTGAATACCTGTCAGTCACTTGAGAAGTGCAATATCAAAATAATGAAATATGAGAAAAGGAATGAAGCCTCTTCATTGGTGACAATGAGTTTAGATTGCTTGCCTAAAACAGTGGACTTACTAAACAAACTGTTCCAAGAATACCTGTTTGCCTTTTCCTAGCATTCTCATTTATTCTAATGTTTTGTTTTGTTTTTTAATTTACAATTTTGCCCTTGCATTTGAATAAAACCTTGTGAAGCAAATTCTGAGATTGTCTAATGAATATTTTCGATTTAAAAAAAAACAGAGCCCAAACACTTTGCACACACTGAACGCCGCGGTCACTGTATTTGAATAAAAAACATAGCATTTCTTAGTTCACAGAGGTGTGTTTCTTTGACTTTGAATTCAACAGAGGGTGTAGTTTGGCTGAAGCACCAACAAGTATGTCTCCTGATCGTTTGTCACCGGCATGTGATAAATCCCTTCAGCTGCGAACTCACAAGTCTCACCAGTCTATGAACATCGTTGGCCTGAGGTACCTCTTTAATATCATGAGTTCAAAATTACTTTAAATAGTCAAAAATATTGCCAGTCTTCTCATACCTCTAAATACAATAATAATACCTACATTTAAATACCATAAGTTACAAAACAGGAGAATGAAAAGCTTCTTATCCACTACTGTACAAAGGCATTCATTAACAATAGCATTAATATTAAGGTATTCCATCTCTGTCACTCAACCATCAACGTTAAACCAGAAAAAAAAGTAACATTTCCCTTTACATGAGACTTATTCCAGTGTATTAACCTGCAGAAAGCTGCTGTGGTATTACTTAATACAAATCTAATACATAGAGGGAGTTATAACAGTGAAATAAAGCGCAAACAAGGTGCACTTTAGAAATGGAGTCAATTTTAAGGAAGCGAGTTTAAGGTACAGCTTTAGATTTTACCTGCATAAATGCTGCTGTATACAGTAAGTCTATATTTGGGTACAGAATGTGTAAAACTGTGTTTTTTAACACATTTAAAATGCACAGAAGAGTTTTTGTTGTTGCTGTTTTCAACCTACAGGCTGAACACTCATAGGTTAATACACAACAAAAAGCCACCCCAAGGCGTTACTGCATTTTGAGTCTTCCAGCCATTCATTTAAACGCAGTCATGAGTAGAAAGTTGTCTTGTACATTTCTATAATTATATCATCAGTGTTATATTCTGTGTAAAAAAAGAATAGAAACTGAGTGCAGTTCTGTATTCACCAGTGAGGAGTGAAAACCTGCAGCCAGTTTCACCGAGGGTGGAGATTTTACGAACACCAAGATGACACTCTAGAAGCCCTTCACGATGCACTACTTCGACCAGACAGGGCTGCCACACAGTTTTACGGTCAAAAGTAGTACACTTTCTGTTGGACAGGGGGAGACCAGCTTAGTTGCATTTGACCTATATCTGCATGAGTCCACTGAGTAAAGTACCTGATAGAGTCGGATAGAAGGTGTCGAAAAGAGCCTGTCTGGTATTGCTCAGTGTGAGAGTGTGTGTGTGTGTGTTAAGTGTCGGCGGCCTCATTGTCCACAATGTTTCGCTGCACACACGCACACACACACGCACACACACACACACATATTATATACAAACACTTCTCCACTCATATGTGCTTGAAGGCACACATTATGTCAGGCCTTGTTCAGAAAAACACACCACACTGAGTTTGGCAGGAAGACAGGTCTGTGATGGTGGAAGCAGTCCGGATGCAGAAATCTTTCATGTTGAATATAACGTGGGCACACACACCCGAAACTTTCTGTGTGGCATGAACAACGCCTCTGGAAGATTTAGTAGTCGTCTATCGTATAGGAATTTAAACTGGCTGCGGACATACAGAAGTAAACCGAACTATATTTTTCCCAGGTTGGGATTTTGGGTGTGGGGAGGGGGTAGCTGTGATGTTACTCCAGACAAATAGGTAACACTGACTGATTTGTTGTATTGAGAGTCATCCTTTAATTCTCTTCTGGCAGCCCGAGCTCAAACATGGGGCTTCTCCGTTCAGTTCTCGTCTGTACAGTAAGTCACTTTGGATCAAAGCATCTGCTAGTTAGAGGACAATATTTTCGGGGGGATTTGGCAGCTTTGGCGCAGTTCTCTGAGTCTTAACAGCAATTATTTCCACATGACTTTCAACGCTCCCCTCCGGGGGAGCGGGGTGGGGGTGGGGGTGCAGTTTAGAGTGGAAGCGGGGGGAGGGGGGGTGACGGTGTGGTGTGATGCTGCAAGCTGTGGTGCAGCTCTCCCAGTCAAACAGTAGATGGCACTGAGGCACAGTTCTCAAGTTAACTCTTTGCGAAAGGGTGTGTGTGTGTGTGTGTGTGTGTGTGTGTGTGTGTGTGTGTGTGTGTGTGTGTGTGTGTGTGTGTGTGTGTGTGAGGGGGTAGGTTGGGGGGGGCAGGAACTACAAGTTCAGCCGATGTTATGCCTACACCAGCCCATCAGAAGGCAAGCTGAGGTAGACCCTGCATCGTCGCGAGCCACAGGAGCGCCTGCGGTTGGTAGGAACTGGATGCCTGCAAGGTAAAAAAAAAACAGGGGAACAGCTGCCCTTTTTGACTGAAATATGAATGTGGGCAGTGTCTCATTTTAATCTGTGTGGGTTGTGAAGGGGAAAAGGGGGCATAGTGGGTAGGTGTCAGAGTAAGTTGTCATATGGCTCTGTCTGTGAAGTTTAGGTAACTTTGTCTTCTAGCTGGCCTCCTCTATGAGCCGAGCCAAGGTGTCTCTGAGCTCTGTCAGCTCAAAGATCTTGCCGTCCAGCAGCTCCAGCAGCGTCCGCAGGCTCTTCCTAAAGTTCTCCTGCTCCTCCTGGTTCTCTTCCAGCCTCTGCTCGGCACCCGCCAGCTGCTCCTCGAGCACGCGGCTGCGCAGCTCCGTCTCCTGCGCACAGTGAGATGATGTTGGCATGTTAGTTCATTAAGGTGGGGCGATTTTTTGGAGGATAGAAGATAGAGACCGTCCCACTCTTTTGACTCACCTCGAGTTTCTGGGTGAGTGTGTCTTTCTGCTCCATCAGGTCATTCATGTTTTCCAGTTCTTCTTTCAACTTTTCCATTTCCTGGGGGTGTAAGAAAAAAATTAAAGTGCTGTGTAAATTAAATTTAACGTGCATGAGCCTTTTCATTTTAGGGAAAAATCACACAGACACACACCTCTTCTTTATCCCTTAGTGCAGTCTCTAGTTCTTCTATGGTTTGGTTGAGCTCGGTCTTCTGGGATTTAATCACTGGGGTTTGGTTGCTCTGGCATTCAAGTTCAGTCACCTGCAAGAATAAATTGTGGACATCATTATTCAGATCCAGAGAGGAACCGGTGTAACAGAAACAGGCTCTCCCAGACGACCTCTTCCCTTTACTCTCCCGCATGCTTACACTCAACTCTCTTTTATTCTTTTTCCCTCTCATCCCAACTTCAGAGCACCCCCACCAAATGATCACCCCTTTTTAAATTGAAATGATTTAATCACACATGAAAACAAACAAGCATCCCTGTGGCCCCCCCATTCCTCGCTCACCCGCTTGTGTAGTCTCTCTGCCTCTTCCTGGTAGGCGGCCAGTTGCTGTTTCCACTGTTTGACGTTGGCAGTGGACTCCAGCAGAGCTGCCGTTAGCTTGGCATTGTTCCCCTTTAGTGCCTCCAGCTCAGCTTCCCAGTGTTTTGTCATGGCCGGGCTGCAGAACACAGGGAAACGCATGCTGTCAGTTCACCAACAGTGACATTAGACGATAAGTGCTCGTGTTTCCATGATAATGCATGGTGAAAATCCATCAATCCATCGAACAATAATGCAGATTATTATTAAAAAATACTTCATAGTTATCATTTTCTATTTTGTTAGATCATTTCATTGTACATCTAATAAGGTTTGCATCTCTCATTGTAATCCGTACTTTTATTGGGCTTCACTGAGCTGAGCACGATTACTTCAGTTTACCAAGAAGGTTACGTTTTTTTATTTGTCTGTTTGTGTGTAGACAAGATTACACAAAAACATCCAGGCCAATTTTCCTGAAAGTTGGAGGAGAGCGACAAATATTCACATTTTAAGGACCCTTTCGGGGCAAAGAGCAGGCCCACAGATTTTAGCCTGAAGATTTGGTTTAAAGTCCGACTAAGGGTTAAGATTAAGATTAGGATTAGGAATGTAGTAGCTCTGGTTAGGGTTAGAATAAATCCCCAGAAATGTAACTCAGTGCTCTGAATTGATAGAAACATGATTGGGTGTAAAGGAATGCATGTGCATGGTAATTTTCCCAAATAATTTGAGTTATTCTATAAAACTGCTATTAACTGTAATCTTACCAGCTAATCTGGTAAATTTGTTACTGTTAACACAACAGAGGGATATAATTTAACTAATGAAAATGGTCAGTATGATTTGTTTTGTGTTCACGTGACCATGAAACTGTATGTCACAGTATAAAATATAAATAATACCTTTTAGAAAGAATATTCCTAAATACACGAACATGAGATAACAGGGAACAACGACTGCAGTGGGCACTCAGGCTGGAGGTCAGCACTTCACGGGCAGTAGTTGTGAAAGCAGCTGTCTGACAGATGAGCTATAATCTGAGATTATATCCTTTAGACTGGCTGGAGCCTAATCTGGTCCAGCTACTCACAGAGTAGATGACGAAGTGATGTGACTGATTTTAATGCACCAACAAAAAAATTATTTTTGTCCTTTTCATTCATAGGTTCAGAGTTGTATAGTATATATCTTATTATATATTACATATATATAATAAATGGGGAATAATATACTGTTTAAATATGTACAAACAGTATATTATACAAGCAAACAAAATAGAAAATAGGTGCAGAGTTTGTACAATTCTAAAAAGCCTGAAAGTCAATATTTGTTATGAAACACATTAATTCTTTAACATAGCCTGAACTCTCTCAGGCAAACTGTTGGGACATTTCATTAAGTAGTCTTCAGGAATATTTCTGCAGATTTTGGGAAAGATATTCAAAGCTCTTCTTTGCATGCTGGCTGTCTTTTGTTTAATTCTCTGTTCTCAGATGATCCCACACTGCTTCAGTAATGTTGAGGTCTGGGCACTGGGGAGGCCAATCTGATAGTGTTCCACTGTTTGTTTGGGTTTTTTGCTGTCAGCTAAGTTTTTAATGCATTTGCAGTGTTTTTCCACATTAAAAAGGGTATCGTATTATGTAAAAGATTCAAATCCTTTGTCATTCCAATGAATTTCATCAAGTTCTCCAACATCACTGGCTGAAACGCAGCCTAATGGCAGAGCTTCCACCATGTTTTACAGATGATTGTAGACACTCACTGTTGTACATCTCCTGACTTCCTCCATGCATACTGAAGATAATTTGAATCAAAATTTTAAAATTTAGATTCATCACTGCACAAGATCTGTTGCCACTGATTTTCAGTCCAGTTCTTGTGTAACTTGTCATACACTCAAAAAAAGGAAATTGGGTGGTTACATTTACAAGTTCACTTGTCATTTGAACAAAATATTGTCAAGTTTTTATGGTGAACGCAATCAAATCATGTTGGATCTGCAACTTAATTTGTTCTTGTTCAGATGACATGATACAATCTAGGAAGTGTGGTTAGTTGCCTGCACTCACGAAATTCACAAGATCACATGAGATTTCAAACCACAGGAAAATCACTGGGGTTGTAAGAGGCAGACAACCATGACAACATAAATGCTGTTGCTATTTATTGTGGTTTAACCTGTCAAGGACAAAAACATAAAGAAAATTCTGCATCAAGCCTAATTTTCATACTTTTGTTATGTCTGGATTGACAGCTCAAGGGCATGGTGTTAGCGCTGTTGCTTCAGAGCACGAAGGTCCTGCGTTCAAATCCACAATCTGATCAAGTTTGCAATGGGTTCTCTGGTACTCTGGTTTCTTCTACAGTTAAAAGTCATGCAGTTATTAGGGTTAGGGTAACTGATGATTCTAAATTACCCAAAGGTGTTAATGTGACTGCAAATGATTGTTTGTCTCTATGTGATAGACTGGTGACCTGTCCAGGATGTACCCTATCACTTCAGGGTTATGCCCTCTGCAGCCCAGATAAAGATACGAGGATGGATAGATTGGAAGTTGTTGTTGTAAATCCGGTGAATTTTTTGTTGAACATTATCTAATATGAACACAACATGTACTCAGTCTTTCCTGATCTTCCACTGAGACCATTTCTGATGAGGCTTCAGTAAACAGTCAGGCCTGTGTCAGATTTTTCCTGGACTTTTTTTTCTTTTCATATTTCTTTCGAACATGACTTTCAGACACAGATCATGTTCTGTAGATACTTTTTGTTTAGGCCTGTTACTTCTTTTGTTCTCCATTTGTCCTGGTTTCCCAAAGGTGCTTCTCAACATCCCAAGTTATTCTAAGGTTTTGGTTAAACAGCCTTGCGTTTAACCAAACTGTGTGATTTTTGGCATCTGTCATAGATTTTGCTACATATATGGAAACATATTATGTGTTTTTGTGACTGGGTGCTAGTAACAAAGTCCCTAAAGATACAATTTGAAATTGCTTCTGTTATGCATTGACACAACAATTCATTCTTTGGATAAGGTGGCTTTCTTTGCTCAAAAACCCTCAGGTATAAGAACTGGACTGGAAATGTCCAAAGAAAACAGCTTTGAAACACTTTCAGAAAGCCTGGTGAGCAAACTGCTCAGGACCGCTTAAAAAACACACACAAGAAAATCTGGCTCCTAGTGTATTAGTAAGTACAACTTTAGGGAGGGAAATGTTTCTTATGTGCTCTCCTGTTAGATCTGTACACTGCATACAGTATCTCTAGATTTATGTAACATCTATTCCCTGTCTCTCACATAATGTCTGACTTTGGCGCCATTAGATCTAAACTCTGTCGAGCACCTGCATCAAGTCAAGTATCCATGAAAAAGGAACTCCTACTCCCACACATACTTCACTGTAATTTTTCACACTGGTGCAAACACAAAAGGAAGCTTAGCTCGCTCAAGGGGTGATGAGGGTCTGTATGATCCATAACAATGTTTTCAGTTCTGTTTTGTTCCACCCCCTCATTGACACACACACACACAAACTGTATAGCCCAACCGTATATGCTCACACACTGCCGCAGCACTCCACTTTTCCGTAACACCCACTCTGCGAAGAGTAAAAGCGAGAAAGCCCAGAAAGAATTCACTCAGGACTCCCACGGCGCCTTCACTTCTTACACAACAGCCACCCCCTCCGTGAGCGCAAGTGTGTCTGCATGTGTGACGCATAGGAGGGAGACGACACCTCATCCTACACATGCACATATTACCAGACACACAACCCCAACCCCCCAACTACACACACACACACATGCTCATACACAGATGGAGCAGAGCTGTCACCAAGGCATGCCTCCCCGCCAATGTATAAACCCCACGCTGCACCAGCTCGGAGAGCCAGAGTGCAGGCAAGACGTCAAGATGTGAAGACGGAGACAGACGGAGACAGTGAGGGAGAGCGACAAAGGGAGAACTGGAGAGTGCAAGATGTTTTGACACTGGTGTTCGTCGTCATTAAACGAGTCTGGCTCAGAGGTTTCAGGGGGGCACCTGAGCACTGTTCTGGCTGAGGATGGCAGGGCAGAGAGGAAAGTGTGTGTGAGACACAATGAGGGTAAGTTTAATACTGCTGTGCCACTGAACTACTATCATTTACATGTCAGAAATGTTAATAGAAATAGATGTTTTTCAGTTGGTGTCTCTTGATTTCTGGTGCTTTTAAAATATAAAAATGAATGTGATGTTAAAAAAATATCATTCCCTGTTTGTATCAGTTTGAAGTTGTAAATACGATGGAATTAACTCTTTTTTTTTTCTTTGTGATGATATGTATCATTAAGGCAGCCATTAAAGGAGCAGATTTAATCCAGTCTCAGATTCACATTTTTATTTAACCAATTAAATTTTTTTATTAAATGTTATTTTTCCAGCAAAATTCTGAATGTTTTTTGTGTTTTGAAGATAATCTGTATACACTGCCAATACATCATGAGCATCAACACTCTGTTTTTTGCTTTGCTGCTTCACAATGTCGAGCGTCATCTCAATAAAGATACCGAACACAAAGCGTAAACTTATTTCTGCAGCTCTTATGTTTCTGGCGCGTCCTGACCGCTGCTGGTTGCCAGGTAGGTTCTTTCTCCTCGCACAGCCCTTCAAGAAGCGGGGAGGCTGAGCAGTTGCCATGGCAGCACAAGTGGAATGGAGACACTGGCACGGTCTCCTTTCATGCAAGCCTACCGCAAACCCACTAACAAACGCCTACATCCTCCGACATTAGAGCACCATTCACACACAGCACCAGCAGTCCCAACGAAAAAGGTCTTACAATATTCAGAAAACCATTCAAAGCGAGTCCGGTGCAGACCTGCCAAGCCACGCTCACGTCCAGATATAAAAACTCTCTCGTGGACCTGCTTTCTTTCATCCCTCCTCCCTCTGCCCTCTGCTCCCACACATGCCTGCCTACACAGCCCCGCTAAGCAACAGTGCGGTACTTACACATATACACTATGATCATCAACATCGTCATCAACAGATATACAGCCAAGAGTCAAGCCATCACAGAGGTCTCCACTCTTTTTGTACACTGACGCCTGAGTCTCCACAAATAGCATAGAAGTAAGCACATAAAATACACTAAAAAACACTGTATTCCTTTTTTGTCCCTTCTCCTTTTTGCTATCAACCAGCTGTCAAAAAACACTTTTTCACATCGGTTCGGGGAACAGTCCGATGATATAAGACTGGCAAAGTGTGAATCATCGAGAGACAGAAAAATGAAGGGTTACGTGGTAAAATATTTGGATGGCTCTTGCTTCTACCCTCACTGCATATGCCTCTGAGAACACGTGAGACAGAGGTTCGCTTGTTACGTCCACAACTTGCCATCGCGAATGCAGAGAGTCGACCCCATCTCCCACACATGCAGCATTAATAGACACATGAGCAGCAAGGCTGCAGCAGGCAGTGGGTGTCCTCTCTACATCCCGCTCTCACTTCACAGATCCGTGAAGCCTCACAGACATCATCGTGTGGTGGCAGGATTTTGTGAACATACACTTCTCAGACTTTCCCTCATTAATAAGTTCTTAATAAGTATTCTAAGTCTATTCAAGATCTCAAAATGTATGTTTAAAATATTAAAAAAGCTTCTCCAGTCATATGCCAGTATTTAAACAAATGAAAAAACAAAAGAATGATAATACATTAAGCGATTGATATTGATTGATATCTTTAATTGATAAGAATCGCAGCCAGAGAAATAACCAAAGTGGCACAAGTTACAGAGGTTTTACAAATAAAAAGACCCGTGTGTACAGTGGACTACAAGTGACATTGGATAACATTTCCTCTCCTCAGAAAAAAAGAAAAACACTCAGTTGAACAACTCAAACTGATTGCCCATTCCCGTCTGTTCAGTTTATTTATTGTGCTGAGAGTGTGTGTGCAGTTGGTGCTGTGCTGTTTAGGTATGAGTGACTCATGTACAGACTTTATACAAGCACCTCTCCCTCTCTGTCGTTCTCGCTATTCCCAGTTTCTGACACATACTCTCTGTCTCTGTCTGTCTGTCTTGCACTCTCTCTGCCTCCCACTACCCACAGTGTGTTATATAAGTCTTACATAAATGCTTCATCGACAACTTTCTGGCGATGAGCCTCGCACAACCGCACCTTTTCAGAAAGCCATTGTACACAACAAAAATATTTACACAACTCTTTAACCTCTGAATCTTACACAGTCTGGTGCATAGGAACCAGGATTAACAATCACAAGCAACATGAGTTATCCATTTCAGAGGAATGTACACAACAGTACTGGTGCATGCATAGAGGTGACACCAACACCTACTCAGTCAAGAGATTTGAATTTGACATGATGTTATTGCATCGCAGTAGCATACACAAAATTAGAAATGTGCTTTTCTCACCGAGCATGCTCAGACTGAACAAAAATGAATAAGTGAAATTATTTCTCAGACCTGAGAAACACTCAAAGTTACATCGTTTGCTGGTCCAGTGTGTAAATATCACTGATCATAATTCAAGAAGAACTCTTGCGCCCATATCACCGCATTCGTTCTTACTGGAGTTTTGGCGTGCTGGTTTAACCTTACTTTTTAAAAGTTGCTAAACAGGCAGTGCATCAGGTTTTTGGAAAGAGCACCCTCCCTGTTGCTGATCTGCAATCGGGCTCTTAATTTTTGAAAGCTTTGATCCTGAACATTTTTTTTCCTGTTCGTTTATTTGTTTTGCGTAGTTATGGTGTCGCAGTAGTCAGGACTTGAACTGACATCCCTATCAGAAAGAGCAGACCCGACAAGTCTTAAACTGCTCCCTAGAGAGGAAAAACATGAGAGAGTAGCGGTGAATAGAAGGCGTTCACGACCATGCTGACATGCAACATATAAAGGTGAACACGCATAAAGAAGGGAGGTGCAGGCTACATGTCTGTGCCTCAGACAAACAGCAGACAAACCACCAATCATATTAATTTTGTTGTTTTAGCATTGTTTGTGTTAGATATGACTGTGACAGCAGTTGCATGCTCACGTCGTTACGACTGCGTTAATGTCACACATCATAATGTGGGATGTACCTGTGTGCAAAGGCCAGAGCGTTCTGCGCCGGCTCGGGACGGGCGTCTGAGTTGGGAGTCGTGTCACAGATTTCATCTGTGCCGTTGATGTTTTCCATGGGCGGAGTCACCGGGGTCAAAGGTGATGAGAGCTCGCCTGCCGGAGACTCCTGCATGTGGACACGGTGATTCAGCTGTTACTGTCAGTTAAACATAATAATCAAGCAGAACATGCAAACAGTGGTTGGATTTTCAAGACAAATAGCATTAGGTGTTTAAGAAAACTGGGTAATAGATAGTTATCATGAGCTTGTAACCCATCAAGTATTTTTCCCAATAAAATGACTCATTTATTCCTCTAATTTTAAGCACCGTAAGATAAGACGTCTTGGTTTTTTTCATACTAACAAGCTATAACCGAAAAAAAATAATTTTAAAAATTTTTAATAACTTGATTACATTTCTTTCGATAATTATTTAAACAGTTAATTGTTTCAGCTCCTTTCCACACATTCAAATAAACTATAGCTAATGCACAGTACTGTGCAAAGGTCTTAAGCCACCCCTCATTCATTTATGAGTTTGTAAAATTCTAACAAGCTTGAAAGTCAAAGTTAAAAGAAAATTTATCCCACACTGCTTCAGTAATTTTGATGTCTGCGGGCTGGGGAGACTCATAGTTTTATATTTTCATGCTGAAAAATGAAGCTGTTAACAATCAGATGTTTTCCAGATGGTACTGCATGGTGGATCGGTACCTGCTGGTCTGTTTTTGTGTTCAAAGTGCCATAATTTTTAACAAAATCTCAAACTCAATTGGATGAAATGCAGTCCCAAGACATGACAGAGCCTCCTCCATGTTTTACAGATGGCTGCAGACGCTCACTGTTGTACATCAGTGTAAAGTGGTTTAGCAATCAAAAAAGCATTCCTCTGGAATTGGTCAGTGAAAAAGTGTCCAAAGAAAGACTGAACTTCAAAGAAATCAGACTTTAGCACAGTACCCAATATAAAGCTTATATTACTAAAATCATATAAAAAGATAATAATGTCTGTGATATTATAAAATGACGACAAGATTTAAAAACAAAGCAATGATATTTTGAAAACAGGAGGCGCTCTCTCGCTGTCAAAGCTCTCACTACTGTGTCGCAAAAAATTTTGACATTCCTACAGGACATTAAATTAGCAGTCTATAGCACTGGGAAATTAGAGAATTACAGATTAATTCTTATCTTTATATCCCATACAACCCCAGGATTATACAAGAGACAAATGATTTGGCTGCTGCACTTACATAAAACAAAGCTATTAAGACTCAGGGCTTGGGCACAATACAGTAACACAATGACGCTGCCTGTACGCCTCTAATGGGCAAGAAGGAAGTGAGAGATAAGAGGAAGATTACGCCTGGTTTTACATTTTGTGCTCCGCATTCATTAGTATATGATTTAATATCTGTTCAAGATGCATTTCCACTGAGATTCGGCCTATTGGGACCAGCATATAGCAGTTAGCTCTATTCTCAGCTTGTTTCAGTAGAATAATTTGTGTCTCATGATTCGTTTTTATTTTACCTCATTTAGACGAGGTAAAGGAGAGGATCTAGAAGTTAGAATAAAAAGCCAGCAGGCATGTGGGTAAAACACCACCTTTCAGCAGGGACCCTGGTGTAGAGCTTCGCAGCCTCTAGCTGCAAGTGGTGCTGAGAGCTGCAAGTGCAGCCTTCAACCCCAGGTGAGAGCTGCAAGTGCAGCCTTCAACCCCAGGTGAGGGAGCAGCTATTCTCCTGGCTTCATTAAAAGACTTCCTCACATGGTACTGTAGCGTTTTAACCTATGTGGGCTGCGGCACATATAGTAGGCTGCAGTACAGCGGGAGGCTGCTCCCCTAGCCTCCATAAGGAAAAAACATGAAGCCGGTTAACAGATTTTGGCACAGTTACAAATACTCTAAAACACTCTATTATTACTATTATTAGTATCATTTCCTCCACAAACTAAAGGCTAGCATACAGGCTAATTTTTCGCCACAATGAGCACAGTTTTTTTGTAATCTATCCGGTTGTTCAGTCTGACGTCACTAGCAGTGTCTGGGTCTAAACTCCGCTGCGGGTCCATATATCAAACGATCACTGTGGCATTACTGAGAGTTGAAAAACTGTCTAAAGTCTTTCATCTTTAATAAAATGATTAGTGTTCTGCTCTACCAGGTGTAACAACTGAGTTTAACATCCAGGCATCCAAGAAAACGGAATTTATGACATTTAACAGAGTTAGAAGTTAGCAGGATGTTAGCTCGCTAGCTTCTATCTAAATACAATATAGCATGTCCCTGACTGCGGGGTTTTGGAAACAAATTTAAACGTACAGCTTTCTTATCACTTCCAACATAAATGAAGACAGAAAACTAAACAGCAGTGACGTTTGTAGGGTTACTGAACTTGGGCTAGCTGATATATAATGATGTGCTACGTGACCGCTAGCGACACAGCTATGTTAGCATAATATAAACAAGCTAACCTTTTTTCCACTCGATAAAAGTTACCGTGAGTGTTCTCGGTGGTCAGGAACAAATGTAATCGCATGGCAGGATGCTGTAAAAGGACCAAACTTCAGCCAGGAGAACAACTGAGATAATCCATCCACAATACGAGGTTAGTCATTCATATACTGCTGCATGGGCTGGGCTGTAGTTACATCCTAAGGTTTTAAAAACTGAGCTTAAATAAATGATTAGCGGTAATAAAAGCCGAGGGAGGTCAACAGTGATCACTGACTGTTTTAGGAGCTTTTTGAGATCAAATAGAAGAAAATACAAAACATTAAACATGTTAACAACACAAAAGCCATATTAAACGCAGACTACTTTAGACCCGGAAGTAGGATTCGTCGCGTCATCACTGAACAACCGGATGGCACGGATACATGTAGAAAAAATATGTACCACACTGGTAGCTTATGCCCACACACTATATATAAAATATGGATGTTACTGGTGGGTCAGAAAAGTGAAGCCAATACATTGACCTGCGACCATTCTAATGGCCAGCAGAGGGCGACTCTTTTGGCTGCAAAATTAATTCTATTTGTTCTGAAGCTTTGGCGGAAATAAACCTGCTTCTATATCCAGATAAATATTTTTCTGATGAGTTCATGGGATCGGTTGCTGTTATATTGACTTCTTAAATATAGCATTAGCTTAATTTTCTAATTAAGATAGCATTTAGAGAAAAAATAGACAATAAGAGTCTTCTTATTCCCACAGTGAGTGGTTTGCCCTGTCTCCATATGCTTTCCTTTGTCTCTTCTTTTTCCTCCATCTAGTCATGGTAGATGGATACCCCTCCATGAGTCTGGTTCCACTCGAGGTTTCTTCCTGTTAAAGGTGATTTTTTTCCTTCCCACTGTTGCCTAGCACTTGCTCACAGAGAATCGTCTGATTGTTAGTGTTTTCTCCATAATACTGTAGGGTCTTTACCCTGCGGTATAAAGAACCTTGAAGCAACTGTTGTTGTGATTTGTCGCTATGCAGGGAGTGCAGAATTATTAGGCAAATGAGTATTTTGTCCACATCATCCTCTTCATGCATGTTGTCTTACTCCAAGCTGTATAGGCTCGAAAGCCTACTACCAACTAAGCATATTAGGTGATGTGCATCTCTGTAATGAGAAGGGGTGTGGTCTAATGACATCAACACCCTATATCAGGTGTGCATAATTATTAGGCAACGTCCTTTCCTTTGGCAAAATGGGTCAAAAGAAGGACTTGACAGGCTCAGAAAAGTCAAAAATAGTGAGATATCTTGCAGAGGGATGCAGCAGTCTCAAAATTGCAAAGCTTCTGAAGCGTGATCATCGAACAATCAAGCGTTTCATTCAAAATAGTCAACAGGGTCGCAAGAAGCGTGTGGAAAAACCAAGGTGCAAAATAACTGCCCATGAACTGAGAAAAGTCAAGCGTGCAGCTGCCAAGATGCCACTTGCCACCAGTTTGGCCATATTTCAGAGCTGCAACATCACTGGAGTGCCCAAAAGCACAAGGTGTGCAATACTCAGAGACATGGCCAAGGTAAGAAAAGCTGAAAGACGACCACCACTGAACAAGGCACACAAGCTGAAACGTCAAGACTGGGCCAAGAATTATCTCAAGACTGGTTTTTCTAAGGTTTTATGGACTGATGAAATGAGAGTGAGTCTTGATGGGCCAGATGGATGGGCCCGTGGCTGGATTGGTAAAGGGCAGAGAGCTCCAGTCCGACTCAGATGCCAGCAAGGTGGAGGTGGAGTACTGGTTTGGGCTGGTATCATCAAAGATGAGCTTGTGGGGCCTTTTCGGGTTGAGGATGGAGTCAAGCTCAACTCCCAGTCCTACTGCCAGTTTCTGGAAGACACCTTCTTCAAGCAGTGGTACAGGAAGAAGTCTGCATCCTTCAAGAAAAACATGATTTTCATGCAGGACAATGCTCCATCACACGCGTCCAAGTACTCCACAGCGTGGCTGGCAAGAAAGGGTATAAAAGAAGAAAAACTAATGACATGGCCACCTTGTTCACCTGATCTGAACCCCATTGAGAACCTGTGGTCCATCATCAAATGTGAGATTTACAAGGAGAGAAAACAGTACACCTCTCTGAACAGTGTCTGGGAGGCTGTGGTTGCTGCTGCACGCAATGTTGATGGTGAACAGATCAAAACACTGACAGAATCCATGGATGGCAGGCTTTTGAGTGTCCTTGCAAAGAAAGGTGGCTATATTGGTCGCTGATTTGTTTTTGTTTTGTTTTTGAATGTCAGAAATGTATATTTGTGAATGTGGAGATGTTATATTGGTTTCACTGGTAAAAAGAAATAATTGAAATGGGTATATATTTGTTTTTTGTTAAGTTGCCTAATAATTATGCACAGTAATAGTCACCTGCACACACAGATATCCCCCTAAAATAGCTAAAACTAAAAACAAACTAAAAACTACTTCCAAAAACATTCAGCTTTGATATTAATGAGTTTTTTGGGTTCATTGAGAACATGGTTGTTGTTCAATAATAAAATTATTCCTCCAAAATACAACTTGCCTAATAATTCTGCACTCCCTGTATAAATAAACTTCAACTTAAAGTTAATCGGGGGCATGGATACTTTAGCTGTGAAGTGCCCTTTTGTTTCTCATTCAAATCCACCCTCACCCGTGACATGTGTGACAACAAATTAAAATGGCCAGAACCATAATGCTTCAAAACTGGAGTCCATAAACCAATAGGAAATGAAATTTTAGCTACATCTGTCTAGGAACCACCTAACAACAGACTACCATGGGCATTTATATGTAAGTTTTGGGGGAGAGGTGTTGCTTGTTTGTTTTTATTTATTTATTCATTTATTTATTTTAGTTTTTTTACAGATAAAAATTGGTAAAATAAAATATAATTTAAGGTAAAATTATTGTTTTTCCTGCTTATAACTGTTTATTACTCAACATGACTGTGACAGTAGTCATGAGTAGTCGTGTAAGAGTACTGTGGTGGTGGTGGTGTTGTGATTAAGTTAGGGCATACTGAACATACCTGAGAAGGAGATGTGGCCATGTCCATCTTTTCTTGACTCTTCTCCTTAGCGAGTCTTGCTGCTTCTTTATATTCTGCAAACTTCTCTGCAAACTGGACACAGAGGACAAGTGCGTGAGTGATTGTGTGCTGTACTTCCTACAATAATGTGGCTTAATCTGTGCAGTATGTATGCATCTGTATGTGCACAATATATCGACTTAAATGGACTGTGAGAGAAAGAAAGAGCTCAGTATGTATTAGTCCTGTGACGTATAGAGAGAAGCTGTTTCCATTAAAAAACTGCAGTTGCATTTGGAGAAGAATTACCCATAATTCCTCTGCAGAAATATGACCCAGCGGGGTCTCCAATGACAATCTTTCCATTGGACATGCACGCACATACTTAGAGCTAACCAAACTGTGCCATTTTCCTCTTAGACTTTTCCTGTAATGAGAAGTTGTCAGCGGCTGAAGTTGATCTCTTGGGTTATTTTGGTCGAGAGCAAAGATACATTCAGCCAGGCTGAAGCGGTAAGGCGAGCTCAGCTGAGGGGCTTTGAGCAAATATAAACACTCTGGCACATACACACTAGCCCACCTCCCCAATGTCCCTTTAGGGTGTGGTTCATCACTGATGCGACTCCCACACTAATTTAGTATATACAGTACTGCAGAGGGCTGAGTGGTGAGGAAATCAAATTGACTCAGCTGAAGTCGGTCTTGTGTCCGCCATTAGTGGAGTTGCAATAAGTAACTCAATATCATTTTACTTCAGTGCAATATAATAGTCCTGGTTCTGTGCTTTAAATGCATAAGTTTAGTTTAAGTGCTTCAGGAGTTTTGGCACTGTGGTCATCTGAGAAGTGAATTAGATTATTTCTAATTTGAAACAAAGAAAATACTTCCACTTGGCTGGCAGGTATTTCTCAGAGAGTTCCTGTTCACAGTCTAACTGCCTGCAAGTCGGTTAAAGCACTGATGTTGAGCATTTGCAAGTAACTTGAGAAAAGTATGTTGTTGATCATCATCATTATTATTATTGTTACTTTTTCATCCTCTGTATTGAGGTTAGGTGTACCCTTCCTCTCGCCCTATAACAGACTGGACAGGGTCCAGTCACCCTGCAGCCCAGAATTAGGTAAGTGGAAACAAATGGCTGGATGGATGAACTGAACTGACTGTCCAGGTTATTGTAAGCTTTATTTATGTACAATGTCTTATTAAGATTATAAATTATACTTGCATAAACTCACGATAAGATTCAGTGGTACCAAGCAGTTGTCTTACTGTAATACAGCAACCGGCTACCTTACAGACACATAATTGGATAATTTGGTACCTGGCCACTGAGCAGAGTCCAGTTAGTGACAAACTGCTGTGCACAGCACCTTTAGTCCTTGCCGAAGTGCTCCATTTCCAAAGTAAACGTCAAATTAAGAGCATACGAGGCTGAGAAATCCAGAGTTTTGGCCCCTTTCTTAAGCCATGAGCCAAAAAAAGAGCCAAAAAGAGAACAGGTTATGTAGTTCTTCTCATGATAAATACACTGAAGCCAGTCGGTGTAAACCAGCATGTGAAATGCAAAGTGCACAACCACTGGATCCTATCTTTTCTGCTAACGGGAGTTTTATAATGACGAAGCATGAGCGAGAAATTTGTTTGAGGGATTTTGAGATGGAGGAAAAGAACACTTGACCTTCAGCAACCTTCAGGTCACATGACCACACCGCGTTATTGTGCGGTATAAAACAAGGAATGCTTATAAGTATTGTTAACAGCCTCGTTATCCTTGCCTTCCTGGCACAGACGACGTGTCTGTACTGCTGAGTTTGGTAGTAAAGTAACGTGTGTGTGTGTGTGTGTGTGTGTGTGTGTGTGTGTGTGTGTGTGTGTGTGTGTGTGTGTGTGTGTGTGTGTGTGTGTGTAGTGTTTGGGTGGATAGGGGTGGTACCTTGGATAGATGATGCTCAGTGGAGAATCCCAGTCCATAGACAGTGTTAGCTCGGCTGTCCGCCCACTGCCCAAATTTCTGTGAGGTCTTTGTGAACGTCATGTTGGGGCTGATGGTGCTGTTGATTATTGCCTGAAAATAAAAAGAGCAGACCCACTTAATATGCATCAAATTAACTGTGTGTATCGCGACAGGAGGTGTCAAATAGAGCGCTAGAAAGATTTAAAGTGAGAACGCTGGTGAAACTCTCCATTGTATGTATGTGGCACACACATTAGCTAAAAGCCTAGTTTCTTTATTTTTCTTATTTACATCTTGATCCAGAGTGACTCTGTTCGATTATATCCTGATACGTGCTCAGATGAACAGAATCAACTTTTTGGATCTTTGATTGTAAGTAACTAACTATTTCAGGTCTTTGTGAAGGTATCTTTGCTTTTCAAAATAAAATATCAAAGTGTTTCTTCAACTAATTCAATTTTTGACTATTTCACTTCTCAGTTTCTCTCATTTTATAGAACAAATAACTATTTGATTCTAAAAATACAACCTTTCGCCTAATCTAAAGAAATACTGTGGTACTGTGTGCCTTATAGATCCCCTCTAGACCTAAATCTTTTTTTTTAAACAATAAAAAATATGAATGTGCAGTTCAGAACATGATGGTGACATGTCTTTGTTGTTGTTTTTTATTACTAGTACAGATAGCAGCTTCCATTTACAGACAATCCCACAAACACTGAACGTGGCTTTTAACAAATACACTGATATTAATAACACTATTAATGACACTACAGTATCCAGGCATTTTAAATAGATTATTAAGATTCTTTAAGTGTTACTGTTTTCATCAGGAGTGACCAGGATTAGAAATGAGAAGATCAGAGGGAAAGCTCAGATTTAAAAGTTTGGAGACAATGTTAGAGAGGCAAAGTTGAGATGGTTTTTAACATGTGCATGAGGGATAGTGGATATATTGGATAAAGGGAGGACATTTAATGGATATAGTGAAAAAGGACACGCAGAGGGATGTGGAACAGAGGAGGATGCTAAGGATGGGGTGAAATGGAGGTAGATGATCTGCTGCGGCGACCTTTAAAGGATCCAGCCGAATGAAGACGATTGAGAAAAAAAATTTAAAATGATTGGTTTATAGAGATTCACATCTTCAATGGAAAACAAAGAGACTCAATGCAACAGAGGGATTGTCAAAGTCAGAAAATACTGAGAGACGGACTAGAGAAAAGAAAAAAACCCCCACCAAAAATCTTTAGCCTTTTCCTCCATTTTCCATGAACCAGAATTGAAGTGTACCTCTTTTACATAATTCAGCTGGCTTTGTTAAAAAACACTAATGTAGGACAAATTAATGGCTGATCAATTAGCAGTGTTGTGTAATGCTTGGCATTCTAGTTGGCATCAATGCACGATGCTTTATTAGTGAAGGGGAGAAGTCACTGAGTGTGTGTTACATAACAGTTGAACTTAGCTATCTATTTTGTGCTGGATGATATGAGACGATTGCTAAATTGACCGTGTTGAAGACTTGGCTTCTTTTCTGTATGTGTCTCCTTGTTTCTATTTCTTTTTCTCCTCACACTGTCATCTGTTTTTCTAATTTAGCTTCACCCCTCCTTTCTCCGTAACAGGCAGGGGGCGTGCATATGTGCAGTGCCTATAAAGAGCTCCAATCTGCCCCTAGTCATGCAAAGCTAGGGCCAATCACATCAAGTGCCCCTCCTGGATATCTAACAAAAAGAATATTCTAAGATATAAGTATAGAAGTGCAGAAAGACACTAAAGAGCAGTTGCATGAGTGAAACATGAGCTGCCGGTCTCGGGACGTCCTACAAACCCTGAGCTCTCTTAAGAGGTGTTTGCACATTAGTTTCCAAATATAATAAATTATAAACACCATTAAAACTCAGTGAATTGCAGTGAAGCCTGTTTGATGAGTGATGAGGTAATTACACTGAAACATCTGGAACATCATAATAAAACCACACCAGTTGGCAAAAATGAAAAGCAGCCGGTGTTTCATATGCAAGATTTGGGGTAAGACGTGAATCAGCAACCCGGATGAGCCGCTCACCTTGGTGCCGTCCAGGCTGATGATGCGGTAGACGTTGCGCGTGCTGTCGTAGAAGTAGGAAACCGTGACGGCATGCTTGCTGGTGGGCAGCCAGTTCTTCTTAGTGTTGGGATCGATCTGGAAGACGTGAGCCCGCGTGCTGTAGATGGGCTGCTCCCTGAAGGGAACGAAGAAGAAGTGGTGAACCTCTTTGTGCCGCAACACCAACGTCTCACCAAACCCGCCGCCGGCAACGAAACCCCTGTTGCCCACAGGGGAGTCAGATCGCCTGGGTAAATGAACAACCAGCTCGCCATCCTCCATAGTTACACCACAGACACAGAGGCTGTCACCGAGTTACTACATACTCAGTGACTTGTATACGAATGAGAAGCTGGCTCAACTGAATTCAATCATACATGTTAAACCTAAACTTCCTCTCATATTGGATGTCTACCCAGAACACACTCTGTCCTTCTTTCTTTGCAAGACAGCACCCCGTCTCTGTGCTCTGATATGGGAATGCCTGCAGCACCAAGCGAGGGTCACACAGGAGGGAAGGAGAGGGTTTCAGGCTAAATATAGACAGTAGGCCACAGTTAACTAGCATAGACACACCCCACTGAGCTGCAGTTTCCACACATACAAACATACAAAAGCAACGACACAAACATGATGGGATTTTAAATCTGCATCCTTGTGTGTGTGCATGGAAGGGGTCTGCGTTTGTGTAGATCATCTCCACATGTCCAGCCCCCTATTACGGTTTTATCTGAGATGTCTTAATTCCTATTTGACCTCTGTGTGACGTTCAAGCCAGGGCTTAGATTAGCCCCTATTAGGGCTGAAAATTATATAACAGTCATTTAAAAAAATATATTTTTAGACAACCCATCACCCCTGTGCAACCTTCACCCTTCATTCACTTACCCCCTCCTCTCCCCTTTTGCTCCTACAGTGCCCTCGTATATTGCACCATTGTTGGGGCTTCTTGGGTAATATCTACAGTCAGTACACACACAAACTCAAAGTGCAGGGTGCTAAGGGAGATATTCTGGGCTGGCAGTGCTGGCAGAGAACGAGATAGAGAAGTGCTTACACTGCACTGTGGGGGTGATGGGGGACATCAAAGGCTTGCTGTATAAATGAATATTAAAATTCAACAGCAGCACCCCTCCTGTGTGTGATTAGCCAAGACTGGGAAAGACAGAAAAACACGAAGACAGGGGAAAGGAAGAGAAAAGGCAGAAAGGAGAATGATGGGGGGGGAATGTGGAGTATAGGAAGTCAGGGAGTGAATCTGGGATGATTAATACCGCTCCACAAAGCTGCTTGTGGAGTGCTGTGCGCGAATTATCATAATCATCGACAGCAGTGTAAGTGGCGGTACTGTGAGTCATTTCAACTCTCTCCCAGCACACATCACACAACCACGGCCTGTCGGTATGATCCGTGCAATAGCCGCTTTGGCAACTCGCGTCGTTTTTCATTGCATAATTTGATGAAGCTGTGGCAAATTTTCCTCTCCTTGTCGTTTGATTGTGTGCGTGTGCGTGCCGAACACAGACTCGTTCTTGGGCTTTCATTTTTACATAAATGCCTTTGCCAAAGAGTTTTGTTCCAAAATGACACCCACTAGTTGTCAAGAAAGAAAGAAAAAACAGAACTCACTCCTACAATTGAACTTTTAAAAGAAAGCAAAATAAATGAGGGAATTTGATTGCAAAATGTGCATAAGAATCATTTCTCGAGTCTTCTGCCTTCCTTTAAAAGATGGCCCAGTCCATAATGGCTTCAGATTCATCATGCATTCCCCCATTGCAGTCCTTTTTGTTGTCTACAGTGATCTGCCCTGAGCCAATAGCCTGGCATAGTTAGCAGTTATGGGATGGCATGAAGGTCAGTTCAGTACGTGCTGATCCTCTTGCACTCCAGCAATGAACTCTGTTTTATCAACAGGGGACACGCACTGAAAGAGCCTACAAAAGCTGCAAGGAAAGGTATGAGACCCTACCTACTTCCCATCACCGATGAACTAAGTAAATATATGCTATGGGGGGGGGGGGCACTTCAGTGGGATGTGAGTGAGTGGGAAGGAAGAAAGTGTGGAGGAGGAAGAAAAACACAGAGGAAGAAGAGGAGGAGGAGAAGGAGGGGGCGTTTAGCATGCAGAGTACACTGCGTGACACAAGGGCAGGTGATGGAACATGAATGTTAAGACAGAGAGAAAGACGGGGCCGGCAGAATGACTGAGGGAGGAAGAGTGATAAAGTGAGAGAAGAAGGGAGGGATGAGGAAAATGTGGAGGAGGTGATAAATGTAGGAGAAGCTCGAGAACTGATAAATCCACTCATCTTCCAGTAGGAGAAGACAAGAAGAGTGGGAAGCTTTAACTGCAACACAGTGTGGCAGAAACGAGCATGCGAACCGACTGTGAGCTGCTCAAATCTGAGCAGCTCGGGAACACAACACAAGCACGCCAAAGTGTCAAGCGGCTTCACGAGTAGGTTGTGTGCCCGAGACACTCTGCTGACTTCATTGTATGTATTATCTCTCCATAACGATGGAGAGATAATACTTGTTCAGTTTTTAATACGGTATGAAATGAGACTTTAAAAGGGAGCTGGTGTTGTCATTCCCAGCTCCATAATCATCATAATATTCTGGTACTATGCTAGAGGAGCTTTGCATGAGTCACAGCTCAAAATAATGATCATTTATCTTGTGCAGGGCCTTCGGGTTACTCTCTATCTGAAACATGAAATGATCATATTGTGGCTGCCCCTTCTCTTTAACAGAGGGAGCCAAAAGCAGCAAAAAAACTTCTGAATCTGCATTTTGAGCAGACTAAAGTCTGACGTCTT
Organism: Rhamphochromis sp. 'chilingali'; assembly: GCF_963969265.1. Classification (NCBI taxonomy): domain Eukaryota; kingdom Metazoa; phylum Chordata; class Actinopteri; order Cichliformes; family Cichlidae; genus Rhamphochromis; species Rhamphochromis sp. 'chilingali'. The sequence goes on from NC_137937.1 coordinate 19,462,673, forward strand.
AGTTCACATGGATTATTTGCACATGTGCTGACTTCATTATTTGAGATTTTGGCCATATTTAATATGACCATCCATTATAACAGTAAAGAAGAAAAACCACAGTAAATCCCTTTAAATTACTGCCTCTCACATTTGACACATGAGTTTTTGAGACCTCTACATCATGGGTGTGATTTTTTTTTCTCTACAAAATGTAGCTGAAATTATAGAAAACAAAAATCAAATATGCAAACTGATATTTCTTTTTTTGTTTGTTTGTTTGAATTTGTCAGAAGGTTCAAAAATTAGAATTTTCTGGCAATAATTTCATGGTTCAGGCTTTACGGGGTTAATGCTGAGCAGTTTTCTAAGCATTTGATAAGGAACACGTTTCAGATTTGGCGTTTATAGAAGTCCTATCTACAAATTAATTGACGGGGGCAGGTCACCTACCCCAAGGGTGTTGTGAATTAAAGGGTGAATCCTATTCATACTACTATTTTGATAGTTCTGATTTTATTTTCACAAGTTTTGAGCTGTGTCTGCCTTCACTCCAGCACAATAGGAGTGAATAAAAATAGATCTGAAAAACATCTCCTAACAGAAGAAGCGTCTTTGTGAGGCTCAGTAATGCTCACTCCATTCTTGTGTGCAGATTTCACTGTAACTACTTCTAAATAGTAGAAAAATCTTTTCATGGCAATGAGTGCTACATTTGTGGATTGGGAATTTAAACACTGAATTGTACAAAATGTGACAAACTGGGGGGAAAAATAGGGGGTGAACCACTGCACCCTTTAAGATATGCCAAGCTATGGTGCACACCATGCGTATGAATGTACCAAATGTTCTGTGGTACATACACACATCTGGATTTCCGGGAGTGGAAAAAGGTGTTGCCTACACCGCCTCTTGTGCTTCAGGGGTTTGATGCACAGATGTGGGCACGGTTTCCAGTCTCAGCTCACACATTTAATAGCACAAAAGGCTGTGCTTTAGTTTCTACTCCAGTGTGTCCCCTTCAACTGTGCAGCTGCCCCTAGCTAGGCAAAAAGCTGAAACAGAAGCATAATAATGAGACAACCCCATCTCAAGAGATCTCACTTTCCCTTGCCACCTACACCCCATAGAAGATGTCCTGATTTCCAGCGTTTTCCATTATTTGAGCAGAAAAGAGCTTGAGATGGAGTAGATCTTACTTAAGGTGGAGAGAGGTTAATAATGGGACAAGTCACTGTTGCGCCGTCTACTGGGAATAGTTGGGTTACCTAAAGTGTGTGTGTGTTTGCGCTTGTAAACACACATACTCTCTCTCTGTCTCTCTCACACACACAAACATGTGCAAACGAGCAAAGGCAAAGACAGAGAGAGAAACAAGTCTGTCTGTGCATCGATTGTATTTGCAAAAGGAAGTGAGTGAATACCAGAGAAGGTGTTGATAGACATCTCTAATGTTATCCTCTGTGCCATCACCATCGGCGCTGGGGGAAAGCTTGGAATAAAACCACTCGAGGCCGGAAGTTAAATATAACTTTATCTGTCTGTGTACTACACCCTATCTGAACCTATTCAGACTCTGCAAGCGGCGCGGTGCTTTTAATCCGAGTTTACAATTAGTCCAACTGCAGATCAATTGAGTCATTGAGTCAGTTGCATAACAGTAACTTAGTCACCAGTATGGCAGAGCCCGGTGGAGAGCTGAAGCTGAGTGGGACATGGCTGAATGATGTGCAGCCCACAAGTGGGAGGGCAGAGTGGGCGACTGTGAGGCCTCCAGAGTATTGTAAATAGTTAATGCAGGAGTTTTGGCTGATGCCTTAGAATCGCACTGTGGCCTGTGCCACATTGTTTACCCCCTGCTGTGCAATTAATCACAATGAACTGCGGGAGACAGCCGTTAATGAACGGCAGGCTTGGTGGGGGAAATGGACCGCTGAGCTCGGGGTTAGGGGACATGCAAATGAGCGGCGCTGTGTGCACACCAGGCGACTGTTTCACTGATGGAAGCCTGTTGTTGAGGATGTGCATGGCAGCGGTCACTGTGCTGCCATATAGAGACAGAAAGCCACCTTTTGTCATTACAGAGCCCAGTGCAGCACAGCTATATATGACAGCCCCCAGCCTCTGACTGTTCAAACCCTTCTCTGGAGCAGGAACAGCATGTACAATTCATCACACTGTCTGTGACTGGGAGTATACAAGAACAAATGCTGCCCTTTAACATTATTTCTTTGAGAATTTCATAACTACCTATAATGAAGTAGGGGGGTAAACATAGGGACCTGGATAAAGCAGCTCATTTTCATACTGCGGTGTGTCTTTGTTATTCTTTAATTCTTTAAAGAATTAAAGAATAACAAAGAACTTAAACTTTGCTTTATTTTGGTAAACACAGCCAAAGCCCCTATAAGACCCATCGGTATAATCCCACTTTGGGAATGACTGCAGATTAACAGAGTATTTTGATCCTAAAAGTTTGAAGTTAGACTTAACTTCTGAATGAGGTTTGTGTTTAAGCATTATGTTTGTGTTTATTCTTCCTTTTTAAACACAGAAAACGGCAGGCCTGCTTCATGGAGGAAATGAATAAGTTGTCTCGTTACATGAATGCCTTGTTTAGTGTGCAGCACATCAAGGCCGTGAACAGAGCACCTCGTAATCACACGTCATACAGCCTTTTGAACATGCATCCACCACACGCTCTATTAAACGCCACGCAAGGCGTGTGATATAGAATTTGGGTACATTTTTACGCATAGTCTCCGGTCGTTATTTTTTTCCTGCTGTGTTTTCACGGCAGGCAAGTTCATACCCCGAGAGGCATCTGCAGCTGATGTAAAAACAGAAAACAAGGGAAGAAAACTACTCAGTCTGTGGGATAATAACCACACTTACCCCATTGTTGTGGCTGACATGAAACCTGACCGCTGAGCCTCTTTTCCCCCCTTTTATTTGGCTGTCAAAACCTCCCGAAATCTCTAGGATTGGCCGCTGCGTATGAAGGTCTTTTCACTACACGACAGCCTCCACAGTATCACCGTCGGTGCGTCTGCAGGAATTTGATGACAACTGCTCCATTCCCCCTTCCGCTGTCACCGCGTGAATTCACACATACATGTTGTTCTGCACATGGCACAGAAACCAGACCTCGTCCTCCTTCGGCGTTAAGCGCTTGGTGATGAAGCAGCAGTAGCAGCAGAAGCACTGTGGGAGATCCAGCAGCGCAGGGTCCAGTGGAGATCCGACAGGCGCCCTGCTGTTGTCGTGTAAATTACTGATCCTTACTGGAAAGGGTGGAGAAGCCCTGCTGCCTAAACTGGGAAAGACAACCCTCATTTAGCCAGTAGATAACGCGCAGCATCACACTGTCCACCCGCGTCTCTCTCCCCCCACCTCTCTCTCTCTGATATTACCACAGCCTCACGGGCTACACCCCCACTCTCCCGCCCAGACTATTCCACAGCATTTCCACTCACTCTTTATTAGTTGTGTATGTCCTAATCAAATCAAATCACGCGCTTCTTCAACACAAAATCAAAAGCATGTCTCTCTCTCTGATTCACCAAACTGACAAATTATCAGTCCTTATCAATATTTGTAATATTGGTTCCCATGAATTAAAACGTGCTGCTGTAGCTTTATTCGAGCTTTACTATTGATCCAAGCCCCCCACACCTCCCTCCCTGCCATAACCGCTCCACATCTGGCTGATGCTGATGCATCCGCTTCCCTCCTACTCAGTTCATGTCAGTATTGAACTGCCGACGTCACGACACCATCCTCCGCAGTGACGTCACTCGGAGCTCTAGAGACCGATGCCGTTTGATGCTTTATGAGAAGTTTACTGGGAAGTAACCTCCTCACTAGGGCTGTAAAGGAAACATTATTCCGCTAGTGTAATAGGTAAATTCCTACTTTAATATTCTGTTTGTTTTTTTTCTCTCTGTGAATAGCAGCCCCAGGTGATGCAGAGAACAGGTCATTTATTTCTGAAAATAGGAAAAATAAAAATAACCCTTAGAAAAATAAATAACCCATTATTTTGTTTGTTGTCCCTGCTCGTTGCAGCTCAAAATATGATATGATATGATATGATATGATATGATATGATATGATATGATATGATATGATATGATATGATACACCCATACAACTTTCATTTGGGCTTATTGTTTGTAATTCCTGCATATTTGTTTTTTTTTTAAATGATATTCTTCTCCAGTTTAAGGGTCATGATTAGTCTACAGGTGCTGTTTTGTGAGTTGTTGTTGTTTTTTTTTTTAATGTATCTGTTGAGTAACCAAACCCTAGAACAGCATCTAATTCTGGGGATACAAATAATATGAAGCCATAAAGTGTAAGCACATCTTGAAGAAATAGAAAAATAGAAAACAGCAAATAATTTATTTAAAAGCAGTTGGTTAATGAAAGCAGCCTATCTTTTATTATGGTGTAGATTTATTAGCCTACCTTCTCACAGTAAGGTCATGTCTAATCACTGAAAAATGGACAGTGTGGAAGGAGAAAATAAATTTTTTCATATCAGCTAACAATGATTTAAATTTGTGAATTTTTAACAGCTTAATAGTAGAGAGTGTGGAGAGTGAAGTGAGGATATCTTTTGGGACCAAATCCTAAAGCTTCTCAACAGACAATAGATAATAGATAATATGAAAGGAGCCATTGTGATTTTACTAGGCTTTATCTGATCCCCTGCCCACATTCAAATTAACCTCATTTGAATACACAGCATTGTGCAAAAGTCTTAAGCCACCCCTCATTTCTTTATACTTTCCTCACTTTACCTTTTTATTGAGCCACTTAACACTGACTTATGATGAATCAGTGAATCACGATGCAATGAACAGGCACCTAATTTAAGGGATGAGCCTACGTGGTCTCTACTCATAACAGAGAACTTAGCAAAGAAGCAATTTCAAATTGTATGTTTAGCAGCCTGTCGCAAAAACTGGAAAAAAAAACAATCCCATTTCTTTAATTTAATCTGTGAAAAATGCACAGACTTTGACAGACATGAGAAAGTATTTTTGCATTAAGATGATTCCCAAGGAAAGACTTGGCATATCTCAAAACTGTGTGCAGTGTGGCCTTAAAAATGTTGTTAAAATGGGACAAGGTGAGCGCAAAAGAAGAACTGGTAGGCGAAAAAAAAAAACGATCTACAGCAGATGAACAGTATCTGAATATAGATACTAAAATCAGGACAAATCCAGCAAAGACCCAGCACAGGTGTGGGGCTGCATTTCAGGCAGTGGTCTTCTGGATCTTATTGACGATAGAATTATAAACACAGAAAAGCATTGGCCAACTGTGCAATACCATCTGAAAAGCATCTGATATGCATCAGCTTCATTTTTCAGAATTGCACTGATTCCAAACACACTGCCAGTGCAGTAAGAGTTGAACAGAAAAACACATTGTGGAGCACTACGAGTCATGGATTGGCCTCCCTAGAGCCGGGATCTCACCATATATCATAGATCATACATAACAGTGTGGGATCATCTCGACAGAAAACAGAACAAAAGGCAGGCAACATGCAAAGACGAGCTGGGTGGGTGTTTCCTTTAAAGAACTCGCGGATACGGTCCCTTTAACTCCCTTTTCATGACGTCATGGCATCAATGCGGAAGTATGTACGCAGGAAATTAGCATCTTCAGTTTTGTTTACATGTGACATGCAATTTGGTAGGTGTGTTCGTGTTTTTTGGCTTCAGGTTTTGGGTGAATATTGTTAGAATTTACTGACACATTTCTCCAGGTGCCCCCTTCATTACAAGCATCACAGAAACGCCTTTAATTTTTACTGTTGTCTTCAACGATGTTTAAATTAGCTAGCTAGGCGCTGCTAGTCACCAGCTAGCGAATGTTAGCTTGCTACACTGCGCGTTAAAGTTTCGATTTCCCGAGTAACTTTTCATTACTGTTAATATTATTATTGGATAACAGATGACGCCAGTTTCTCAGTTGACGGTTTCTCTTCCGGTACTCATGATATGGGCTTCAATATCTTTTTTCTTCTTCTTTCGTACCATCAGCGAAGTTGATGCTGGAGCTCTTTAAAGAACCACAGCATGTTCCCCCGCAGAACTACCCCACCGAGGGGACGATCAGCCTACAGTAACGGTCTGCATCCACCGCCACCGGCGCCCCAGAGCTACGATTACAACCACCAAAGTCTGCCAGGTGTCAACAGGTGAGTCTCGTGAATGGAAAAAGTCGAGTATCAGTGTCGGGGGTGTACTGGACAGCAGTTGTTTCAAGGTGAACTGCAGTAAACTTTGTTAGCTGTGGTTGAGATTTCCTGTTGTGTCGGTGCGTTTTGTTTAGAGCTGCAAGGGCTGGTTGATTAATGTTGATATTATTGATAAGTGATCGATTTTATTTGGCACCTTTTTTATCGTTGAATAAGCGCTGTAGTCATTTAAAAATAAAAAAAAGTGAAAGAAGATAGTAGTTTCCTATATATGAGACTGGTATGATTTTTCTTTTTACTTGATAGAAAACTGATTATGTAAATATGGATTCTGGTGCTCAGACATTACACATCATTTTTTAATTGGCCAACTGGTCTGCTGGAAATTACAACAGGCAGTGTTTGTCAATTTTATTATAGTGAACTTCATTTAAAAGTCTTGATGTGGGGAAACTGAAATGTTGTTGTGTACTGATAACACTAAATTAAAATGTAAAAAGTATTCACAACAGGAATTTTTCATCAAATTTGGCCAAGCAACAAGAGAGGATGCATATATTCAGTGTACACTCACCAGCCACTTTATTGGGTACACCTGTTTGAGGCTTGTTAAAGTAAATAAATATCTAATCAGTCAATCATATGGCAGCAGCTCAGTGCATTTAAAATATTTAGACATCCTTGAGATGACCTGCTGAAGTTCAAAGTGAATGTCAGAATAAGGAAGAAAGGCTATTTAAGTGGCTTTGAACAAGGCCTGGCATGTTGGTGCCAGACAGGCTGGTCTGAGTATTTCACAACCTCCTGATCTGCTGGGATTTTCCCACACAACCGTCTCTAGGATTTACAGAGAACGGCCCGAAAAGGAGAAAATGGCCAGTGAGCGGTAATTCTCTGGGTAAAATTTCCTGTGTTTATGTCATATGACAGAGGAGAATGGCCAGACTACTTTGAGCTGATAAGAAGCCAACAGCAACTCAAATAACAAGGTTTGTAGAAGAGAATCTCTGAATGTACAACACATCACACCGAACAGCAGCTGGGCTGCAACAGCAGAAGACAACACTGGGTGCAACTTCATTCAGTTTAAAACAAGGAACTGTAGCTGCAATTTCCATGGGTTCACCAAAATTGGACAACAGAAGACTGCTGTGACGTTCAAATGGGAGCGGGGAGGGTCAGAATTTGGTATAAATGGCATGAAAGCATGGACCCATCCTGCCTTGTATCAATGGTTCATGCTAAGGCTGGTGTAATAGTGTGGGGATATTTTCTTGGCATATTTTGAGCCTCTTAGTATGAACTGAGCATCATTTAAACACCACAGCCTACCTGAGTATTGGTGCTGAGTGCTTCATCCCTTTACCACAGTGTACATGTGTGGTAGCTACTTCCAGCAGGATAACACACCATGCCACTAAACTTAAATCATTTTAAACAGTTTCTTGAACATGGTAGTGAGTTCTCTGTTCTCAAATAGTCTCCACAGTTTTCAGATCTTAATCCAATAGAGCACCTTTGGGATGTGGTGGAACAGGAGATTCACTTTTCGGATGTGCAGCTGACAAATCTGCAGCAACGGTGTGATCCTGTCGTGTCAATATGAACCACAATCTCTGAAGAATATTTTCAGTACCTTGTTGAATCTATGACATTGAAGAATTTTTGGAATCCTGAAGGCAAAAAAAGGAAAAGGGGTCCATCCCAATGCTAGCAAGGTTAACTTATGGTGAGTTTGTATGTCAAGTGTTGCTAAGTATAGAATCTCTTGAGATTGAGATGTCAGCATACCTTCATTCCTCTGAACTTCTAAAGTCTTGCTCCTGACAAGCACCAACCATATTATAAATATATCCATCCACTTTTCTAACCGCTTATCCACTTCAGGGCAGTGGTGGGGCTGGAGTCTTTTCCACTTGTCATTGGGTAACACAGAGAAGCAGACAACCATTCACACTTGCATGTCTGTCTTTGGACTGTGGATAAAAGTTGGAGTATTCAGAGAGAACATGGAAACTCCACACAGAGCAGCTCCATGGGTTTGAACCCACAACCCTCTGTCTCGCAGTCATTTTAAATACAAAATCCAATAATAAATATTGCATTCTAACTTTTATCACATTTGTTAAGGGCAAAGGCCAGGCGTCTCGCTCTGTATGGATTCATGCTTCGTGGCACCCGAGTGAAAGAAAACAAAACAAAGAAACTGAAAAGTTATCTTTTTTCATCATTTATTAGTGGTTGCTTGTTTTAGATGTTTGTGTTCTGTGCAGTAAAATGTGCATATGTGTTTTTGTAAGCTTTCCTAGACGTGAGAGATTGCCTTCTTATGAATGGAACCCCTCACCATCCACCTCTACTGTTCAGCCTCGTCACATGCCAGCTATGATCAATGGGCGCAAGTATGTATTACTATTTATCGATCCAAGAATAAACCACATTTGTCCAAGTACATTGCCTTTTACATGTCTTATCACCTTTCTTTGTCTTCGTGCGTCTTCCAGGAGGCAGAATGATCAGTTCAGCGCTCATCACGTGAAGCGCCAACGTGTTGACACCTCCAGACACCACTTAAGCAGCCCACCTTTAGTTCATAGCCGGCCTCCACATCATCGTACCGACCGAGCGGTGGCACAGCCCTCAAGATTATCCCTCACTGGTTTTGATCACTCTTATCCCGGTCCTAACTTAGACATCCGCCCTCAGGTACCCGCTGTGGTGAAAAGCTCCAGCAGTCTGCATGCCAGCACTACGGAAAAGGTAAATTCAGAAGGACTTAGTCTTTATCTAATAAACGTGAAGTCTGAGCATGTTTACGTGTAGATCTGTTTGGTTTAGTCAGCGTCACATGTTTATGTGCCCTCAGCTGAGTTGTCAGATGGTGGAGCTGTTTGAGGCGTGCCAGCAGCAGCCTTCAGATTTGGAGCGGAAGGAGGTGTGCCGCGCTCGTCTGCAACAAGACATACAGCAAATCTTTCCATGTATGTATGACCTGTACATCCACATTCTGCTCTGTCTTGCTGCTTTGATTTTTATTCACCATGTGCCTTTCTCACAGCTGCGCGGCTTTACTTGACTGGATCATCTATGAACGAATTGGGCTCCCGGTGCAGCGATGCTGATATATGCCTGGTTATCAAGGGAAATGTAACTACCTTTGTTTCTGTACCGTAAATGTCATGGAAATGTGCAATCATAGATACTGACTTCCTGACTTCCTCTTTAACACTTGCAGTGTTCCTTCTTTTTGTTCCAGAAAAAGACTGATGCTCTTCGTGTTCTTGGTCGTCTCCTAAAGTTGTTCAAAACCCTCTGTAAGTAATCAAATACCAAATCATCTATAAAAACAGAATTCATTGTTAACTTTTAAACGGCCGTACACATGTCTGTTTTTTGCATTTATCTAGTAAGTTTTCTTAACCAAAAATACAATTATTGGTGTCCTTTGTGAGCTCTGATATGAAGATTTTCCCTTAGAATTATGCTTTTGTCACTAGGGGGAGCTGTTCACTTAGTGGAAAATGGGTTTCTGTTTATAGAAAATGAAACAAATGACAATGGATCTCATGATGTTTGCTTTGATTTTCAGCATATGTAGAGAGGAATCAGCTGATCAGAGCCAAAGTGCCAATCCTCAGGTTCAGGGAGAAAGGCAGGTGAGAGCAAAGCAGTTACTGGAACAGTCATCATCAAATCAGAAAGCAGATTTATGATGTTTATGATTCTCTCCGGTCTTCACTCCGTAGTGATCTGGAGTTTGATCTGAATGTCAACAACACAGTGGGCATCAGGAATACATTCCTTCTGAGGAGTTACGCCTATGGTGGGTGAGACGGTCAATAAGACCAATTTTGTTCATGGCAGCAGCTTTTCAAACTTCAGCTCTGCCTGTGATCATTTGTTTTTAATCCAGCTATAAGCAACGCATAGGTTACTTGTTCTGACATGCTGTGTTTGTTTGGTCTCTCTTACAGCTGATCTCAGGGTAAGACCCATGATCCTCGTCGTCAAGAAATGGGCACGGTACAATAATATCAATGATGCCAGCAAAGGAACATTAAGCAGCTACACGCTGGCGCTGATGGTCCTGCACTACCTCCAGAGTCAGTACAGTCACACGTGCAGAAAAGATTCCTCCCACTTGTTCTTTTGGCTTAGACTGACTTGATTTGTATATGATGCGTTTTCTGTAGCTCTTAGTGAACCTGTCCTCCCATCTCTACAGAGGGACTACCCAGTAAGTATCTTCTTTGCATTTTCAGTCATTGAAATCTCTTTTTGACAATGTTGTTTTCATTTAAAGCCATTTATAAACAATATTCTTTTTCTTTTGTAACCTACCACTTATTAAGATAATTAGCTACTTGACAAACTGTTTAAAGAATCTCTAATGGCTCAGTCACACTAGAGAAAAATAAGACAAAAACTGTGATCAAACTGGCTGCAGTCACTTTAAGACAGGCAGGTGAAGGTTTGCAAATAAGCGCCATCTAATTTATAAATGCAGACAGACATGCCGACACGTTGCTGGTGGTCTGAGTCAGCTTGTGCCAGCAAGTGCAACTCGTCCGTGATGAGTTTCTTTGCATTAGTGGATTCAACTCAACTGGTTGCATTCTTGTTATGTTCCTATATAAAAGCAAGGTTTCTGAGCGTGTGTCATAAAGTCTCCTTCACTGCTTTCCTTATTATGTTTTTTTGTCCCGTGTCTTGATTTTAACAGGAGTCATTTAATCCTTTAATGAACCTGGACATGGTTCCAGAGGGACCCAAACACATCCCTCCCTACATCTCGAGAAACCAGTCCTCTCTGGGGGAGCTGCTTTTAGGATTTCTCAAGTACTATGCCACAGATTTCAGGTATCTTCCAATGAGTATCATGTTGAGTGGCTCTTTACCGTGTTGGTTTTCTTACTCCCTTTCTTCATCTCCAACTCTCCTCGCCAACTCCTCCTCCCTCTCAGTCCTCCGTTTCTCCTCACTGTCTTCTGTCCCGCTTCCTCCTCCCTGGTTTCATGTTTCTTGCTGAGGGGCAGGAGCAGGTGAGACCTTTGGCCTTACACAGCACTACCATGACATACCACGATCCCTGAGTATTGGTGCTGAGTGCTTCATCCCTTTACCACAGTGTACACGTGTGGTAGCTACTTCCAGCAGGATAACACACCATGCCACTAAACTTAAATCATTTTAAACAGTTTCTTGAACATGGTAGTGAGTTCTCTGTTCTCAAATAGTCTCCACAGTTTTCAGATCTTAATCCAATAGAGCACCTTTGGGATGTGGTGGAACAGGAGATTCACTTTTCGGATGTGCAGCTGACAAATCTGCAGCAACTGTGTGATCCTGTCATGTCAATATGAACCACAATCTCTGAAGAATATTTTCAGTACCTTGTTGAATCTATGACATTGAAGAATTTTTGGAATCCTGAAGGCAAAAAAAGGAAAAGGGGTCCATCCCAATGCTAGCAAGGTTAACATGCAGTGGCTATATATATATATATATATATATATATATATATATATATAAAAATTTCTTCGGCTTATTTTTTTCAAAAACAGTGTCAAATATTTTGTTCCTGTATTTTATTGTGCCTATCTGGTGTTCCCTGCTACATGGTTATGTGACCCTCTTGTAATTCTGATAAAAATAAGGGCTAGGTTTGTTTTTTCTTTGTTTTCATGACTTAAACTAAAGCTATCTCATTCTTGGGAGAAACTTAATCTGTCTGCACTCTGTTTGGAATAAAGTAGTATGCAAAGGCACTGCTGTAGTCCTTGAGGCGCTTGAAGATTGCGTTAACCTTCAGTCTAACGAGCACTGAGTGTAATCCCTTTCCTGTTGCTGTCTTTGTCTTGCAGTTGGGATAAACAGGTGATTTCTGTTCGAGAAGCCAGAGCGTTCCCTAAGAACAATTCTAAAGAGTGGAATAACAAATTCATATGTGTGGAAGGTATGCAGTTTATTGGAAGTAACAGGCCACAGCCACCACCATTTAACATCAGCATCGCTGTGAGAAATGTCCACAGTAATCCAACAGTGACTCCTTTTGTTTCAGAGCCTTTTGAAAGAAATAACGTCGCCAGGGCCGTCCACGAGAAGCTCAAGTTCGATGCCATTAAAGCGAAGTTTGCTGAGGTACGTTGAAGTTTTGATAACCGTGTTCGCTCTTCATTCTCCAAGCCACTACGGGCCAGATATGAGTTATTCATAATCGGCTTCTGTCTCCTCAGTCGTGTCGGTTACTACACGAGAGGAAGGAGCTGAACTCGATCCTCCCTTTCAGAGCCATCATCATTAAGGAGTCATCCAGGGGATGAGAGATTCCTCTAATTAGATGAGCTAACTGGTGTCCTCTACCTCAAGACCGTCTCCTGAAACAGTGCAACAACATGTTGATGCTCTGAGAGAGAAACCCTGCTGCCCTGGCACCTTCATGGCCGCTTCCGTATCTGTGTTTTCTGTGGCTGTAATATTCAAAATGGACCACCGACTTCAAATGCATTGCTGTCAAATTTGTGTAACGGAGGATAATACAGTATTTGAGGGAAAATTTTATTTTATAGAGATGCTAGAGGCCTCTGAAATTAAAATCCTGTTACCTAAACTGATGACAGAAAAATGCTGAACCTATTATAAGAGATGGATATTGCTGCTATATGGCCCGTTTTCCCTGCAGGGAATATGTTTATCAATGAACTGGGAGATGACTCTTACATAAAGTTAACTTCAATGGAAGCAGCAGCATTTTATTTTGAAGGGCGAGTCCCAGCCACTGATCTCGGTTAAATTTCCACATTATTAGAGCCATACTGCACAGCGTTGTATTTAAAAACGATTCATCTCTGCCACGTATTTACATGTACAGTCTGTCATGGTTCTGTCTGGACCAACTTGTAACATCAAAGTTTATTTTTTTTTTTATAGGTCACCAGTGAGAATGTGGTGGATTTAAACACGTCAGACACTTTCTGCTTAAAACCGCATTAATTGCCCTCTAGTTTCCCATGCTCACCGCCTAAAGCTTAAGTCAGTGTTGTAATTTGAAGTGCCCTTATTATACTCATTTAAAGGCTCCTAAATGTCATTTGGTTCTGCTAAAATTCTTTACACGCTTCAAAGTGCAAAAGAAATCTCCCACTGCTTTGCTGCCTCTGTCTGAAACACACCTTTTGTTGTCTGGAGCGCATAAAAATTCTCGTATTCACTCTTGCAGTCGTCTGCAGAATATTTGGTGTTCGATTTCTCGTAGCTGAAACATTTTATAGCTGGCTACCAGAAGCTGTACGTACTGCAAGCAGCTGCCTGCGCCTGGACTTAATCAGGTCCCCACTGTTTGTCAGAGGGCATATCAGACTAGCTTAGGTGGGGAGGTTGCCAGTTTGTTACCTAGTGATGTAGATAAGTAACTGTAGAAAAGCGTGGATTGCAAATGAGGTGTTTCAGGCAGTTAAACAGCTGCTTTTTGGCTGTTATAACTTTGTAAGCCTTTTATATGCACACAAACCTTTCAACAGACTTAAGGAAACCCCCAAAGCACGATAAGGGTACTTTTAAGTCACTCGAGGGCTGCAAAGAGGCCAGACTCTAGATTTTCCCCTGGTCCATATGTCCTGCATCAAGAACTCATTGTCTGGTGTAAAGGCTGTGCAGTGTCATTTTAGAAATGTACTTGATGAATTTGGGCAAAACACCTGTTATCCACTCATGTTTGGATTACTTATACATAGGTTATTTAAAGAATTTACACTTTGTGTAAATTTGTCTTTTCTTTCCTGTTTTTGTACATTTTGTGAATTCCTGACTTTTAAATGTTTATTTAAAAAAAAAATTAAATCTCTAAAGATGTATGATTGTTTTCAATGTATATTTTGGAGCTTCATGTGAAGTCCACTAAAATCTTGGCTATGCAAATAGCGCCAAAATCAGATTAAATTGTACACAGGCTTCGTTTTGGGGGGTGTTGTTCGTAATCACATGTCAGACCATTTGAAAATGTAACCAGCAAATTAAGGTTTATGGACTTTTTTTTTTTCTATAAATACCTTGCAAATGTTTTGGAGCCACCTTTTATTTCTTTATGTTTTCTTTCCGAGGGTTCAGACGTTCTTGAGCAATAGTTTTCCAGGTTTTCTGGAGGTCTTTCAAGGTTTTTTTTCTTTTTTTCTTTTGGACATTTACTGCTTATTCATCCATTTTCCCTTCGGTTCTTTTTTTAATGTTGTTTATTGACTTAACACTGATATGTGAGTCATTAAAAATCACACCTACCTTAGGGGATGAACCAGTGTTGTGTCTACTTAAAACAGACAATTTAGAAAAGACTGAATCAATACTGGCACATTTCAGAATGGTGTTCATTGTGGCCTTTTGATGAAAATGGACAGGATCAAAGTAGAATGTATCTACAACAGACTAACAGTACTTCAATGCCATGTGAGAAATGCATCTGGCCCTTCAGTTTATACATCTACTGATCGCTAAAGCCTTAGCAGAAATGCTCTGGTGAATGTCAAGAAACCATAAGCAAGGGAAACGGGGACAAAAGGCTGAGCTATGCCAAGTGAACATGAACATGAATTTGACTGCAAATCAGTGGCAACAGGTCAGAAATTAGAAATTTTGCATTCAAGTTCCAAATTGTTATCAATATGCACAGAGGAGTTCAGGAGAGAGGTACAACATTGAGGGTCTACAGCGTTTGTAAAACACAGTGGAGGGTCATTTCAGTCGGTGTTGGGGGATCTTTTGAACACAGACAAGCAGCCATGCAATACCATCTGGAAACCATCTGATTGGCAACAGCTTAATTTTTCAGCATGAAAATGATCACAAACACAACAAATGAATTAAAGCACACTTGGACAGAAAATCTCTGCATTTATTTCCCATTTTCTTAGCAAAATATAAGGCTTAAAAGACTTTTGCTCAGCTGTATTAAGAGAATTTCCCAAGCACAGTGATGCAACCATTCAAAGACACATCATTAACCAGTTATACAATATTTTATTTATTCTGCATCAATCCACATGCGCTGTGCTTAACTTGGAACAATCATATCCATGGATGTGACAAGTCGGTGATCTTTGGTTTCCTCAAGGTAATGCAGTTTATTCAACCTCACCCTTCACGAGCTTATGTGTATAATCTTTTCTAAAGCTCTTTAGAGAAATTATGATCTTTTTTATTATATTATTTGCAGCCTCCTCTGGCAGCAGTGTGCCGCTTGCTTTTTGTTCTATGGTTTGACGCTCTATTACAACTTGTTTTATGACTCCTGTATAGTTCTGGTCAGCGGTTAGATAGCTTACAAGATATGTGGGTGTGTGTTGCCACCAGCAGCGGGGTGGCAGGCGTAGTGTTTCAGCACATGGCCTATATTTAACTGGGGGAAGGGGATTTTGAACTTAAAGTCATATCGTCATATCAGCTGCCACTGGCACACACAAAGGTGCAATGAAACACTGCTTTTTAAAAAATTTTGAAACTCTAAATTCTTAATGTTCGCTGTTTGTGTGTTTGACTCAGTCTCTACTGATATGCACCCCCACCAATTGCTTTGCCCTTGTCTTACTTGACTCCCCACTTTTCATTCCCGGCTCTGTCTATTTCTGTCCTTCGCTGAGTCAGATGGACATCTCCCAACTTAGAATGACACAAACAGGCGGACCGACTACCAATTCAGAGTGACTCAAAACATCAGGAGGACTCTAAAAAACAATACTTGGAGTTGAAAAGAGAAGATTTGGGGGAAATTACCAAGATGGACGAATGTGAGAGTCTGTATTCGGAGATGACGGAGCTGCAGGAGTTTCAGTGTGAAGCTTCAGATGTCATGAGCCAGGATGATGAAGATGAATTGGAAGAGCTACAAAACAGGTGATTTACAAAAAAAGAAAAAGAAAAAAAGAATCTGAATAACCTCATTTTTATTCATATTATCTCTGTTTTAGAGTGATTTTTTTTAAAATGTTAGCTCTTTGTCTCTGAGCTTCTTAGCATCAAATAATTTGTTATAAACAAGGAAAGGAGAAGATGTAGCTCATCTCCATCTGGAAAACATAAACTCAATTTAGTTTCCATTAATCTCCATTAATCTAACTTAATGCCTTAAATAATCACGTAAAGAAGTGTCGGTGTGGCAGCTATATCAATGTTCGATGTTGTTCACCACAACATGTTTTACATCTCATTTTTATACTAGTTTCCTCTACTTATTCTTCCCATTTCATAAATAGTAGAAGAAACTGATATGTTGGATGCATCCCAGAAGGCCAGGCTTCGCTTTTCTAATATTACATGAATGACGCCTTGGGACGTCACCTTTCAGGGGGCTCTGGTGTATTCATAGCTGGAGGGATGGCTCAGAGCGCATCAGATCATTATTTTTTCAGATCATCACTCTCACTGGCAGCTCCGCACCAAACACCTGGTCTAATGCTGGAGATATGCAAACCTCAAGTGATCATCTTGAGAAAAGATTAACTGGTGTTACTGTGCTTTCATCTTAGATTAACTCAGCTGCCTCGGTGGTCCAAAATGTTGCTCGAATATGTTTTGATTTGATTAATTGCTTTGTCCTCAGGTTATATTTCCATGAGCTGTGCCAAAAAAGATCTCCTCTTGCAGTCATGCCTTTCCTTCCTCCCTCCTCATTCCTCTCACTCTGTCAATTCCTCTCTCCTTCAGTCTCCGAGAAGTTGTCCAGGACCCATCGGTGAAGCCCAAGCTCCAATGCCTAATGGTGGATCCGTCGTTCTCAATGGTAACAGTTCAGAGCGAGGACAGTGGTATTGTTTGGGAGACGGCCTCTAGCCGCTGCTCTACTCCGTGGGCCTCTGAGACGAGCTCCACCTCTGAAGCTTACAGTATGGAGGGCTCTGGAGCTGCAGGAAAGATCACCATCGTCTTTGATGAGGAGAAAGTAGTCCGCAGGAGGACGAGGTCTGGAGGAAGAAGCAGTAGGCTCGGGGACAGGCTGAGCCGACCTGGTAGCTCAAGATCGGCTTCAGCTCTAGGCGTGGAGAGACCGGAGATGGCAGAGGTTTCACTTCCCAATGTCAAGCAGGAAAACAGCAAAACAGAGACGGACTTGGAGGAAATCAAAAGCAAAGATCAGCAGCTTTTTAGTTTGATTTCAGAGGGCTATGAGATTCTTAACATTAGAGTCCCCTCTAAACTACCCACTGTGGACGAGGAGGAGAGTACAGAGCTGCAGGACAATTTGTCTTATCTGGATCAGACTCCAAAGATCAAGTCTCATAATCACATTGAGTGGACGTTGCAACATAATCAAGTCCTGCCAGAGGGGGAGGAAATACTGGAACACCAGGAGGTACTTTTCTGTTTCATTTGAAAGATTGTTATAATGAACTTTGTGATCTTTATTATGCTTCATTTGTCAGTTTAAGTGTTACAGTGCACTTTTTGGATTGAGATGCTGATTTTAATTTCTCCACAGCAAGATTCTTCTCAGCCATCAGCAGACACAGAGCGTGGACACACACCCACTCAGAGAGAAAGCACCGGTGACATTGACTATTTCGAGAAGTTTACCCTTTTGGATGTGGTGGCTTCTGGAGAACAAGCAGAGCTGCAGGAGGAGTTTAAACAGCCTGCAGCAAAACTCCAAGCTGAGGAACAAAAGCCTGCTGGAGAAACAGCCACAGGCGCCCCCTCTGCATCTGAGGACTCTTTCGTATTTGTTTCGGACGTAGATATAGTTGGGGAACACCTTGATGAGGTCTTCTATGGAGAAGGACTTCCTGCTGATGCACTACATCAGAGAGAAGAAGACAAGACTGAAAGCCAAGGAGGGATGAGAAGCAGACGAGAAAGCCAGAGGTCAACGAAAGGGAGCGGATCAGTGTTGTTTGAGAGTGAAGAGACCACTCTCACGCCCATCTTTATCTCTCCTGGACCTCCTAAGATCATTGACCCGATCCTGCTGGAGGAGCCCACTGCCATGTCCTTCATGTACTCTGACCTTTACGAGGATGCTGTGGGTGAGAGGAGGAAGAGTGATGAGGAATACTCTGAGGCAGAGAGCGTGGCATCTGAGAAGTCTTACAGGAGACGTTTGTCAGATTCAGAGGAGGCACATGGGTACCTGGAGAAGTTCATTTTAAAAGACGAATCTCCTACGCTGGATGTTCAACCGGAGCCGGTGGCCAGTGAGAGCGAAGGAAGGATGATGTGGCCGCAGAGTAAGTTTGAAATGACGGGATGTTTAATACGAGTGCCAGAAGAAGAAAAGAAAGAAAAGGTAAAGAAGGAGGAACCAGAGGTGCAGGAAGTGCAACTCTCTGAGGCTACTCAGGAGGAGACTATAGGAGTGACCTCGGAAGATTCAGGTCAAGAGTCTAAACCACCAGAGAAAAAAATGGAAGATCAACAAATGAAGCTTGAAGATAAGACAGACAAGACCGAGTCTTCTGAGTGCAGCTCAGAAAAGCCACTTCTTGAAACTCACCAGGCGGACTGTAAAGTAGACCATACACAACAGAGTGAGGGTCATCAGAGAGAAGAAGAAAAAAAGTGTGAGCAAAGCTGCACTGAACCTGAGCATGCCTGTGAGGAGGTGTTAGAAAAGACTGATGAGAAGACACCTGTAGTGCGTGCAGATATAGAAGCACCTGTAAGCAGTGAGGTGCCTCCTGCGGTCAATATATCTGAAGTACAAGCAGAAGCCTGGAAGACGAGTTTGCCTGAGGAGGTTGTTTCTGACACCAAAATAGAGTCTGCTGATGAAGAACTAGTAACCAAAGCAGAGGACTTAGCTGAAGTGAAGGAACCTGAGACTGTAACACAGGAAACGTTCACTCTGACTGAACCCTCGGCTCAAACACCAGCGTCACAGCACAGAGAAGCCGAAGACGTTGGACCTGTTGAGGTTATCACAGACTGTGATGCTGCAGTGCACACTGTTGTGGAGGTAACGGAAAAAGCAGTGAATGAAAAAGAGATTCAAACCCAAGTTTGTGTCGATCTTCAGGAAGTGAGAAGTATTCCTGAAGGACACGAACCTCTGACAGGGGAAACTACTGCTGAGGACAAGTTGGATAAAGAAGGGTTAGAGGTCACAGCCACGTCCATTGAAGTAACCAAGCCTGTTTCAGAACCAGTCATGACAGATGCAGATGAGAAACTTCATGCAACCCTTAAAACTCAGCAGACACAACAAGACATGGCTGATGGTGGATCAGACAAAACAAACTCTAAAGTACCCGCAGAGACCAGTAGGACTTTGGTTCAAGACATAGTGACCGTAGGTGATGAGCTAATCCTCCTCGTCCCCAAAGGAGAAGCTGTAGAGATGGATGTAGAGATCAGCCAGTGGTCAGAGAAAGATACGGTTCCTCTCCCTGAGTCTAACAGCACAGCTGAACTTCAGGCACTAGTAGAAGAAACAATGATGGAGCCTGAAGTCAAAGTAGAACCAGAAACCTCTGCAGAAGAAAAAGAACAAACCAGGAATGATTTCGATATGGACTATTCGCCACCTGCACCTGTAGAGGAAGCTGACTCCAAGGAGGCGAAGATTCAGAGACCCATAGAAGAAGACAAAATCATCTTTACTCCCCAACAGGATTCATATGAAGTGCACAGAGAGGAAATACATCCTGAACAAACAGTCGTAGAACAGATGGCAGAGATTCACGAGATGGAAGAAACGAGCGTTATTAAAGCAGATCTAGTTCCACATGTTGATCTGCACAAAGAGGATGTTGAGCAACAAATGGAGCAAGATTGGGGATTAGCAGAGTGCCCAGATGTGCCTGATGTTGAGATGGAATATGAAGTGATTTCTAAACAGGATGCAAAGGAGATGCCAGAACCTGAAACACAGAGAGATGTGGCTGGGCTATTACCACAGCCTACTCTGAAGAAAGAAGAGGATGAAGAGATGGTGGTAGAGAAGGTAGATTATTTCCCAGAAGAAGAAGAAGAAATGATTGAGGCTGACTATGAAATAATCGACGCAGAGGAGGAAATGCAGGCCCAGTTAGCTGCTGAGTTACAGGGGATGGACTGGTTCTGTCTCACCTGTGGATTTCTGATGTCAGAGAAAGACTGCATGTCTGGAGAGCATCACAGCCATGATGTGACTGCCGTGGATACGGCTTACGAAGAAATAAAGGTAATCTAATATTGAAGCACAGCTACACACGCAGGGCAGCACAGTGGAGCAGCGGTTAGCACTATCTGTGTGGAGTTTGCATGTTCCCCCATGTCTGGTTCTCTCTGGTTCATGCAGTTCTCGGGGTTAGGTTTATTAATGTTTCTAATTTACCTCTTGGTGTGAATTTGAACGGCCATCTGTCCAGATTGTGCTCTGCCTTTCGCCCTATGGCAGCTGGGAAAGGACCTACATCCTACAACTAATGCTGAAGTAATTGCTCTCTATGGTACCTCACCTGATTTTGTCTAAAACAGCCTGTAAGGGGTTACCTAGCCTACAGTGGTTATTTCCTAAAGCCTAAAAACAAAGCCAAGAGCAGTAGTCAGGATATAGTTTCCTTTCTGAACTATGATATAGAGTGCAATACAAAAAGTAGCACAGCATCATGAACTGAACAAAGCAGAACACCAGTTTTTATACCGTAAAATCAAATCAACATTTTTTATTTTCTCTGGTTCCAGAAGGTCAAAGTGGCTCCCGACTGTTTCATCATTCAAACATGTAGCTGCTGACACAGCAGAAAAACCACACTCATGACTGACGAGTACTGCGATCAAATAGCAGCTCATTATCCTACATCTCACCAGTGTTATGAACTCTTGTTATGAACATCACACATTTTACGGGCATTAGTTTATAATAAACTGGTCTTAGATTAGTCAACATTTCCATTCAATGCCAACAGGCCGCCACTTCTCAGGCTGCAGCCAAGCACATTGAATTGTAGTGATGCAATGCTCTGCTTTGATCGGTGCAAAGGTCCAGTGTGACATCATCACGTAGAAAATGATATGCAATCCGTACACACACACACACACACACACACACACACACACACACACACACACACACACACACACACACACACACAGGCGCGCTTTCCTCTCTCGCTGTACCTCTGGGTGAGCTTAGGGTCAGCCATCACGTGTGGAGATGAAACCTTCTAACAATCAGCTATTTTAGTCTTTTTCCTCAAATTAAAATGCAAACAAACACAGATCTGCATTTTTAGGCTGAAGGTTCAAGACACATTTTATTGCAACAATCAGAGAAAACGCCTAAACACACACGCCTCACTAAGGGATAAGTTATTTTGGCTTTTCCATGTGGTCTGTCAGGAAACACCTGACAACAGGAGAGGGGTATGTCAGACTTCTGGCACTTAAATGAAGAGAAAGTTGGAACAATTTTAAGAAAGATTGAATGTCATTTCCAGCTGATATTTGAACCAGGTCTTGATGATGTGCGATCCATCATATTTATGTGAAGTATTGACAGCTGTAGAGAGTAAACAACATAAAGATCAAAAGAGCAAAGCTCTAATCTAAGTCTGACTTCAGCACCAAGAAGTGCAGTATATTCAAGTACTCCACAGAGGAGGAAAATTGATCCTGGCATGCTCACCAAGGAAACTTAGCAAACCTGTGTCCGGTCCAGTTCTCCAAGC
This sequence comes from Rhamphochromis sp. 'chilingali', assembly GCF_963969265.1. Lineage (NCBI taxonomy): Eukaryota > Metazoa > Chordata > Actinopteri > Cichliformes > Cichlidae > Rhamphochromis > Rhamphochromis sp. 'chilingali'. The sequence goes on from NC_137937.1 coordinate 19,484,501, forward strand.
TAGAAATTGCATTGCACTGCTTCACTTCTACATGCACAGGGGGCTGTTTGTCAAACACGTGTTAAAGTGCTCTGTAATGTTATAAATCTGCTCTTAGATGAGAAATTCATGGCATTCAGAAAAATAAAGACTGGCTTATTTTAAGCATCAAACATTAGCCAGCTGACCCTCAGACTAATTTAGAACTAAGATGTCAGGGCCCATAATTTGTGGTTGAATATTATGGAGCCGGCAGTGTGAAGGGAAATACCTTTTCAAGACCACAGTTACTGCTTTGAAAATTTACTGTGGTCATGATTGTTAATAACTCAAAGAAGTGGCTGTTGTTTGGAAAAAAAATCTTATTTGAATACATTCAGACATATGACTAAAGTCTGGCTGTTGGTAAAGCTAAAGGCTATCTCTGTGTGACTGGCCCAGGGTTGTGTATGCAGGTATGTTCACACGTTCTCCTTCAAACACCTGTTAAGACTCTTAGCAGAGAGCAGAGAGCGGTCAGTGACCACATCTTGACCCAGTTAAATGTGAGCTGCTTGTGCTGAAGCGGTGACAGGGGATCGCCGCTGCTCTTCTTCCTGGAATAGCGTCTCTGATGGCTCTCCTTAAAGCTGCAGCAGACTCGTATTTTAACTTCAGGATGAACCCGTTTTATCTCTCTGAATAGTAACAACTTGCGGGAGGGATTTGTTTAATCTTTAAACAAGATAAAGAACTCGACAGAGCAACTGAGAAGTTGTTATCATGAGTAAAAAAGAAAGCATGTTGTTTTCAGTTGGTTAATAATGTTGTGAAAGATGAAACACCTTCTGTGAAACCCTGGCAGAGATACCAGCCCACAAAGAGATCTGTATTCTTGTTTATCTGCTAGATTTTCTTTAAAACTTTATAATCTTTTGAGGTTACAAACTCTGAGAGAGCTTTGGCTCAGCTTTGGCATCATATGCAAAATATTTCACTTCGCACCTTTGCATTATTGTCAGAGTGCTTACAACTGATATTTCAATAAGAAGAGATCACTTGGAAGAACTGAACATCATTTATTGAGACAGAAAAACTTTTTAGCAATTAGACTTTGACGATGGTGGTACAAAATCCCAGCACTGACAGGATTTAGGACAGGAGCCCCCCGAAGTCTAGATGCTGGTGGTGCTGAAGATGATGACTACATCCAAGCCTTCTTGGATGGAGCTTTAACTGAGGTGTCTGTGAGGTGGAGATGGGGAGGAGAGTCTGAAAGGGAGAATGACGAGAACACAGATTTAAACCACACAAAGTGGATGCTGATTGGCTCAAAGAAGGTGGGCAAGAAGATGACTGGACTAGAGTAATGATGTCAGTATTGAGACTGACAGGATGGGGAAGCAGTAGTGATGTAAAGACCAGAAAAGCAGCTGAGCACCCAGGAAAGCAGGGAGATGAGTGATTGCAGATCTTCGTTACTGAACTTACACACAAGCTTCATTTAACCTGTAAGTGTTTGTAAAACAGGAGTCGCTGAGTGGTTGGATCTCAGAGCTTCAGGAGAGATCGGAGAACATCGAGGACTTGGTGTCAGAGCTGGAGCTTGCCTACAACTCTGTGGAGGTAAAGCATGCTTTAGTTGCTCTAAGCAGCACTGTTAGCTCATGGTAGAGTTTAATCAAAAGCCTCTCTTTGCTGTTCGTCTGGCTCAGGATCAGTTCATAGAGAGCGAGGCGGCCATGAAGGCTCAGAACAAGGAGATGATGGATGTGGTGATGGAGCAGTACAATAACATGTCTGTCAGCATGGAGGAGGAAAAGAAGACCAAGCTGGAGCAGCTCTATGATCAGATTGTCTCCTTCCAGGAGAGCATTGACTCGGCCAAGGCCATTCTGGAGACCGCAAGCAGAGAGGCTGAGACTGAGGCCAGCGTGAGTCCTGAAGCTCCTCGGGTTTATTGCTCATGAGGGTTTGTGTCAAATTTCTAATAAAATCTTCTTCAATCTGCTCCCCCACTAGTCGCCTGAAGACATTCATGCAAGGTAATTTGCTTTCAATTAAAGATTTGGGAATGAGTGTGGTTTCCCAGGACTTTAGTGGCAACCAGTTTGGCATGCTGCTTGACCTCCAGAACCTCAACCTGTGGAGCATGCCGGTATGCTGGATATTAAAATGCATGAGTGAATTTTTGTTTTATTATTACATATCTAAGAAGCCGTGACAAAAAGTCAAAAAGCGCTAATTTATTTAACCAAAAACATGAATTTAACACCAAAAAGTTTTGCCAAGAGGTGTGAAGGTCAGTATCATCAGAAGACAGATTTTATAATTATACTGATTGCCACAAAATAAAGATCCATGTGGTGTGTGCATGGGTGAGGGTTTCTAACTGATCTACCATAGCATAGAAATATATAACATATAGGCTGCGTTTCCCAGGCATGGATTAAATGCAGTCTTTATAATGGAGATCGTCACTGAATTTTTCTTTAAGGTTAGGTTCAGGCTTAATCTATGTCTGGGAAACTGGATGATAAAGTTGGACAAGTGAGCAGATTGCTCACACTTTAATGCTGATTCACGTTGTGGTTTATGGTCAGGCTTACAGCAGCTCTGGACTCAGCCTCGACAATGGAGCTGGGTCCCAAGGGACTGCTGGTCTTTGAGGACTATGCCAAGGCCAACACTTCAAGCTCCAACCTCGCACAGCGAAAAGGAATCCCAGGTGGGTCTGCTGTGAGCTTACCCTGTGTTTGCAGATCTCATGCTATCACACGTACGTATATGTGGCATAAAGCTTCCTGCTGTGTGTCTCAGTTCCCCAGAGGCCGACACTGCTGCCGCAGGAGCCGGGCTCAGCCACCAGCACCAGCGTCACAGTTTACTGGAAAGTCAACCCTGGAGATATCATAGACTGCTTCCAGGTCTACTGCATGGAGGATCCACAGGGCGGTAAATACTTACAGGATGTTTCTTAAACTGGAAAATTGTGGAAGACTAATAATGATGTTGAACAGTGAACAAATTAAAAGGTTTCTGAGTATATAAATGTAAGGAGGTGTTTGTCTTCAGGGTTACATTTGAGGTGTTTTATATCTGTGGTCCACAGCTGTGTCAGAGGAGTACCGTGTGACAGTAAAGGAGAGTTACTGTGTCCTGGAGGACCTAGAATCTGACAAGATGTACAAGGTTTGGGTGATGGCTGTCAACTATACAGGCTGTTCTCTGCCCAGCGAGAGACTCACCTTCAGAACTGGTCAGTCTGCACGCTGGACTTATAGCAACACATCTGTTGTCTGATAAAAAAGTTGAAGAACTGCTTTCATTTTTTCCTGACATGCTTGACAGAATTCAGATTTCTCCTCTGCTATATTAAGACAATGTGCTTGGAAGCAATCTGGCTGTTTGTAGTTTACAGACGAAGCAAGAAAAGTCCTGCAAAACCATAAAGGTGTACTTTTCATTAGTTGTCTCTCTCTGGCAGCTCCTTCAGTGCCAGTGATCGACACAGAGCGCTGCAGCATCCTGTGGGATTCAGCTACTCTGAGGTGGAGCTCAGCAGAACGGGCTCCTGGACAGAGTTACACTTTGGAGTACTGCCGACAGTATGAACTGGAAGGAGAAGGGCTCAGGTGGGTGTTAACCAGACCGGTAAGCACACTGACACATGTTACTATACTAGATGTTTATGTAAAATGTTTGTTTGTGCATATATTTTTGCTGATGTGACTCCCAGATCCATCTCAGGTATCAAAACCTGTGAGCAAAAGATTCTCCTGCAGCCCAGTGAGAATTACCTGTTTTACATCAAAGCTGTGAACGAGGCTGGAGCCAGTGAACAGAGCGAGGCTGCACTCATTTCCACAAAAGGTATCAAGAACACACACTTCACAAATCATGTTTAGAAATTTAAAGGATGTACATGACATCATGGGCATGAATGGTACAGTAATGTGGTGCTTTAGATTTCTTTGTATTGTTCTTTTTCCAGGCTGTAATGATGCTGTTGATGTGCAGCATACATCTTTAATGCCTTACAAGAGAACAAGAATTGTTTTGTTTTTTTCTCTAATCCACACAGGGTCAAAAGTATGCATGCAGGCTTAGCAAGTTGCACCCAAGAGATGTTTTTTGGTAGCCATCAATAAGCTTCTGGTATAATTCTGACTGAATACTACTCTACTTGGCAGAATCGGTAGAGTTCATTTAAATTGGTAAAAAGAACAGTCCACGGAAATCTTGATTATGATGATTTTATGTTCACAGGTGTGCAACCACCCTACAGAATCTCTGCTCCCCTGCTTATGTTTTTATACTGTCTGTTACTTTTGTCTTGAGGCACGAGGTTCCACCTGCTGAAGGCATCAGCTCATCCTGCTCTCCAGCTCTCAGAGAACCAGACCACTCTGCACTATTCCCAGGATGCACACAAAACCACCTCGCTCACAGACACACAGTAAGTGTAACCCAAGAACACATCCAGTAGACCTTATTAGGAATACTCTTTTTAAAATCATCGTGTCCTAAAGGTGTCCATCCATCCTTGGTGAGCTGCTGCCAGCACGAGGGATCTATTACTGGGAAACCAGCGTGTCACAAAGTACGGCCTACAGGCTCGGAGTGGCATACAGCACAGCCAACAGAAACAGCTCACTGGGGGAAAACAGCCTGTCCTGGTGTTTGCAGTGTACTCCCTCACCATCAGGGTAAACATAAGGAATTTTCACCCATTGCTGTGATGTTTCTGATAGTTTTGGTCTTTAACTTCCACTTTTCTCTGTCTTTCTGCCCCTATAGTTTCAGGTATCAGTTACTCCATAATGATATTCAGTCCAGCGTGTTTGTAACTGAGACGCCTGACAGAGTGGGCACTCTCCTGGACTACCAGCTCGGTCGTCTGTCTTTCTACAATGCCCAAAGCGGTCAGTTATTAGGCACCTTCAGACAGAACTTCACTCAGCCATGCCAGCCCGCTCTGGCTTTGGAGTTGCCTGGCAGCCTGGAGCTCAGCATGGTGCCGGTGGTGCCGGAGTTTACCAAGGACAGCTAGCTCTGCTAGTAGCCTAACACAGTGGAGAGTTTACAGGTCACGATGGACTCTTAAAATGTTGAAGAATAATGTAGAAGAGATGATTCCTCTAAAGCTAATATATGGGTTTGTGTGTTGTTAGCTGACAGAAGAACGATCACTTCAAGCATCCTTGGGTTTCTTGAAAGGTGGAATACAAATCTAAGTTATTATTATCAGTACTTCAACCACATAAAGCTTTAAAAGCTAGTTTTCTGCAATTGAATTCAAATTATATATGTATCTAGGTTAAAAAAAAAACCTAAAAAGGACACTTTCAATTTAGAAAATAGAGCTTCTATTTCATATAAATGGATTCAAATTAAGTGCTTTGATTTATTTCCCCCATTGATGAGCGAGAATGAAAAATGAAATGTGAAAAATGTTATAATTCTGAACCAAACATGTGACAATCTTTTACTGTTTTTGTAAACGTTTTTCTAATTTCACCCAGTTCATTCAATCCCTTCACCACAGATGCTGTTAGTAAATGCTCTAATAACATATAGACATCTGAACACAACCTCTGCATAATTAGTCCTTCAACAAATTATTACTCAAGGTTTTTTGGGGGTTTTTTTGTCACCACAAAGTTTTGGACTGAGTTTGTGTCTCCAAACATACACTGTGGCACTTTTTAAACTGTTTCATAATGTGAATATGTTTGTTTTGTGTAAATAACCTTTTTAAAGAGATGTAATCAGTTCTTTGTTTCTTATGTGTGACTGTCAACAAATGCAGATCAGCTGTTTTTCTTCTTCTGTCTTGTAAAAACGGATTTTTCTGGTCTGAAAGAACATGATTATTTTTCTATCTGCTCAACTGAACTAATTGGTTAGACTCATTTACCATCCAGCCATCCTCCCCTTATCAGGTTCAGGGTTTGATGAAGCCTGTCTCAGCTGTCACAGAGAGGCAGAGTACACCCTGGACCGGACACCAGTGTGTTGCAGGGACTGTCGGAGGAAGCTCCACATAGAAAGGACCCTTCATTTGAACCAAACACCTCTGTGCTGCAGATGTGTTTTGACTCATTTTCCTAATAATATGTCACCACTAGGGGGCCTTGGTGCTCCGTTAACTGTATTACTGTCTTTTTAAAAATAATCTTTCTGGAAGTTAGGAGAGAACTGTAAACCTGATCTGAACCAAATGACCACAGAAAGAAACTTAAATCTAATTATTTTCCAGACAAGCTTTTTTTCTTTTTTGGTCTTTGTCCTAAAGATCGCATTTCCACCCATATTTAGACTTTCAAATCCCCTTTTATAAGGTTTGTGAGCCACAAGTGGTCATCACAGTTACATGCTTTTGGAGAGGACATTCGCAGTTATTGCATCATTATTTTCCAGGCAATCACACCCTTTCCCCCTTCTCACTCACCTCTGACACCTTTTATCATTTCTGGGAAAATGGAAAGAGGGAGGGAGCAGAAATGTGGAGGGTACACACATGCAACACATCAGTGACCAGATGCTCCATGTGATGTACTGGATTTTTCGGCTGGAACCTGGAGAAAAGCCCTCTGAAGAGGGACAGCCTTCCTGTGGTGGACAACACTCTGCTGGAGCCACCAGATTTTTCTTGATGCTATTTAATATTACTTGACAAACATATTGTTCCAGCATAGAAAGGCAGAAGATGACTGAAATTTCTAACAGATCCAAAATGTGGTATTTATTTCCAGCTACTGCACCCGCTTCCCAAACCATCCAGGAGAAATCTGAGCAGGATACTCGCCTTCATGTGACCGACTTGGACAATACCTGGAGTCAAGTATGCGTCGTTTCCTCTCAGCTTTCTCTGCGATTAATTTTTTCCAGGCTGAAGGCCAAAACCAGACAAAGAGCCCTCTATCCTCCCAACATCTAAACAAATGATCACAGTCAGTCAGAGAGGTACGGCAGGCAACAGAGAAATCTTCTGTAATTGTTACTGGAAAAACCCAAAAGCATGCCTTGATGCGTTGGCTTGGTTTGAGGATGGAGGAAAGATCAGCATTCAGAAATTAAACAGGATGGCGAGAGTCTGTGAGAAAGTTCTTGTCTGGTGTTAGAGGACATTTTGACTATTATTCAATCACGCCACAATATTCAACAATACTGGGGGGAAAAGCCAGAAACCGTTTTTATCATATATGTAATTTAATAGACACTTACAGATTGTGAGCAACAGACATTACAAATATAATTTTGGATATATGTATCAAAATGATGAAGGACACAGTTAGCATGTTGACACTTGTACAAGACACGAGAAGTCATGAAGGCACACTTTTCCCTTATGGTCCTTACAAGACGGCTGACCAGCATCCCCCCCCCCCCCCTTCCCCCCAGCACATCTGTTTCAGAGCACGGTGCTTTCAAGGGCATGCGGCCATGAAGTGAGTTTTTGAAGGTCTGAAGTGAAGAGAAATCATATAAAGGAATCACACGGAGTACAAACACTTCATCGAGGGAATTTCTAACTTTGTGGTCCAAATTATAGTGTTTAAAAAAAACAAACAAACCAAGATAACTAATGAGACATTTCCAACCCTTTCAGTCTGTGGCACAGGAAATTATAGCAGCACAAAATTGAAACAAAACTGAGTGAAAATGGTAGCGGGGAAAAAAGAAAACGAAAGCAACAGCAGAAGTGAGTATTTTCTTACAGCCACATGACATCGTGAACAAAAAAAAAAAACATGATCCTCGGGTCACACACAAATATAATGCATGGATGGCCCTTCTCTCACCTTCGTGTGTCTAGCAACAACATTTTGAACAAGCTGCTCCTTTTTAGAGGAAACAGGAAGTCAATTATCCTCATAACAATATTTACAACTGTACACTCTGTACACAGCAGAGGAGCTGAAACAAAGTTAAATAAGTTAAATTAGTTACTCTTATAGTCATGTCCGCGCACATACTGTACATTACACCCATTCAAATGTGAACAGAATTTATGGAACATTTTAAAGTGGACACGAGGAAGGTACTTAAAGAGATCCTTGGTGGTAAAACATGTTAAGTGCTCTAGCTTAAAAGTGCTCTACTGTAGTGACCAAGGTCTCGAAGGTGTCCTTTAAACGAAAGAAAAAAAAGAGTGAAAAGGTTAAAAGAAAATCTGCCGAGTGGTCCACATTCAGAGGTTAAACTGTGCTGCTGATTTTCCCTGCTGAACTTTTTCTTTGAACTTTCTGTGTCTTTCTCATCAAGCACCACTTCACAGCAATCCATCGCTGACCACATACATGCACGCTTCTTTTTTTCTTTTTTAAAGCCTCACATGCACTGTCACTTCTCTTCCAAACAAAATCTCTCATCGTTATCTTAAAATAGCCTCTTGTATTTATATAGTTATGCTTCCATTCATTTTTTGTTTGTTTGTTTTTTAGAGTCATGTTCTGAACAGCATCTTATGTGTGCAGGGTGCTGCTCTGCGATTCATAGAGATGGAGCAGGATTTAAAGGTCAGGTGTTAGGCAGGAGTAGAGCTTTTTTCACTGGACAGACTGGGTTTGGGCTCTGGTCTGTGGGGTTTGTGCTGTGGGCTGCTGCGCAGGTTGTCATCCATCTACAGCAAAAGGATGTACAGTTTAGTTAGTGCCCACAAGCACAAGCGAGAAATGAAAACACACCAGAAACACGACTGAGATGGTACCTGCAGAAAGCAACTATGAACCCATGCAAAAGAAGAGAAAAAGGAAAGCAGAAGCACCTTTTCTATCAGATTGGACTCTTTGTTTACAAGCTGAGTTAGTTTCTGGAGGTTGGCATCCATTGTTTCCTGAACAGGTGGGAGAGGACCTGGAGAGAGATCAGGCGAGGGAGCACAGACAGAAGAAGAAGAAGAGGAAAAAGTAGAAAGCAGACAGTGAGTGGAACAGGAGCCGTGTTAGACCATTTAACACCCAGAAGTAAAACCAACAGAAGAAAGAGAAGAAAGAAATATGTGTGAAGAATTAAAGTGCTGATGATGTTCTGTGTAAAGATGTTAGTTGTTTCAAGCGCTTAAAAAGTAAAAGCTATAACCACTATAGAGTATTACCAGCTTGTGCAGCAATCTTACAAAAGTGGTCCGAGCTGAAGTAGACTGCGAGGATGTTGTCACAGAAGCCTGTAAGGTTATCCAGCTGTCTGAGATGGCTCTGCAGAGGGCTGCTGGGAAGACTGGCTTTATGAAGGGGAGCCAGGAAACCAAACGCAAAGGCATCCAGACTGGTCGGCCTAAGAGCACAAACACACGCATGTACAGAAACATACACTCAGACATGTCAGGACTTGACTTATAGAAGGTGTTCATAAACCCTCAATCAGAAAATCTGTGAAGCACTTTTTCCCTGCACAAAATAGAGCTGCGAGATTAATCAACTTTTCATTTAAAATTTCGCCTTCATGACAAATTATGGAAAACAAAAATGATGCTTAAAATAAAATATTTTGTTGTGATAAAATATTCCTGATGTTGTTTTTCTCCTTCCTAAAAACTTAAACTCACACAGTGTTTAATTCAGCTTGAGCCAGGATGATGGGAAAAAAGTATTTTATTAAAAAGAGCGATCACAAAGGAGTAAAAGTTGTAACCAGACTTCTATATATGAGCTAACATGGGATCTGTCCTCATCAGCACTTGCAGGCTCATGTGGTGGAAGCTCAGGCCGGTGGTCACTCCATTCTGGGCTAAAATGCTGACACGTGCTACCAGAGAGTAATGAGAGGGCAGGAATCGAGCACGCTACAAGAACCAGTGTCGATCATCACCAGTCAAGCCCTCACATGGAGCCCCCAAAGGGAGGAGAAAGAGAGGACAGCCAATAAACACTTGGTGAAGAGTACTCCAGCTAAACACCCAGAAAACCTACATAGGTGAAGGACTAAAGAATAAAGAACTTTGTTTATTCCATGTATTCATTTTTAATATGTTTTCAGCTGAATTGAAATCCAAGGAAAAGCAAAGATAAAAAAGTTCTCAAATAAATCAGAATTATGCGAGTTTTTCAGGTTTTTTTAGTCTATTCTGCTTCCCCATAGCAGTCTAACTGTGGAGTGTATGAAAGCTTCTCTAACTAAACACAAAAAGTATGCAAACACTGGAGAACTCACGAGTTGCCAAAGAAGAAGTTAGCTGTTCCCAGTCTGTAGGAGAGCAAGTTCAGGCACTCTTTAGCATCACTGTAGATCTACAGGACACAGAGAGAGAGACACATTTACATTTCTGAAAAAACAGAATCTCACTCCAGGCGAAGTTTAAACTGTGTCTAAGCGATGCATCGGTACAGAGCGGCATTTACCTTTCCCTCCACCTCAGAGATTCTGTGCAGCGGTGCCTCTCCTGTGGTTAGAAGGATGCGGGAGAGGGCGCCGCTGGCGAGACGTCCTGGTACGAAAAAATTCAGCGGGAACGGCGAGCGTGAGGCGAACCAGGGCCGTGTTAGATTGGAGTAGTTTTCTGCATCGACCCAGAACGTGTGCAGCTGTGGGACGCAGACATCACCCTGTTAGCTTACGACCACATGTTGTCAGGGAAACGGCAAAAGGAAAGACTTACCAGAGCTGGTTGCAGCTTCTCCTCCAGCAGAGCGATGTAGGCCATCGTGTCTGCTCCTTGTCTGGCTGTCAGCTCATAGTCTGCATTAAACCTCTGTTTAAAAAAAAAATAGATGTAGAGATTTATAGATTTGGCTAAACAGTTTAGGACACATGCCGAAGAAGCAGGCACACTCACTTGTTTCCTCAGAAAGTTAAGAATTTGTGTTGGTTCTTGAACTGCAGTGTCGCCACAAACCAATTCTGGGACAGTCACTGTGATTAATAGAAAACACACATTAAAGTTGGGTATTACAACTGACTAATGTCTTATTAAAGACAATCAAGTTCATCATGCTCAATGTAATTTACATTTACCAGCCACAACAGGGAGGCTGGTAATGCTTTAATCATGTGTGTGCGTGCTATCAAGGAAAAATGCGGTCTCTTGAGAAATAAACTGTGGGAAGAACTGCCTCAGAGATGGCTCTGAGTACTCTGGCAGGCGTTTACACGGAAGAGTTTGTTAAGTCTGTGCCACAACCGTGCAAGACGCAGTCGCAAAACCTTTGCAAGTGTGCTGCATGAACAGATGCATGAACAGATACAAATATTTTAAAAGAATGCATGAATTATGCATTCTTTATAACTATATGTACAGTTATATATTCTTTTATGGGTTCACTGATTCTCTGTTTAAGGCATGCAGAGCCTAAAACTGTAAGACTGTGTTTATGGGAGGGTGCAGCCCACCTGTAATTGTTTTCCATGTCCAGTCTATTGGAGAAACTGTGACTTTTGCCCCAGAAAACTTGGTGTATGCCTAAAAGAAAACACAGGTTAGGGAAGGTTTTTAAAAAATATATCACTTATAGTTCAAATGTAATGTTATGTTGGAACAAATGATCTAAGAGCAAAAGTACTACAGGATACAACTACTTTCAGGGAGATGAGTACTAGACTTTTTAGAGCCACAGTGCAGGACTGTGACACTTTAATCAAAGTTTTACACAATCTCAGTCTTGTAGTACAGATGAAAGCTCGCCGCAATCAAGCAGGACTTTGGCATCGACTGCAAATTCTAATTTGGCACAGGGACACTATGATTACAGCGCTCACCTTCAACAGCTCCAGGGAAAGAGAGAAAACGTAAATAAAATAACAAAAATTAGAAGAAAAATTAAAAAGGCATCAAAATAAAGACCAGCAGGTGCAAAGGTTAGGGCTACAGGGGACTATTGTAAAGGTGTGTCATTCCACCATGTTTTAAAAAAAAAACTTGGGCAGATACAGATATCTATTTTTGTTCTATTCAGATTAAACTATCAATTGATTTTTTTGGTGTTTTTTCAGTACAACTTGGCATATTTGTTCAATCCATCATGAAAGTGGAATCAAAATAACATTTTGTGACTAAAAGTTTAGTGTTAATAAAAAATACTATACATGTTTTATTTAGCAGTATGTAACTTCATTGCATTCAGAAATTTTCACTAGTTGTCTTTTGCAATGTGAAGTTTTTTTTTAGTGTGTTCTCAAATATGAGAGTGTACAGGACAGCTTTAGCTTAGTTTTTTCAGATTTTAGCTAATCAGTATTCACACAGAGATATTCATGTTCAAACACTGGTTCTGATTTTTTTTTTAATGGGTTGACGCACCAGTTTTCACAAAAATATATCTTGAAACACAAAGCACAAGTTTCAAACTGATCATTATACATGTTCAAACTTTGAACCATAAAATGTTTAGGCAAATTTGATGATTTGAATCGAAGAGACCCAGCTGCAAAAACCTTTTAGTAAAAGAAAGTCACTTTCAGTGTTTACAATGATCTACAACACACCAAACACAAAACAGCAAATCACAACATACTATAACTAAACCATAACTAAATCAATACATAATTATTTTCTAAATCAAGAAAGGTTTGCCAAAACAAAATGATGCATTCAAAACAAAAAAATTCCACATTTGCTTCCAAAAACATTAAACTACATTAAAACTTCTGTTTTTAAATTGAGTAAAAGGTTCAAGAAGAAATGAAGAGGGCACACTCTGTCCTGCTCCTTCGTACGATTAAATTGTAAGGCTGTTGAAGCCATCAGAGTCAAGAAACAAAATTATTCCATTAAAATCTGACATTTAAACTAAGAAAAAGTGTCACCTTGTGGCAAGAGCACCCAATGACAGATAACATGTTAGCAGCAAAAAACTGTTAATTTTCGGACGGTGTTATCAGGTTAGCTATCATCTACAGCTTTTTAGCGAAAATCCTTCAAATACACCTGAAAATATAAATATTTTTTTTAAATCCGAGGCTCAACCAGCTGACCTTGAGAGATCACAGCTTTTCAAACAATGGGAGTGACTTATGACAGCCAGCTACACATGAAGGACAAACCCTGCAGCCAGCACAGCCGTGACTCTGTGCTTGGGACATGAAGTCCAGCTGGACACGCTGTTATTTTCTATCCTGCACATCGATGCGGCTAACTTACCAGGCAAGCTGCAGCAGGTAAGTTAGCACGGAGGCTAACCACAAAGGACGAGAGAGGAGACGAAAAGCAAACCGGAGACGTGACGTGCCGTTTTAAAAGCGGCTCCAGGTGCACTGAGCGTGTTGTGTTTGTAAACAGGCTGTGAGCTTACCAGAACTATGAGGGACTCGGTGTGAACAGAAGGCAAACCCCAGTCTCCTCCCCAGCATCTCAGCTCCATGGCAGCCGCCATGTTTTGGTTCATTCAACGGGACACTGACGTCACGGGGTACCTTTCACATCAGAGCCTCCAGGTTTAAAAAAAAAAGAAAGGAAGGAAGGAAGAAACAGAAAAAATCAAGTCACATAACAAATATTAAGCATTTTCTGTAACTCTTTTTTTAAATTATTAATTCTTTTATTTATTGATTCATAATTCAGTACTGTTCTTTTTTTTTTTTCTTTTAAAAAAGCGTTGTTTTTCAGCCAAATTATTTTAAACAAAGATACTGGCCCAGCTTCTTCATGGCTGCTTCCACAGTGTGAAACAGTCTCTGTGGGACTGCAGGTCACATGGCAGCAGCATTATGTGTTTAGGCACGTACCATAGTCAGCTTGGGGAAGTTCAAACCAATTATCAGAGTGAAGTAGAAAGGAGATTGCATGGTTGTTGGTGGCAGACATGCTGTCATTTATTTTCCCCCACACAACCATCTCTGGGGTTTACAGAGAATGGTCCAAAAGGAAGTGAGCAGCAGTGCTCTGGGTGAAATTACCTGGTTGGTGTGAGAGGAGAATGACCACACTGATTTGAGCTGACAGGGAGGAAACAGTAACAGTGAAGCCAATAATTTATTTTTATTTTTTTATCAGCGAGGTATGCAGAAGAGCATTTTTAAGACATAGTACTTTGAAGCCTTAAGGCAGGTGGGCTTCACCAGATACCTCATCTGTCAGCTAAGAACAGGAAACTGAGGCCACAGTTCACATGGGCTCACCAAGATTGTACAGGGAAAAACAGGTTGCCAGGTCTGATGAGCCTTTACTGCTGACACATTCGGATGGAAGGGTAAACAGAATGAAAGCACGGATCCATCCTGCCTTGGATCAACTGTTCAGACTCCTGGTGGTGGTGTAATAGTGTTGCAGATATTTAGATATTTGGCACACACAGATGGTTCCTGGTACTTACTGAGTATCGTTTAAACGCCACAGCCTACCTGAGTATTGTTGCTGATCAGTGTGCCCATTGTCGGATGGCTGCTTCCAGCAGGATAACAAGCCATGTCACAAAACTCAAATCATCTCAGTTCTTCAGCATGATAGTGAGTTCAGTGTACTCAAACAGCTCTCAATCCAGTAAAGCATCTTTGGGATGTCATGGTTTGGGAGAGTCACATTCGATATTTGCAGCAACTGTGTGACGCTATCATATCAATATGGACCAAAATCTCTCAGTAATGTTTCCAGAAGCTTTTTCAATCTATGCCACAAAGGATTAATGCTGGTGAAGGCAAAATGGGGTCCAACCACCTTCTAGCAAGTGGACAGTGAGTGTATATTATACAGCAGCTACAGTAGTTCTTAATTTATCCTTTATTTGTTCCCTGCCTTGCTCCTTAGATACTTCCAGGCAAATTTGGAGCTATGGTGATGAGGTTAGCAAGAAAAGCAAATACTCAGTGAATAAATGTTAATTGTAATTAAACTCTTTGATCAGCAACTAAGTCATGTGGTTAATGTTTCTCCAGTGTTTTATGCTGCTATTATGGCAATACTTCAGAGCCAGAAATGACATGCTGAAAAAGTCATATCACTCAGTTTCTCTTTAATGTTCTCTAGTTTCATACATTTAAAACAGCAATCTGTCACGAAACACTGATTTATTAAACAGCAGCAATGGAACAAGCAATCGTTTCATATTTAGATTTCCATGTAAAGTAGTAATTTCCATTTCAGTGTTATTTTATTGATTATTATTTTTACCCGCCAGAGCAAAACGTCTGTCCAAGAGCTGATAGGCAGACTGTTAAAGACTGCCAGGTGTTTGTTCAAAGGCCAAGCAGCCAGACACAGGCAGATGTACCGCAATAACGCACCGAGGGATGGTAAATGTCTCTCACTGGCTCGAACCAGCAGCTGAGATGTTGAAATGTACTTGAGGTTAGTTAAAGGAGAAAGCATTAAGACGAGCACCAGACATCTATCATCAAATGTTTCCAGGACTGAAAACTGCCCGGAGCCTCGCCCTCTCTGCTCCTCCTTTCCTGCATTCTCCTTCTCAAAAGAAGCTTCGCAAAGGTACAAAGAACCCGTTACATTAAATCAGTTTAAAATTAAAAACATCTGCTGTAGATTTATGCAGTTCAGCTGGCTTACTGAGGATGAGCCAGGGCATCGGATCCTCGTTTATGGCACACATTCATGATGTTTGTGAAAATATAACAACAGCCAGCTGGAACCAAAATGTTCCTCCCTTGAGCTTCACAGGCATCTGGTTGGCTGTCTCTATACAGTGTGATTTAGAGCACTTTTCAGCTACTTTATTACAAATCCCCCAATGTAGCATGACTCTAAATAAACAAATGGGTCATAAATACATAAATCCCACACACATTTAGCTCGTATAGTATGTGGAGAGAAAAAGTCTGACAGTCATTTTCAGAATCAAACAACTTTCCAATTCCCTTTTTTAGTTTTACATTTATTGTTTACAAATTATTTAATCATAATTGATCTAGCAAGGGGACACTCCCCCGCCCAGACTATTAAAATGGTCTCTTCACTGTGCCACTTTCGTAACAGTAGCGGACACTCCCCTTTGCTTTAAAGGCTGTGGCTGTGGACACAAGACCATCTCACCTCTGCTGAGATTTTGGTTCAAGATCTGGAGTTTTTATTTTCAGCCTGTGTGAGATCAGCTTATTGATCTTCAGGAGGACAGTTCAGAAACAGGACTTCTTTTGAGGTGTGCCCCCCCTTTGAAGCGCTGATGATTGGTATGTGCGTCAGAGCGGCAGCTCTGTCCCTGCTGTTGCAGCATCTGGTGCTCACTGTCACAGCTCAAGGTGTTGGTAAGTGCTGGCGGCATCTCGCTGTGCATGCCCTTCTGCAAAGCATGACATATTTTGTTTCTGTTTTCTTTATATGTTAAACTTAATCTTTTCTGCTGATATATTCCTAAAAAGCTTTTGTTTGAAAGTGAGTTGCACAAAAAAAGGGAGGGAGGGGGTAGCTTTGGTGATGATGATTGCTGGAAATTAGGTTGGCTTTTTTGTGGTTGTAGAGTTTTATGTCCAGGATCCAGAACAGTCTGACCTAAATAAGGTGGTAGAAGGACACTAACCGTCATCTGAGAACTGCATTTGCAAATCTTTGATTTTCCTGGAAACTACATGCAGATCTTTCCGTGCAATTTCTAGTCACTTTGTATTATTACTGAAATTCCACTAATGGCAATGTGAAAGTGTGTGAGTGGGTGTTTGTGTGCGTGAGTGTGAGGCAGCAGGTTTGTTCCAATGGAAAAAGTTTACTGCTGGACCTTTCTGCAGCTCCCGTCTACCACACCATAAAAACACACAGCAGGGTGCTGACATGAATGCACACATGTGCACACGCGCAAACACACATACACAAGTACACTGTGACACATAATAAAACACCACAGTGCACTGACTCAGCAGCAGCAAAACAAAGTGTGCTGGGAGTTGCAGCCAATAAGACAAAATACTGAAAATACTTAGATGAACTCGTCATTTGCTTTGTTTTAAAAATATGTCTTTTCTCTTAAGATTTCTTCTCACAATCGTGGTATAGTGCTAATCCAGTGTTCTCCTTCCTGTGTTAGTCTACGACCTGCTGGTGTCACCAGACTGTCTGCCAGACTTGCTCCAAGGAAGCTTGAAGAACAAAGGAAGAGATGAGGCTTTCCTGCTTTCGTCCTTTAGGCTCCACAGCAAGGCACCCACCTCTCTCTTCAGTGTCATCAACCCCACAGACAACACTAAATACCTTGACCTCACCATGCAAGCCAAACTGAGCAAAGGTGAACACTGACACATACTGAGGAGCCTGTGGCAAATGCAGGCCACTCTATTCTTTGTTTTAGCTTCTTTACAGCTTTCATTCAAGCATCTCTATATCTGCAGTGACTGTTCGTTACCAGAAGACTGATGGCAGATTTGGTACAACCAGTTTCAACCATGCATCCCTGGCAGATGGACAAGAGCACCACGTGATGCTCCATGCCAGCGGTCTACAGCGTGGCCCTGGTCGTGTTCACATCTATGTAGACTGCAGGCTGGCTCACACTTTGGATGGTGTGCCAGCCGCGTTTGGGTCACTTCCACAAGGTCCCAACAAGGTGGCACTCAGGACGCTGCAGTCAAGAGGACAGGTGAATGAGAAGTTTGTAGCTGAGAAAGAAAAAAAAAGTACTGACGATATGGTGCATGGAAACAAAAACAGTGACGTTTCAAGATCTCATTTTGAGTATATTATTTTGAATAAGAAATAACCCCATGCTTCTCTTCAGCCCGGCTGACAAAGAGTCAGAGCTCTGTTGAACTGAATATTCGGTTGTATTGTAACTGTAACCAGTAATGACTTCATGAATTTCTTTAAAAATAACATTTTAATAATTAGAGAAAAAAATTACTCGCAACCATCTCACAGATGTATCATTACATACAGCTGCTTTCAATACTATTGATATTTATTTAGAGTTTTTCCCTCTGATCTTTTTGGGTCAATGCCAGTAATTACTTACTCCAAATCATCAACATGTCCTTTAGACCCCGTTCCTACAAGAGTGCTCAAAGAAGTCCTACCATTAATTAATGCTTCAATCTTAAATACGATCACCCTATCTCTATTAATCAGCTCTGTACCACAGGGCATCAAGCTGGCAGTAATTAAACAGTTACTTAAAAAAAATCACTTCACTTAGTTATCTTAGCTAATTATAGGCCAATCGCAAACCTTCCTTTTATCTCTGCCACGGCAAGTAAGATGAGCCGTGTGGAAGTAATAAAGGAGGATTCAAACGCAGGCTCTTGTAAAGGTGTGAAGGTGGTTTATTAAACACAAAATAAAAATAGACAAACGGAGAATGAACTAAACTATACTGGGAACAACTAACTACTGAACATGAAGGAAGCTAGACGATGGTGACAGCAGGGAGACCACACGACTGGAACATGGTAGAAACACAGACGAGCCAGCAACTACTACAGCAGAAGACTCAGGGAGATTACACACAGGTGGGGGACACAGCTGGGAGTAATTAATGAGACGAGACAAGGGAGGTAAACTGAACACACCCACATGAGACGCAGACCTTCACAATAAAACAGGAACAAGACATCACTACGCAAAGACGCAGACCAGACACAGAACTAAACCCACACAAAACATGAGAACACAAACCCTGTGAACAAAACCCTAAACCAGAACCACAGTAGTATAATTTATCGTAAATAATCAAAACACCAGAGAACCCCAAAACACTCCATAATGCAAAAATAAACCCAAAACATAATAAACTTAAAATGCTGGGTCGATATTAGATATATGATTTCCTCTTCACACACAAAGGTTAACTATGGCGTTCCACAGGGTTCTGTGTTAGGAACAATTCTGTTTATATCATACATGCTTCCCTAGGCAGTATCCTTACAAGGCATAGCATACATTTTAACTGCTATATAGATGACACCCAGTTCTATCTGTCAAAGAAGCCAGAAAACACACACACACACGTCTTAAAAACATAAAGACCCGGGTGACCACTAATTTTCAGTTTCTAAATTCAGATAAAACTGAGGTTATGGTTCTCTGCCCTAAAAAAATAAGAATGAAATATGATACGACTAGTCATTATAATTAATTATAATATTATAATTAGAATATAAAGTGCTTTGAGGCAACTGTTGTTGAGATTTGGCACTATATAAATAAAATTGAACTGAATTTAATATTCCAATTAAACATTCTCACTCTGCTCCTGTAGTTTATTCTGTTGTTGTTTATTCTATAAGGGTGAAGTGACAGACTTGAAGCTGCAAGACTGTACCATGGATCAAGCTGAATCTCTGCAGCTGCTGGGTGAGTTACATCACACTGACTCACATCACTGGACATTTCTCTTCTTGCAGATGCGATTTTGACTGTCTAATTATGATTTGCAAAATCCTCACAGCTCTGCAAGGTGGCAGGATGATGCAAGATCAGGCCACCATAACAGAGCTGAAGAGCATGTTATCTGAGATGAAGGAGCTGCTCAACCAGCAGGTAACCTTTTCTGCATGCTGGTCTTGTGTCTCTCTCTCATGGATAGCTACTTGGATGGATTCAGGGGCTAAATACAGAAAAAAAATAAAATGAAAGGGCATCCGAGCATTTTTAACACAGAGCTTCAATAAGCAGATCTATAATGATGATGTTGTTTATTGCTTTTATGGATGTTTTTCTGAATGCACTTTGATGCTGAGATAAAATGAAATGCCTGGGGGATGCTGGTAGAGAAGAGACTTCCTAGGTTGTTTGGTAAAATAGGCTGCATTTAAAATAAAAGACGGGGGTATATTCACAACAGAATTGGTTTTGCATTGTAACATCAGCTTTTTGCTGTGAAATGTGAGAATCCAGACTGTGAAAACCTGCTGCTTTTGTCTGAAGATGTCTTGTTTCAAGGATTTGTGTAACCCTTTGCATCAGACAGCTGAGTAAAAGCAAAAATCACACATTCAACGTAGCAGCAGATAGAAGTGCATGGTTTCAGATTACCATCTAAAGCAAGGGATTTATTAGGCGATAAGACATGAAACTGAGAGCCGGAGGTGATAACAGACTATTATCACATTACAGAGAGAAATGCTTATGTAAGGAAACACTTATCTTGGCGGAAACACATTTAAAACCTTATCAAGTCTCAGTTGCATTTTTACAAGTTATTGAAAGGTAAAAATCTGGTTTGCCTCCTTTGATAAGCTGTAAAGTGATGACACTAATACCCAAGCTCACAGTTTATTAACAGTTTTACACTCTGTGTCTTTGTGCCTAAGATTAAGGAGACACATCATCTGAGGAATATCATCACAGAGTGTCTGAGCTGTGGTAAGCAATACAGAAACAATGTACTGATTTACAGTATTTAGACACTAAAGGGACCTTTTAACCTTTATCTTTGCCTGTGTGCTCCAGACAGAATTAATGGCGATCCAAACAAACATCCTGTTCCAACGCCTCAGAACTTTGTCATGCCTGACCCCCCGGCTCCGTGCCCACTTGGGACCTGTTTCAGACAGGACATGTGTGTCCGTTCCCCATCGGGGTCTTTCCAGTGTTCCCCCTGTCCTGATGGATTTACAGGAGATGGAGTGTATTGTGATGATGTAGATGAGGTATGAATTGAGTACAACTGAGTCCAAGTAGCACTATACATGTGTATATAGTGCTATATATATATATATATATATATATATATATATATATATATATTAGGGGTGCAACGATACTCGTATCGATATTGAACCGTTCGATACAGTGCTTTCGGTTCGGTACGCATATGTATCGAACAATACATTTGTCATTTATTTTATCAACTTTCCTTCTAACGATGCTGTCTGTGTTGAGCGCTCAGTGAATCTGCGTTCGACTACTCCGCCTAGGCTGCACTGTCGAGCGCAGATCCACTGAGCGTTCAACACAGACAGGATCATCAGAAGGAAGAGCGCAGGGCAAGCTAGCGAGACAGAAGTTAAGCTCTCCTTGCAACATGGCAAATTGAACCTCCCCCACCCTCATTCAGATCTGGCGTTTGGAATTATTTTGGTTTTCATGTGATGTATGACCCTGAAGGTAAGCGCGTCATGGACTAAAGTAAAACAGTATGTTGGATGTGCCACGCAATGCTCAATTACATGGGTGGGAACTAGTGTGTTAGCACAGTTAGCTCGTTAACGTGTTGGCCGTCTAGCCCCACGCAGGGGTAGCTCGTTAACGGAGATTTGCCGTGTTGTGGCGTTAACATCATTTCAACGAGATTAACGCTGACAGCACTAGTGGGAACACAACGAATATGACTGCACATTTACACCGACATCATCCTAGTACAAAGACAAGTGGAAGCAGACAAAAACAACAAGCATGCATGCTACAAACTTTACCCGAGTCATTTAGACAGCCGTTAGCACATGATTCTCCTTATGGGGACCTGCTATGTTTAATATTGTGGCGAGCTCAGACAAGGAGGAGACGGAGGTATCGTTTGGTCTTGCTTCCCGTGAGCTAGCCAGGAAGCACAGCCGTTTATTGACATCTGCAGAAGAACACTGCCGCTAGCTAACTGCTCAGCGCGGAAACCGCACAGCAACAACAACAACACACAGGGCGCCCTCTGACCCCGGAAGGACACACCTTCGCAGCGAGAAGGCGTCACCCGTCACTATGGCAACATAAACAAAACATAACTGTACAAACAGAACCCCGAACAGCCCTGACCCGCTACATAGCCCCCACCTAAGGGGTCAGTCGTCCCCGACGACCCCATTACCCCACACAAAGTCCTGCAAATGTCCAGGTGCCTTCTTTTGGCGCACCGGCCAGTCACGACTGGCGGGGGAAAAGTCACTCGGGTCAGAACATGGGGTGCCACCATCATCCCACTTCTGACACCAATGTGGCGAGCTCAGACAACGAGGAGACGGAGGTGTCGTTTGGTCTTGCTTCCCGTTAGCTAGCCAGGGAGCACAGCCGTTTATTGACATCTGCAGAAGAACACTGCCGCTAGCTAACTGCTCAGCGCGGCAACCGCACAGCGACAACAACACCACACAGGGCGCCCTCTGACCCCGGAAGGACACACCTTCGCAGCGAGAAGGCGTCACCCGTCACTATGGCAACATAAACAAAACATAACTGTACAAACAGAACCCCGAACAGCCCTGACCCGCTAGAATATGCTGCTGAGAATATAGCCCAGAAGAAGCGTATAGTATAGCTTTTATTTTGGAAAGAGCCATTTCTCTGTAATAAACTCTCTTTTCCAAAGATGAGTGATTCCTCAATCAGATACAGGTGTTACCGCGCCAGATCCGCGGCCCCGAACCGTAGTAAGGAAACCTCTGGCAGTTACTTGAAGGTTCCGTAACTGACTCGTAGGGCAACAACTTACTATACAGGTCAACTCCGCTAGCAAAAAGATCGAAGGAGGCGTAGGAAACTGCTTCACCGAACTTTATTTCTTCTCTAAGGCACGAACACCGCGTACAGTGGGCTGAAACAGTTTACTCACAGCGAGCATCGCCGACACAACTCTGGCTGTCGAGGGAGTTATTATATTCCTTTTATTTATTTTCTTTTCATCTCTTCTGTAGCTAACCGTTACTTTTTCCCCTTCTCCGCTCTCTCTCTTCACACACACACACCAGGTAGTCCCGCTACACACATCCCGAATACATTTCCCATCAGGCTTCATCCTTAAAGGGCCATGCCTGTAACGCAGGGCTTGCAAAATCGCTAGCCCGACGTCCCGGGGCTAGCGATTTTTCCAGTCGGGCTACCAAAATCTATCTCTGCCCTGCCCGTCGGGCTATTGTAGGAAGGAAAAATATATGTCAATGCTTTTGCATTCTTTCGGAAATGTAGCTGGGTAATTATGTCATTGGCATCGGTGAGCCACTGTCAATATGACATATTGAAATCGCGTTTGAATTTGCGCTTGTTCTTTGCTTTCACTTTGCAAATGTCCAGGTGCCTTCTCTTGGCGCACCGGCCGGTCACGACCGGCGGGGGAAAAGTCACTCGGGTCAGAACATGGGGTGCCACCATCATCCCACTTCTGACACCAATGTGGCGAGCTCAGACAACGAGGAGACGGAGGTGTCGTTTGGTCTTGCTTCCCGTTAGCTAGCCAGGGAGCACAGCCGTTTATTGACATCTGCAGAAGAACACTGCCGCTAGCTAACTGCTTAGCGCGGCAACCGCACAACAACAACAACACACAGGGCGCCCTCTGACCCCGGAAGGACACACC